>NC_090937.1:402132452-402439503 GCF_040938575.1 Ambystoma mexicanum | reverse complement strand
GTGCACGCGATCATGCGGTTGAGCCAAAACAGGGTCTCTTGCAGGGGCTGTAGCGACTCAGGAAGGTGGGTGAAGCAGTGAAGAATAAGTTCCCACTATTCAAGGAGGGTCTCCCCAAGAGGGCAGAACAGGATCCAAGAGTTGGGAATAGCTTGGTTGCACAGGCTACCTCGATAAAATTGAGTGGCCCTCAGGGGACACTTGTGCGTACAAATGGATGGATGCGCCAGGGGCCACCGGTAAGGGTTGCAAGTACTCACCGACCCTCGGCGCACTCCGGACCAAACTTTGGCAGTCGAGTCCACTTCGGTCGCAGGTTCAAATCCTGCAGTTGCGCGGCTCTGTGGCTTTCAAGGGCTGCATTCCAGGAACGATTCTGTGGCGGAACAATGGCGATTTCTCTGCTCCTGGTGAAGCGATCAGGCCAATTCCACTGCAGCAAGTCTGAGGGTGCAGGGGGGTAAAGCAGCAATGCACCTACAAAGTTTGTCACCACAGTTGCCGACACGGTGACCGTGTATGCTTGGGTTCAGGAGTACTCTCCTAATTCCAGACCTAGGAATGCAAGGTGTACGAAACTCGGCAGGAGAGTGCCTAATACCCAGAGATTACAGTCTCCAAATACTCAAGTGTCAACTCGAGACAGCGGCGGTCCCAGGGCAAAGGTCCTGTGCAAGCTGGTCACTTCACTGGTGGTCCAGGAACACTTCTGAGAAGGCTTGCTTACAGGTTAAATTGGAGGTGCAGAGAATAGTTAGTCTCACTATTCCAATGGGTCGAAGCGCCTTTGCATACCTTTTAGGTTTTGATCAGAAACAGGGGGTCCAACGGGACGGCAGTGGGCTCAGGGTGCCAAACCTTCCAGCGGGTCACCAGCAGTTCCTCTGCTTCTTGGTTTCAGGATACTTTCCTAAGTTTGGTGTGAACTCAAGAGTTCGACCTAGAATGGGTGTAAGATGCCTTCTCTTATCCAGAATCTCCTTTGTGCCAAAGCGAAGAGGACCCAATGAGAGATCTGCTCACATGCAGCCAACCTAGACGTGGACCAGTCATGGACCATGATGGTCCCAGTCATTCTCAGCACACCAGACATCCTGGCACCAAGGATATGTATTGGAACTAGACAGTCCAGCCGATATCCTGCTACACACACAAGGCATGCAGAAGCCTGTGAAAGCTTCGGTCTGCATGACAAAATAAGGAATTTCCTGGGTCTGCTCGACCTGGGGAAAGCAAAGGGACAAGATGGCCAAAGGACCTCATGGACCTCGTGGCATGGCCATTTTAGGCACTGACCACTGTCCTGGGCCAAATGCGGCAAACGCTGTAGGGACCATGAAAAAGGGTTCAAAATACATGAAAAGTAACAGCTGCCACCAGCTCTGTCCAAGGTACATTTGTACATCTACTGAAAAATCTGTTGAGCGTATCTAGGGCTTTAAAAATGAAAGGAAGACCCCAGCGCACTGTACTGTAAGGTACTTTGTGCACTGATAAAATGTATCTCAAGGATAGCAACAAAGCAAAAGACTAAAGGAAAGAAAGTACTGACTGTCTTAAGGCCATGTCAGTTTCTCCATAACAAAATGATCAAAAGCCCAGCGGAGTACAGCAGAAGGCTGGGTTCCACTGGCAAAGTACTAGACCAAAGAATATTATTGCACACCAATCTAGAAAAGGGTAAGTAATACAATTTCAAGGAAAAGAACTTCAAAAAAATTGCAGGTACGGGGGAGGAACTCTGACCCTGGCACAAGATCACAACACAATACAGCAAAAAGAAGATCCAAAAGTAGAATCCTCCCGTCCCCTGCACACTCGCATAAGCTTTACATACAGCTAATATTCTAAGTAAAGACGTTTAGATCAGTAGGTATATGGTAAAAAGAGATGAGAAAGTAAGTATATAGTTATTATACAAGAACAAAGATTTAACAACAAAACATTTTTTTTAGTAGCAACCACAAAGTCTGTGGACAGCTGATGCGTTCGAGGTAAAAAAACCCTTATTCAATAGCAATAACTTACTACAGAGGAAATATAACACAAAATATCAAATCAATATTCCATACTTTCACAAAATCATTTAGACAACTAATGTAAATAATTAATTCTGCACACAAGTCAATTTCACATGTGGATATGCCAATGTGTCGATACAGTATTTGGGTGAGAATCCCCAAAACCAAAAGCCTTTTGGGTGTGACCCTACATCAAAATAGGTGAATTACGTTATTAGACATCCCCAGTGAGCTGGTGCGCTGTAATTCCATCCCTAAAGCACAATTTTTATGCAAGTCATGCTCTTAAATTTTAGGATAGCCCATGGACCCCACTGGGGCTTACCTGGGCTCTTTGTTTGATGTGTAACCCACATAGTAACAATATAAATAGATATAAGGAACCAAATCCTGCCTACAAAGAAACGAAGACGAGCATAAGCAAAACAAAACAACCTCCCACAAGTCACATGTGGATACGATAGTTCATGGTATTAAGGTGGGACCGCTCCTATTGATATGTTCATGTTTGGGTTTTACACTGTGCGATTGATTGAAGGACTATGTATTGGCTGGAGTATGAGACACGGAGTTAGCGAGATTGCAATTGGCTAAATATTGGGGCCCTGCGTCCTGGCGGAATACTCGCCCATTGAGAAGTGGTTGTGGGAATACTGGAGGGGGTAAATTGTTTTACCTAGTATCCATATATCCCTAGTTTGGATTTACATTGGTTGATTTGCATGGACCCAAGAGATAATGGATAAGTGCATTGATTTTTTATGAATTATTTACATTAGTTGTCTAAATGACTTTGTGAAAGTATGGAATATTGATTTGATATGTTGTGTTATTTTTCCTCTCTAGTCCGTTATTGTTCTTGAAGAAGGGTTTTTTACCTCGAAACATGTCAGCTGTCAATGGACTTTGTAGTTGGTACAAAACAATTTTTTGTTATTAAATCTTTGTTGTTGTATAATAACTATATACTTACTATCTTGTCTCTTTTTACAATATACCTACTGATCTAAAGGTCTTTACTTAGAATATTGGCTATATACAGCTCATGAGAGTGTGCAGGGGATGGGAGGATTGTACTTTTGGATCTTCTTCTTTTTGCTGTATTGTGTTGTGATCCTGTGCCAGGGTCATAGTTCCTACCCGCACATGTAATTTTTTTGAAGTTCTTTTCCTTGAAATTGAATTACTTTCCTTTTTCTAGATTGGTGTGCACTAATATTCTTCGGTCAAGTATTGTTCTCTTGTTTCCCCAGTGTGGTACACTTACATAGTAGCACCCTGACTACAATGTCATTTTCAAGAATTAATGAATTGACAGATAAACACGCGACCACCCTTGCATTTAGTGCAGAGGAAGCCACACGTATTTTGGCTTTGATTAAAGACACTGATAAAACACTCCAGAGTCAGGAGGACCCTGATAAACTTGCCTTCATACTGGAAAGGTTTATTAGGCGCGAGATATCGCAAAAGCTCCATGCAACAAATTTTGGTAGAATATTATAAATCACATTAGATCCCACGGGGTCTTAGAGTTTACTTAAGACCTACTCTCTGTAGAGAAAGTAAAGAGTTTGTCGCTAAATGGAAATAGATCTTGAACAAATGTTCATTAGATCTGATCCTTTTAACAATAGAAGAAATATCTAAGTCCCTTGTCGCCATTGACAAGGATATTACAACATTAAATACTCAGCTAGCTGAATTCAAGTCTGAACAGGAACTGACAACGCTGATTGAAGAGGTTAATTCCAAACTATCCTCGTATAAATCAGATATAGAGCAGAGGAAACTGAGTAAGTTTATAAAGGATATTTTCGACTATTTAAATGATATAGTGTACGCGTGGCTGGAACTTAACCACCACAGGAACCTTAACAAGGCTAGACCTTCACAACCGGGGCGACCCGCTTCAGATTGCAGTATTAACAGCAGTATTGGGGACCCCATTCAGCCATAGAACCCTGTCCAAGCAAGTACCAACAATATTTCCTCTGATAGCCTAGGGAGTGGCACGGGAGGAACAACAGGGACTGAAATCACATCAGCTACAGTTCAGCCAGGAATTTTTTAGCTATAAGAGGAAAATAAGGCGAGGGAAAAAAAACGAAAGAAAATAAATCTGTTAAAACCTAGTGATTCATATCTCCAGTAAAGTCCTTACAAGTGGTCAACTAGACATCTTAAATCGTGGCCTATCCTTTGTACCCACATGCAACACCTCTCCGTTTGAAGAAAAGATCTGACTTCATAGATGTCTTCGCAAAATTAGATGAAAAATCTTCTTCGATACTCAAATACCGTTAGACCTGCCCTCGGCAGTGAATGACAGATTGGAGATGTATCCAAAGGTGAATTTGATCCTCATATTCAAAATTCCATACTCAACATGTTTGAGAAAACGATCCTGGCAGATCTTGGGAAGATTAACTATCAGAGATCCACACCGTTTAATATTAAGAATTGTCAATTAGACCATGTAGAGACACTAGCCTGTGATGAAGATCTGACTATAAAACCTGCGGACAAAGGTGGAGACATCATTGTGATGGGTACAGCCCACTATATCAAGAACTGCCTTGAACTATTAAATGATGAATCGACCTATATCAAACTTGACAGAGATCCCATCAATGACATTAAAACCCTTATAGAGAAGACGGTGGAAAAAGCTCTAGACAGCGAGTGGATCAGTAACAAAACAAAACAATATCTAATCGATCATTTTCTGGTCATTCCAGTCTTTCACGGATTGCCATGATCCATAAAGACTGTATAAATCCTCCATTGAGACCTATTGTAGCAGGAGCGGATAGTATATTTGATCCTTTAGCAATTTATGTGGACAAACTGCTACAACACTTGATACAAGGGATCCATAATCACCTGAGGGACACCACGACTTTCTGAACTCACTTTGAGATATGTCTGCTCTCAGTCCTGATTGCATCCTATTTTCCTTAGACGTATGCAGCCTCTATACAAAGCTTCCTCATGAGGAAGGATTGGAGGCTGTAGATTGGCTATTGCTGAATTCATCTGGTTTAGGGGGTAATGCACAATTTGTCCTCAAATTACTAAACCTGATATAATTTACAACTACTTCAGATTTCAGGGCACTTACTACGTCCAGGCCTCAGGTAAATCCATGGGGTCGGCCATGGCACCCGTGTACGCCAATACATTTATGTACAGATTTGAGAAGCATCATGTACTCGATCACCACAAATGGTCCATGTATATTTTGGTATGGAAGCAATTTAATGATAAATTGACAAGGGGGGTCCTGGGAGTCTCTCTGCCAGACATTAGTCCTGGTTATGAGAGACTTACCCAGAGTCTTTACCTCACTATCTTTCACAGAGAAGAAATATCCCAAACATATCAGTCTTTGTCCTGCCCTGGGGCAGTCCAGCACCGAAATGCTAGGCAATTCTCCTCTGAACAAGAGTACCAACAGCATCCCCAGACACGTGTTTTGGTCTGGTTGGACCTCATCAGTAGGGAGGAGCTGTGCCTCTCTAAGAATAGTGAGCAAGGGGTCCACGTCTGGATTCCCCTAGTAACTTAGGGTGAGATTCAACGTTACTTAAATATGCAAATTGACAAGGGGGGTCCTGGGAGTCTCTCTGCCAGACATGGGTCTGCCAGACATGGGTCCCATGCCTGCTGGGCCTAGAGACCCAAGCTACACCTCACTGATGAGGCCCAACAAGGCGAAACATGTTTTGGGATGCTTGTGGTCTCGTGCAGAAGGGATGTGACCTAGCAGTTCTGGCTGGACTGCCCCTTTTGGGGTGGGACCAAGCCTGATTTGCATATGGTCTTTCCCCTTCTGTAATGGCTTGGCAGGCGAAGAACGATGGTCTGGAGGGTTGCCCAGAGCAATGCCAGTGGTTAAGATTCATTCTAAACCTTCCAGCCATCACCTCTTTGTTTTAGCAATTTATTGATGACATATTTGAAGTTTGGTATAGATCGAAAGAAGACCTCTTCCTCTTCTTTGACTACCTGAACGAAGTACATTCACGGACAAATTTACTATTGAGATTGGCTCCTCCACACTAAATTTTCTAGATGTATGCCTAGAAATAAAGGAAGGCAATATATAAACGTCTGTATACCATAAACCAACGGATGCAAACAATCTACAGCACTATCCTAGTTTCCATCCTAGAGCAATGTTGAGAAGTTTACTGTATAGTCAAAGACTTAGTCTTAAAAGAATGATATCGGACCCTGCAGGTGTAGATATTGAGTACAGCACACTTGTCGACAGATTCAAGAAGAGGGGCTACCAAATGGAAGTTCATGACAAAGCTAAGTCAAGTTCTAGTGTTATATCCAAAGAACAGCTACTCAACACACAGAAGAAGACTAAGGAAGTGCCTTTATTGTGTACCTCTAAATTCTCTAGACAGAGCTTCCAGATAAGCAAAATAATTAAAAAAACTTTGGAGCATGCTGCAGAATGATCCAACTTTACATCAACTGTTTCCCAAAGCTCCCATGATGGCCTTCAAGAGGGGGAAGAACCTTAGGGATAAACTAGTAAGAGCAGAAAAACCATCCAGGGACAAACCATTACTCTTGAAAACAAAAAAAGGGGGACCTTCCCATGTTTATGTTGTAGCCATTTTAACAACATAGTCAAAGGAGATTCAATTGCCCATCCATTAACAGGTAAAAAAAAATCAAGGACTATGCTACCTGCTTCACCCCAGGGGTGATTTATGCCATCAAGTGCCCATGTGGACAACTCTATATTGGCCAGACAATGGGACCGGTGAAGGAACGTTAGACTGAACATAAGTCAAACATAAGATGTAATAACCCTAGATCTCCAGTGGCAAGACATTTTCATGAAAAACATCATTCAATCGTCCAAATTAAATTCCAGGTGCTTGAAGTAATTAAATGTCCAACTAGAGGAGGTAATTACCAGTCACTCCTACTACAGAGAGAAATGTATTGGGTACATTACTGGATACTGTACAACCAAAAGGTCTTAATGAGGAATGCTCATTGAATTGATTTGTATGAGATACTGGAATCTACCCTTTAGATACAACCACAGGTGGAGATGGACTTTAGCCACATGACTATGTATGTATCATTGTACACGTCATGCGAGGACAGGGTGGACTATGTTCTTGCCTCTTTCTAAATATTACATCAGATTGTATTTTCTTTTATACTAAATGCAGGGGTATGATGAATATCCCAATGTTTATCATGTGTCGCTCTTGAAATGTGACCTTGAATTGGAATATGCTTTGTCTATTGAGTATACAATACTGTTCCATGTACTGTATAACCTAGGACAACCACATTAATATTGTTAACCCTGATTGGACGTAAGTCTATAATGGAAGTAGTTGAATTACTTGACGGAGATAGATACAAATGCATTAGCACATGCTGGAAACTGAGATTTCAGATCCATTTGTCACTTTGGTCTCCAAGATTTTGTATCCATTTGAAATGCAAGGGGTTGAGTACCCACCAACTATGCCTATTGCCCTTGGAGGTTGACCCGTTGGAATATGGGTGTTTAATAATTCTCTGGATTTTTTTAACACAGTGTAATGCAGGGGATTCAGAAATTCTCGTGATACATTGCTACCATGCTATGCTGTGTATGTACAGTTACACTACAATGGTGCCTCATAGTTAAATTTGCTTCCCCTTCGGAATGGACAGCACGTGTTCACTATATTTAATTAATATCCCCTTAGGGACCTACATATGTTTACAATATGCAATCTGTCATTGCAGGTTTACGACCTTGTAATTAATGTCCACAGATTGAGGTGTATTTGCGGCACACATGTATTCCTTCCTCACCCACTAGGGTGGATTGGAGTAGCAGATCGAGGTTTCGGAAACATGAGACATACATGCAGTATTTCTGGAGAATTAGCAATAGGATGAAATGAGCCTTTCCAAGATGGATGAACGTTGTCAGGGTAACGCACTTTTAGTGTTTGCTGACGACTGGATTTAACAGGTATTCTCACGTTGGCGTACCGTGTATGCTGTTAGCATTTTAGGTCTCCATGGTGATCTAGACACACAGAGAAGGCTGGACTACAGGAGCGTTCAGTTTAGAATGGTAAGCTACGATCGAATAATACTTTGGATCGGGATGGCCTGACCGCGTTCACAGAGGGATTAAGTGGCACTGCGGTCCTATTGATATGTTCATGTCTGGGTTTTACACAGTGCGATTGATCGAAGGACGATGTGTTAGCCGGAGTATGAGGCACAGAGTTAGCAAGATTGCAATTGGCTAAATATTGGGAACCTGCACACTGGCGGAATACTCACCTGTTGAGAAGTGGTTGTGGGAATACTGGAGGGTAAGTTGTTGTACCTAGTATCCATATATCCATAGTTTCGATTTACATTGGTTGATTTGCATGGACCCAAGAGATAATGGATAAGTGCATAGATTTTTTATGCCGGGCTTCGCCGTTGGTTTTTTTCTATTACAGTGAACTACCTCAGACCCGTGAACTCATCACTTTGCACCATTGCCCTTGTGAACGTGAGACATTTATGAATTAAAGTGTCCCAGAAGTGAAGGTTGTTCCCACCTTAATACCATGAACTATCGTATCCACATGTGACTTGTGGGAGGTTGTTTTGTTTATCTTATGCTGGCCATCGTTTCTTTCAATGCAGGATTTGGTTCCTTACATCTATTTATAGTGTTACTATATGGGTTGCGCATCAAACACAGATCCCAGGTAAGCCCCAGTGGGGTCCATGGGCTATCCTAAAATTTAAGAGCATGTCTTGCATGAAAGATGTGCTTTAGGGATGGAATTACAGCGCACCAGGTCACTGGGGATGTCTAATAACGTAATTCACCTTTTTTGATGTAGGGTCACATCCAAAAGGCTATTGGTGTTAGGGATTCTCACCCAAATACTGTATCAACACGTTGGCATATCCACATGTGAAATTGACTCATGTGCAAAATGAACTATTTACATTAGTTGTCTAAATGACTTTGTGAAAGTATGGAATATTGATTTGATATTCTATGTTATTTTTCCTCTCTAGGTCGTTATTGCTCTTGAAGAAGGGGTTTTTACCTCGAAATGCATCAGCTGTCCACGTACTTTGTAGTTGATACCAAAAACAGGTTTAGGTTATTCAATCTTTGTTCTTGTATGATAGCAATATAGTTACTTGCTTGTCTCTTTTTACCATATACCTACTGATCTAAAAGTCTTTACTTAGAATATTGGCTGCACATACAGCTTATGAGAGTGTGCAGGAGACAGGAGGGTTCTATTTTTGGATCTTCTTCTTTTTGCTCCACTGGCAAAGGTCAGGCTAGGATGGTCAGACAACAGCAAACATGTGGGGGGGGGGTTCACAACTGGAGGGAAAATGACACATACATGGAAATCTTTCCTAACAGTATCACTAGCCCAAACATTAATTCAATAATATGTGTATAGGAAAGAAGCCATTTGTCAGGGGTTCAGTGGGTAAGCACTATCACTGAGGAAACACAAAGTTGATTAGTTCCCCCATTGCCATATGTCAGAAAAAATGTTGTGGTCTCTTAAGCTTTGTGAAGGGTTAGAGTTTCCCCCACTATAGGTACTTCAAGTTATCGACAGTAATTATACGGTATATGTTTTTCGCCAAAACAGTGTGAATTGCACTTTTTCAGGAAATCAATATACATACAGAACTGGGGGATCCCCTCAAGTATTTGGCATCACTCTAGTAGTAAATACTACAATATTGTGTACAGTTGTAATAAATGTTGTCTGACTTCTTTAGTAAAACAGCGGTCTTCTTTCTTCATTATGCTTCATTGCCTGTGCTCGAGTGACAGAGTGAATAGTCAATGCATTTCAGACAAATTGGCTATCATCAGGGCGGGCTCTGTTTTACAGCGAAGCAGTGATTCTAACCAGTGGGGCCTGGTCTCCCGGATGTGAATATCTATCAGCATGGCTCACAAGAAAGGCAAAGCTATATAGGTATGTTGTGTGGTTCTCCTGACGGAAGTACCTGCTACCCTAGCATCAATTCATGTGCTGATCCCAAGTAATTTTCTTTGCAATTGGTGAGCAAAAAATTGGGGGTGCAGGATATCTGAAGAGTAATAGAATCAGCAATGTTCTGTTGCAGAGCATCTGTTGGCCTGTGTTTGAAGGCACTAGTTGCAGGTGTGTGCTATCAAAAGCTCCCACTACATTTGGTAATCCTGCACTTTTGTAGAAAGCCCTTCTCACCTTAACAAGTTTGGATGCATCTGCAGGGAACTCAATGAAGTTGTCAGCTCATTTCAACGTGAGCAACTGTCCACAGTAATAATCACAAATAGACAAAAAACTAAGCTTCTTTATAGTCCTCAAACGATTTTTCTTATTGCTATGCTTTTTGTAATATAATCTAAATATATCGACAGGGTGTTTAACACACCTGCAAAGCCGCATATCCCCGACAATACATTTTCAGATTCATATAACAGATGCAGTTACACACTAGTAGATTCTATCCTCATAGCTTGGTGTTGTAATCAATGTTGTCAATTCTTGGTGATGTAAATTGGATCAAATATCCAAACCACAATGGACTCGGTTCTATGAGTTGGCTGTTGAAGCAGAAAAGGATAAAGACGTTTTGTACGGGGTAAGAAATGTGTAAACATGCAAGCATTATTTAACTGTGAAGTTTTGCTAGCTCCTCTAGTGGCTGCTTTGATTAAATGGACTTTAAAAAGAAAATGTTAAGACCCTATAACAGGCTTTCGCAGTAATGGGCTTGGTTGCCTTAAGACTGAATTAAGTAAATAACACCATCTTTGCCTTTCTCTGATCATATATATCAACATATAAAATCACCTACAGAGATGTCGTCTGCACTAGAAGTGCAGGAGTTGCTTCATAACAGTCCTTCGAGTGATTAATTGTTTACCGTCAGCACCACGCCATACGTAATCTTGTTTATTACAGTTTTCATGGGAGGTTGGTGTTATGCTTGATTTATGTTTGATCCAAGATGGCGCGGGTGCGCAATGCATTCTGGGAGCGCTCGGAGCCATGTTGGATATTCACTTCATACTGCAGTGAAATGCTGCACACATTTTGCTGAGTGCTAGATTCACAGTGCTGAGACAAACATGCTTTTCCAAACCTGGTATGCGGTCAAGGCCATTTCTGCTGGGAAAGCTAACGTTGTTATGGCTTGCTACTGTTCTCCGTGGAGCATGTTTTTAGAAAAGGGAGGCACTGCGCTTCTTGGGGGGAGCTCTTGATTGACCCAGCTGGCAACCGACAGCTGTTCCTCAACTGCGCAAGTGCAATTTCCAGAATGTTTGAGAATTAACTCCCCTTTGTGGAGTGTGTATATATGCGGAAGCCCGGAGGGGGTCAGGTGAAACTTCAGCCAGAGAAGGACACTTACGTCTGGCCTTCCTGTGAGCTGTGGTACTCTCGGCCTGGCTGTTCCCGGGGTCTTCAGCCGCTTCTGGACGAGGTGAGGAATTCTGTTACGCTCACGGTGATGTATTTCTTTTTGACTTCTTGACTTTCTTCTGTGCTCTATGTCCTTATTATTTTTATGAGTTATTTCTATGTACTTGTAATCTTTGAATAAATAGCTGTGAAGAGCTGATTATCTTCTAAAGAGTGCGTGGCTGTGAGTTATTGTGTCTGTCTGTTTATGGGTTGAAGTATTTGCTCTATAATTGCATTGGTGATTTATGGTGGTTCCGTGCACTTTTTGGGGAAGAGCAATACATTGTTGGCGGTCACGAACAGGATTGCTCGTGTCCAAGAATCTGTTGAAACGTAGATAGGATTTGGTTGTCGTGTAAGTGCAGTTTTTGAATAGTGACATTTTTTTTCTCCTTGTTTAAGTGTTTGAGTGCTTGTGGGAGTGATTGTAGTGTGGAGAACAAAATATATAGGTTCAATGAGGTTTTGTTTTGTTTGCGATAATGAATAGTTTGTTCAAGAAAAAGAACGTTACCACTGGCGGTGACTGTTCTGATGTTGTTATCCCAGGTTGGACTAAGAGTCCATATGATAAGTTGGCTCAAGCGTGGTAATGTGGTGCCGGTTTAAGTGAGACTTGGGATCAAGGATTGGGAGATGCCGATCCGACTGATGTAATTGCATGCTTGCAACAAGTTACAGTAGAACGTGGCAAAAAATGTGCGGCATTAGGTTGGCGAGGTTGGGTTCTTTTGCATGCTTATAGGAAAATACATCAAATGAAAATGGAAATGAAAAATGAGGTTTTGCGAATAGAGAGAGAGCTAGCTGCAGAACGGCAGACTGCATTAATGCAGCAGATTCAAATGAAACTTTTTAAAGATAAGGCCGACACATATCAGGCGGTGGCCGAGAGGGCAGCAGTACGAGTAGCCCGGTATAAATATAGGAAAAGGCGGGGAGGGGTCAACCAAAGAAAGGTGGCAACTGTAATCGCTACCGCTGGAGTAGACTGGGATCCGGACAAGTGGGATGGTGATATTTTTGATTCGACCAGTCTAGAAAGAAGTTCCGCAGATGAGTCTGACCCCAAACCAGAGGCGAAACAGAAAACAGTGGCGGCAAAGCCTGTTAGAAGACAGTGAGCCGGACCACACCCGCAGAATCCTGCTGGTGGAATGGTGGATTTAACCACGCTGGAGGATTACACACAACAGGAGGTTGGGGAAATTATTACCCGTTCGAGGCAAAAATCAGGGGAAGATTTATTGACATGGATGGTGAGATTGCTAGATGGGGGTGCTGCAGGGTTGTTGGTAGATTCTCCTGATTCACCGCATTTTTTACCCCTGTCAATTGACACCAATGTACAGGAGGTCTTAAGAGCAGGACCGCCCCCTGATGCAAATGGTCAAGATACGCAGGTGTCTTTGTTGCATCTGGTAGCCCAAGCATGTAGCCGTAAATACCCTATTACCACAGATTGGCCCAGTGAAGAAACGAAGTGGTATACATTGAGAGAAGCAATTCAAAAGGTCAGAGAGCATGCTATGAAAGAGGTGATTCACATAGATGCTCCTGATCACATGGAAGCCGTGCCGCTCTCAGTTTCAACTCAAAACATGGTGATTAGAAATGTGCCACCCGCATGCAAAAGTGTCATTATGACTTTGCTCGTAGGTATGACGGGCAAGGCTACTGATGAGGTAGCAGATGCCATTCGGCAACTTGCAGATTTGGGAGAGTGGGATAAGAGTGATAACAAGCCACGGGAGAGAGAGAAGAACTGAAGGTAGGCGGCAAGATAGCAGAGACTCCCGCGTGTCCCGAAAAGACATGTTTTTGGCTTTGTTAAAAGATGGCGTGCACCATGAAGAAATTGATGGCATTGAAACCAGAGTAATGTATGAATTATACAAAAAACGAGGACTTGCAGCCAAAGAGTGCTATAAACAGGTTAAGAAGCAAGTATTCACCATGCCACAGGGGGACACCTCACCTTCTGTTCCCCCTGCGGAAGAACAAGACGAAGGGTCAATGGGGACACCTTCCCCGTACCAGCCGACATACGCTGATTTGAGAAAGGTGGTGAGTGTGATGCTAGAGGTGGAGTCGAGTCACACTCATTCGAAGTTTGACTAGGGCTTCGGCCAAGCTCCGGCAGCGTCTGCCCACATAAAAGTGGATAGGCGGCCTCATGTTGATGTCAAGATTTTTTGGGGGCCAGGAAATACACAAGGGGTGCGAGCATTGATAGACACCGGGGCGGAGGCCTCTTTGATTCATGGTAATCCGACACGATTTAAAGGCAAACAGTTTGCGATTACAGGTTTAGGGGGAAAGGAGGCCTCCGCAGTACAAACGCGAGTGGACATGAAAATAGGCAATTTAAAGAGGCAGAAATACCAAGTGTTGATCGTCCCGATACCTGAATATATAATTGGCTTTGACATTTTGGAAGGGCTAAGCTTGGGACTTGGTGGTAAAACGTACCAGTTTGGGGTGAGTGCATTAATTTGTACACCCATTACCGTAGGCAAATTGAAGATGCCCCCAGTGCAAGTGCCAGTGGCAACCAAGCGGGTAGCAATGAAACAATACCATATTCCTGAGGGGCACAAGGACATCTCAGACACCAATAAAGAGTACGTGGAGGCGGGTGTATTACGCCCTATTACCACCTCATGGAACAATCCGCTCTGGCCTATTAAAAAGGGAGATGGGCCGTGGAGGATGACAGTGGATTACAGGGAGTTGAATAAACATACTCCTCCCTTAGTACCCGCAGTCCCAGATGCTATTACATTGATCGAAAATGTCCAAAAGTTTGAGGGGACTTGGCTAATGCATTTTTCTCCGTGCCAATTGCTGATGAGTGTCAAGAACAGTTTGCATTTACGTGGGGTGAACGTCAGTACTATTTCACGAGACTCCCATGGGGTACATGCATAGCCCGACTATCTGTCACCGGCTGGTGGCAGAGCACTTAGACAAGATACCGTGCAAACCTGACATACAAATCTCTCATTACATTGATGATATTTTGATCCAAGGCAAGGATGAGCACAGTGTGCAAAGTCAGCTAGATGTCCTTATGGAAGGATTAAAAAAAAGGGTGGGAGATTAATCCGAGTAAAATTCAAAGTCCAGCTGAAACAGTAATATTTCTAGGGATTCAATGGCATCATGGGCATCGAGAACTGGTGCCAAAAGCTTGACAGAAAATACTTGAATTCACTACTCCAACTAACAAAAAGCAAGCTCAGCAGTTTATATGACTGTTTGGCTTTTGGAGACAGCACATTTCACATTTAGGGCAGATATTGGCCCCCCTCTACAAAGTGACACAAAAGAAATATGAGTTTCAGTGGGGGGAAGAGCAGCAGAGAGCCTTTGAGATGGCGAAAGACACCGTGCGGCAGGTGCTTGATTTATGGTCCTTGAAGGAAGGCGAAGTGGAATTAAATGTGTCTGTGCAAGACAATAATGCTAACTGGAGTGTGTGGAAGAAACAAGACAGGAAACGTGTGCCATTAGGGTTTTGGAGTCGTAAGTTGCCCGATGCTGGTAACTCATATACTCCGTTTGAGAAGCAATTGCTGGCATGTTATTGGGCTCTTGTTGAAACCGAGCAGATGACGGAGGGTCATGATGTATTTATGCGACCTGAAATACCAATCATGCAGTGGGTACTGAGCTCTCCTTAAATGCATCGTATAGGATATGCTCAAGAAGCCAGCATAATTAAGAGGAAATGGTATATTCAAGACAGAGCCAAATCAGGAAAGGGTGAAGTGGCAAAATTACATGAGCAAGTAACCAACATACCGCCCTCAGATTACATACCACCGGAGGTGCCTGAAAAACGTGAGTCTCCCGTGAAAGGGGGAGTCCCTTACAGTGATTTGACCGTGGAGCAAACAGAGCATGCTTGGTTCACGGATGGTTCAGCCCGATACGTGGGAACTGAGCGGTACTGGAAAGCAGTGTCGTACAATCCCAAAACAAAAAGAATGTTGACAAGGACAGGGAAAGGAAAGAGTAGTCAGTTCGCAGAACTTTACGCAGTTTACCAAGCGTTAAAACAAGAGACCCCTGGTCAATGTTATGTGTACACAGATTCATGGTCAATGGCGAATGGATTGGCAGTGTGGTTGCCAACTTGGCAAAAGAATGGATGGAAGATTCATTCAAAAGAGTTGTGGGGAAAAGAACTGTGGCAAGATATTGCAGAAATGTTGTTACAAAGTGAAGTCACGGTATATCATGTGGACGCGCACTGTGCCACAGACTCATTAGAACGTTGGTTTAATTCTGTTGCAGATGAACACACCAAGATTTCCTCAGTGGGAAGACGATATGGAGGGTTTGGCCAAATAGGCCCATCAGAAATGTGGGCACCTTGGAGAAAAGGCTACTATGAGGTGGGCACAAGCTCGAGGCATCAGTCTTCATTTAGAAGTAGTGAAAACCATTATTTTGCAATGTCCCGTGTGCCAACACCAATTACATAGACCGATACCTCAAATTGTTCGAGGCACAATGAAACGAGGAAAGTTACCAGGTCAAATTTAGCAGATTGATTATATCGGTCCTATGCCAATCAGCAGAGGTTGTCAGTATGCATGCACTATTGTGGATACCTACTCGGGATATTTGATGGTTTTGCCGTGCAAACGTGCAACCCAATTGAACACCATCAGGTTGTTAGATCAGATCATATTACATTATGGAGTGCCTTTGCAGATACAAAGTGACAATGGGTCACATTTCAAAGGCAAATTAATCCAGGAATTTTGTCAGGAAAAGAGCATTGAGTGGATCTACCACGTGCCCTACCATTCAGCTGCGGCAGGGCTAATTGAACGAACGAATGGGTTACTGAAAGAACAGTTGCGCAAATCTGGAGACGGCAGTTTGGCAGGTTGGCGTGATCGTGTGTTTGATGCGGTGCAAGTGTTAAACAACAGGCCTGTGTATGAACATGAAACTCCTTTGATGCGATTAATGACTCCTACTTTGCAGGTTCAACCCAATTCAGTCAGAGAAACGCTATTATACTGGGAAATCACTCCAGGTTCTTTAGCTCCCTATCAAGCAACTCCAGAGTCAGCAGGGGTAGACTTGTATTCCAATGAAGAAATCAGATTAGATCCAAGAGGAATACTTGTAATTGAAACAGGGATTGGAGTACAGATTCCCCCAGAGCATATGGGATGGATTGCCCCTAGATCTGGCCTAGCATTGAAGGGAGTTCAAGTGTTGGGAGGGGTAATTGATGCTGATTACCAAGGCGAGATTAAAGTCATCCTAATGAATAGTGGGGATCAATTGTTATCAATCCACAAGGGTGATCGAGTGGCCCAATTGATAGTCATTCCCATTAAATTGTCCATGATTAAGAAAGGGGAGCCTCTTACAGTGTTAACTACCCGTGGGGATCGCGGTTTTGTCTCTTCAGACAGTATGGTACCGGGTGCAAAGTTGTGGGTGGAAAAGCCGAGTGGCCCACCAGTGCCCGCAGATGTCATAGCATCAGGCAAAGATCAAGTTGTTTTAGTTATGGCTCCTGGTAGAAAGAAATGGCAATATGTACCTGCAGACAAATGTTACCTGAGAGAGTGATGTGCAACACTGATATCTATTTTCTGGGTTTGCTTTGTAGATCCTGGGTCTGGTTGGTGTAACTGTGGCACTAAATGGACTCCATTTGGGCGAATTAAACGATCTGCTGTTACAACCGAAAAATCACATCTGTGCCAGTGATCAAGGGGATACTGATAGTGATGAATAATGTTGTCGCCAAGAAGCCCTATGCCAGTGCCGACAAGCCCGCCAGACCGAAGACATGGATTCGTGAAATGCGACAAACACATCAGGAGAAAATGAAAACAACCTTGACGCCAGTCGTGCCAGACGCGATCGTAGGAAGACAGAAACACTCTCCTATGATTACCCAAGAGGAGAATATGTGGATTTATCTGGCACAGCAAGTACTGAACATATCGTACTTTTGTCTTACTGATGTGCCCAATGCTGAAGCTGTATTGACTACGTGTTTAGTAGCGCTGCCGACGCCTGTTCCAGTTTTAAAGCATATCTTCGGCATCACACATAATGATTCTTTAGTTCAAGACTCAGACATTAGACAATCTTTTTCAGTTTATGAATACTGTCGGTTCTGCCAAGCGACTGACAGAAATTGGAGAAATTTAACACGTGTTATCACTTACTCAATATAACACACATCAACTTAAGTTGATGTGTGTTATATTATGACGTGCAAAGCACAGGAATTTGGCAAATGCCGACAAACAGAGTTGACCAATCAGTACAATAACACCTTGTTCGAGAGGCGACTATGTTCGCGAATGTCACGCAAATGCACCAGTGTAAATAATACTATGTCTTGCAATCATACAGTGATAACTGCTAGTCATTTGAATCATGTGAAACTTCCAACAGGATGGCTCTTTTCATGTGGTAACATTACATATACTTATATTCCAGCTAACATTTCTGGAGGTCCATGTGCTTTAACTCGATTAGGACTAATGATGTTTCCTTTACACTCAGCGATAACCAGAGGAAAAAGGTCAACTTTTGAATTTGTAGGGCAATCTCCTGACTGTGATTCATATGTACATTTGTTATCAGAAGCTGAGGTTCTAGCATTAACCCTTTCATTAGTGGGTGTTTGGGGTTTAGCTGCTGGAGGTTACAAATCTTTGATGAAATTAGCGTGTTTAGTAGTTAAAAGTCTTAATCATACTTCGCAGGCTTTAGAAGAATTACTCATTGATAGTCAAGTTATTAGAAAAGCAACTTTTCAGAACAGGGCTGCTGTTGATTACATATTGCTAAAACATAATTTAGGGTGTAATTCCTTTGAAGGTATGTGTTGTTTCAATTTAAGTGACCACTCACAATCTATTGAAAGTAATATTCGAGGTTTGAGGGATCTCATTTCTCAAGTGTCTCAAGATCGTAATAGAAATTGGTGGGATTGGTTATTTTCATGGATACCTGATATTGAGGGTACACTACGTTACATTTTTGCTTGCATTTTTATTATATTGTCTATTATAATTGCTTGTTGTTGTTGCATTCAATGTATTCCCAATTTAGTCTTAACCTTTCGTAGGTTTCAGAGACCAGTTCCTGTGCCACCGGGATACGGAAGGTAAATATCCAAGGGTGGAATTTTTATGCTTGATTTATGCTTGATCTAAGATGGCGCGGGTGCGCAATGCATTCTGGGAGCTGTAAGAGGATTCAATTCAACACTACAGCTAAGTCAATGCCTAGTCTGGGATACTGAATGGAAACCCTTATTGATATATCTTTACGTCCAGTTCATGAGTTCTGGATGACTACCCCTATATAACACCCCTCTCTTGGAATCCCCCTGACCCCACTGAGCCAAGAAGTAGTTCGGTTTTGCAAGTTTAAACGGTTTATTTGATAATTTAAACAATATATATGTATATCACACTTTATAATAAATTAATAATTGAATATCACACTTAATCTGAGCAGTAATCAATAATGGATAGTCCGGCACTAGCACACTTCTTTATAATCAATGATGAGTGGTTATAGGATGGATACGATAGCAACAATACTTTTATTGTTTCAAATGGATGCAATGTGGAATGAAATGCAGTACAGAAAATAACTTGATAGGATTTCAGCAAAAGACAATGGGCCTCATTACACGGTAGGCGGTATAAAATGTGATTTACCGTCATGGCGCTATTAGCGTGTCCACCATCGTAGGAGACCGCTAATAGCGTTCCATTACGAGTTAGCGGACACGCGCATAGGGCCATGCCGGTAAATGACCCTACCGCCATGGCGCAAAAGCACCTTACCGGCTCCGACCAAAGTGCTGATAGCACCTCCGCCCTCATGCTGCACGCTATTAGCGGTCACCGCTGTTAGCGGTCACTGCTATTAGCGGTCACCATAAAACACCGGAACCGGAAATAGCGTCATCGCACCGGAACGGGAAAGAGCCCGGCGGCCATCTTTAAAAACACAATCCATTGCCATCCCCTGCACTCAGGACCTGCAGCAACACCACGACTGGCAAAACCACATCCCACAAGAACAAACAATGCCCAAGGCCCTAAAGAAAGCCGATGCGCGCCAGCGCAAAGAACGCTTCTCAAATGAGGAATTGAAAATGCTGGCAGACACCCTGGCTGCAAATGCAGACGTAGTGTTCACTAGCGACATGCGGCGCCCGGCACTCCTGAGAAAAAAGGAAATCTGGGCTGAGGTGGCGCAGAAAGTCAGTGCGGTGGGCTCCACCCCCCGCACCGTAAAGGACGTGCGCAAGCGGTGGGATGATCTGCGCCTCCGTGTACGCAGCATTTTATCGGCCAACAGGAATCTGGCCATGGGCACAGGAGGCGGAGGTGGATCCCCGATGAAGATGCAGGAGTGGGAGGAGACATGTGCCAGCACCATTGGCATAGAATCCATCGAGGGAGTGGGCCGAATGGAGTGTGGTGTGGCAACAACGTCAGACGGAGGTGAGTGACCACACAAAACACAGCAATGCTAAGCATGAGTCCCTCCCCCAAATGTGAAATGGGAATTAGCTAATGGATGGGGTCATCACACACACATGTACACAACCCTGCATATATGCCGTGCACATCCCCACACAACCACATGCATGCAGCACCTCACACACGTGTCACCCTGACACATGTCCGGATGACCCACCCATCTGGCCAACAACCTGCAGGCCCAAACTAGATGTCCAAATCCAAAGAACTGCAGCAACAACAACATATGCATGATGCACGTTGACCCATCACTGATGTTATCCCTGTCTTGCTCCCCCACAGGGTCACATTCTGACAGTGAGGAGCTGGACTCTGCAACGCAGGCCTCACCACCCAAAAAGCAGGCCAAGGGAAAGGATGCAGGCACCAGGCCCAGTACATCGAGGGGCACTGGGATATCTGGAGTGGCCCAGCGTTCAAAATCCACACACGCAACGACCACACCAAGGGTCGAAATGCCATCCGACATTGTGGCAGCACCCCCACCACCCACCCCCACCACTCAGGAGCCAGTGCCAGAAGGCACGCCGTCCGCAGCCAATAGCTCCGTCGGGGAAGCAGCAGCCACGGCACCTATGAGTGATGTGGACGACCCATGTCCGACACCGGAAGGGCAGCGTACACCCAGCACCCAGCTGTCCCCACTCCACAGCCCATGCAACACATCCAATGGCAGCATCCATGAGGTGCATGCCGGAGATGCAATGGATGGGTCATTGAGTCCCGTGGCGAGCTCACCTGATGTCGGCCACATGCAGCAAGCTGCGCCGAGGAGTAACAGGGGCAGGGCTGCAGACGACACCATGAGCCTGATACGCCAGCGCCAGGAGGAGCTCAATGCCCTGGTTGCCCGGCAAGTGAGCGAGGCTGCCTCGACCAGGGAGGAGATCCGGGTGTTGTCAAGGGACATGAAAGCTGCCATGGACAGCAACACGACGCGCCTATGTGACGAGATGGCCGCTGTGAGGCAGGTCCTAACGCGCATTGCTGAGGCGATGGAGAGCATGCGTCACTCACAGGGAGCAGATCAACCAGCCACCCCCTCGTCTACTAGCTCCGACCAGACAACCATCCTGCGCAGGTCCAGCCGGTCCTTGCGGCGGTCAGACTCACAACCCCCCAATGGTGGTAGTGGAGGAGGGAAGTAGGGCCAGCCTGTCCCTGTTGACACTTGGGAACTAATGCAGCACTGATGTGCACACCATGTTCGGTGGAGTTGTGGGGGGAGGGGGGTGAGGGTGTTTGGGGGAGTTGTGGGGGGAGGGGGGTGAGGGTTGTTGGGGTGGAGGGTACATGCACGTTTGAATGTCATAATGCTCAATACACACGTAATGGCATGGATAATCACATGACTGGACATTGATCATTGTGTATGTGTGCTGTATTGTTGAAGGGTGCACTGTGTTTATGTCCTCCATACACCCCGTGCCCTGAGCTGAACACCAATTGCACCCTCCTAATCCATGTGCATCAGAAACAATGGTCTATCAGGTGCTGCCGCACAGCACGTCCCTCATGGGCATCGCCACCTGCATGACCTGCAGCCCCCTCTCCTCCATCCTCATCCCCGTCATCATCCTCAGACGGTGGTCGCAGTTCTATGTCAGGGGGCATTGGCACATTCCGTCTGATACACATATTGTGAAGCATGACACATGCCATGGTGATCTTGGCCACCTTCTCATGCCCGTACAGGAGTGCCCCGCCCGACCTGCTGAGGCACCGGAAGCGTTCCTTCAATAGGCCGAATGTCTGCTCGATCACCACGCGGGTACGGGTGTGTGCATGATTGTAGTCGTCTTCGTGCCTGTTCTGTGGGTTCCGCACAGGGGTAAGGAGCCACCTCTTCAGGGGATAACCTGCATCACCTGCATGGGTGCAACAATGGGTATGTGTAAGTGTCTACATAATGTGGAGCGTGCACATATCACACAAACAAACATTGCATATTCAACGACATCCACAGATCCAAGCACGCATGGCAATCAGGGTAACTGCAATGTGGGAAGGTGAGGTGGTCCTTGCAAGTGGACATGCACCATGCATGCATACGGCAGGGATTGCCATGTCCCGCCTGAGTTTAAGTGATTTGTGTTTCCTGGCCCTGGCAACGTTAGTGCCACACTGCTAGTACACTGCCATTCCTTAGTTGATGTCCCCATGCTGTTTGATGGCAATTCTGTGGTGGGGTACGGGTGTGCCTCACCACAATGGCTACAGGGGATCCATTTGTATGCACTCATGTGCGCAGACCATTTCTGATGTTGTTCAGCGTACATTTCAGTTGTGATTTTGATATGCATGTTGCTGATTTGTGTAATGGGGGAATGGTGTGTTGTGCGGTGTGCATGTTGTTTGGAATGGCCTGTTTGGCGTAATGGATTGATATGTTTGTCGTGGCACTCACTTCCAGCATGTGGTTTTGTCTCTGGTCCATTGTGGGCTGCCTCACTGTACAGTGATGCAAATATGTATGTCCATTCTTCTCATGACACCAGTTCACGCCCAGTTGGAGTATGCATCTCCCCCCCGCCCCATTCACGCCCAGTTGGAGTATGCATCTCCCCCCCCCATTCACGCCCAGTTGGAGTATGCATCTCCCCCCCCCATTCACGCCCAGTTGGAGTATGCATCTCCCCCCCCCACTCACAATCCACATCACACTGACATGTGGTCGGCCTGCTACTCACCAAGTAGCCACGAACGTTGTCCAGCATGTCGCTCATGTATCGTGGTATTGTCGAGTTCCGCAGGACCATTGCATCATGGGTTGAACCGGGATATCGGGCACAGCAATGTGTGATGATCTTGTTGGAGTCACATACCATTTGGACGTTGATGGAGTGGTATAGCTTTCTGTTACGGTACACTGCCTCATTGGCATGTGGGACCACCAGTTCTACATGGGTACAGTCGATGGCCCCGATGCAACTTGGGATGCCTGCCAGTGAATGGAAGCCAACTTTGGTGTTGGAGATCTCCTGGGCAGTCCGTGGCATGTATATGTGTTGACTTGTGTGCTGCAGGAGGGCATCGAGCACCTGGTTCAGTGTGCGTGAGAATACTGGTTGTGATATGCCATGCATCTGACCTACCGTATGCTGGTAGGTGCCTGTGGCCAAGAAGTGGAGCACTGTTACCACCTTCAGTAGAGGGGGGATGGCAGTACGGATGTCAATGAGACTCACAATGTCGTTGTATATCATGTCTACTATGGTGGTGATGGTATCCCAGTCCAGACAGTACAGGGTGTGTATCTGCTCAGGGGTTAGGTTGACTGGACTGGCTCTGATCCTGGGAATTGGTGGCTGCCTCTGTGGTATCACTAGGTGCACTGGTGGTGCTTGCTGCGCCTGTCTTGCCCTCCTCCTCCTCCTCCTGCGTCTCCTCTGTGCTGCCTGTTGTTGTAGCTGCTGCACTGCAATCATGTCCTCTAGCCCATGTAATGCTGCTAGTATTGCATCCATCTTGGTGTGGGAATGGGTGTGGGGAGGGGTGTGGTGTGCTCTTTTGTGCTGCCAGTCTCCATTGCCTCCACCTGTGCTGATTTTGTCCACCTGTGGCAGGTGGGAACTCTGCTGTGCTCTTTTAACGCGTGGTTCGCGATGCCGGTATTAGCGCCTTGCCGGTAAGGGTTCTTTGGGTCTACTACATGCCGGTATTGCCATGTACCCATGGCTCGTGATGCCGTGATATTAGCGCTATGCCGCTATTTCCGGTCTGAGGGGGCGCGCGCTCACGGACTTGCCGCTAATAGTGCCACCGTACTTAGCGCTGCCGCTAATAGCGGTATGTCCGGTTCGTGATTGGGGAGGGGATTTACCGATACCGGTAATCCCTTACCGGTAACGGTATGTCCCTACCGCCTACCGTGTAATGAGGCCCAATGTAATCACTTTCTTGGACAATTCACCCCCCCTTAATGCAATGTAAGGAGATGAATAGAATGGGACTCAGTTCTTAGGAATGCAATCAAATAGAATTCAGTTCAATTCCCCCCCAGCAGCTTATACAACAGATAGGAGTTTTGAAACACAGACCCAAGTGCTTTGAATATGGTGACAATGCAGGGAGAAATATGCTGAAAATGCTTTTAATTCCCTTCAGGAGGTTCAGGGTGAGTGGTATCTAGTTAATATTAGTCCAGGCTCACTCTAGCAATGATTCAGGGATGGTTCTTAAGAGGCAAACGAAATTTAGTAGTTCAGGCAAAAGCAGCTATCTTTTTACAAGTAAAGAAATCGGGCCAAATCGCAAATCGCGGCAAAATTCGTGGGTGCGAGAATCGTGATTATGGAGAAAGTATAAGGAGTAGGAAGTCGGTTCTAGGCTCGTTGAAAAGCTGAGCTTCTAAGCTTTCAGAGGAAAGTTAAACCAAGTTCCTAGCGAGATACGGACGATTAAAAATCCTCCCAGAGATACGGACGATTAAATAAAGGTCGTTTTTCGGATTTGAAATTTTAAAAGTTCAAAGCGACAGGTTACAGCTTGCAGCTAGAAATGACAGGTGACAGCTAGGAGGCAGTTCTTCTTAGATTAAAATAGTTTGGATTAGATTATTTTAACTAAGTGATTGGTTCTGCACAGTTCTGCTAGGTACTCACAATATATTTAGAAATAGGCCTCGCCACGGATCTGGTCAGGTTTTGGACTGGACTCCGGTTCTGGTCTCGGCACTTCACAGTGATCTGGGTCAGCTCTTTGGTTCTGCGAACAGCGGTCTGGGTCAGCTCTGAATCTCTGGCCTCTGGTTCTGGATACTGCTCTGCTTTCTCTGGGTACAGCACTGCTTCTGGATCTTTCTGCACAGCTTTCTCTGGACCCAGCGCTGATCTGCACGGCTCCTGGATGCTGCTACCGCTGTTAGGTTTGCTGGATGCTGGGGCCTACTGAGAAGAGTTCTCAGTTTGTGGGTTTAGGCCCTTGCTTTAAGTTCTGAATCAAGTTCTTTGGAGTTTTAAAGTCTAAGTGTTGAATCTGGTATCTTCCGGATGTTGTATGGTCCGGCAGAGCGTGTTGCAGCAAATGGAATTGAATGTCCTCTCTAGCTTCCAGTGGCTCTTTTTATGTCTTTTGAAAGTGGGTGTGTGTGCAGCATCACTAGCCAGCCCCTCTTTCAACTTGTCATTGGCCCAATTCTCCCCTCTCCCATGATTGGGGAAGGAACTGTGAGTCAGAGTGATGCTGTAGGTTTTATGGGTCAGAGGATCCTCCCCTGGTCAGTTTGCCCACAAATCTATATTTGGTCAAAATACACATTTCTCAAATACATAGTGGTTTGTCATTGCATGTACATATTACCTATCACATGAGGTAGTCTCTGTCCCAAATCTGCTCTTCCTGAGGGCTTGCTTTCAGAAACGGCAACATTTTCGATTTTAGTGGGTTATGCAACCTTGGTTCTTCATTAAAAATTATACACATATACACCGCCTGTCCATACATACTCCAGTAAATTCCCATGTCTCTAGCTTAAACACAGAGTCTGTAGTATCCATAAATAGCGAGGTTTTGCCCCAGAACATCACCCAAATTCCCAACGCGTCTTAAAACGTGCACAGAAAATTCACAAGAATTATGGTATCATTTAAATAATTTTGACAAGTCCGCACTGTGAGTTATACATCTTTCTTAGAATCATATTCTGGCCAACAGGGGTCTGTCTTTTCAGGTCACATGGTGTAGAAACCAGTTTATCCAGTTTCTGCCAAGCTCAGAGACCCTGCCCCTCCCAGCTTCTGCCAAGAGGAGGCTGTTTTACGGTCCCCCTAATAAACCATCTGCCTGGGCCCTGGAAGGCCCATTGTTCAAGAGGAAGCCATTTATGGCCTCCCCCCAATAAACCCTCTGCCTGGGCCCAGGACAGGCCTTTGTTCAACTCCCTGTAGCTGCTCCAGCCCTAATATAATCAGAGAGGTGACAACTCCTTTTGGCAAGGGGAAGAGTGGCTGAGCAGGTTTTAACTCCTGTGGGGGTAGATGTCAGGCAGAATTCAGTTTCATTAAGCCAGGTTTCAGATAAAATGTCACTTTTTGTTCCCCAGTTTAAGTCAAGACAATTTTTACACATGCAGCTAGAATGCTGATTCTAAGTTGAAAACTATGACATTTCAACAGTGACAAACTATGTGACACTCAAAGTAGGTCACTCAGTTAATTTAAACATTTTCGATTTTTGGTAGTTTTAAATCCAGTTTCAGTTAGGCTGCTGCAGACCTGCAGCGCTCAGCCAGTCTTGTTATGAACATTGTTTCGGGGCTCTTCAACTTCCCAGATTTAGTATGCACACATACTTCATTCTGCCGGATGTCCGCTGGTGTTCAGTGAGATTTTTGGATGTGTTGCAATGTTTGAAAATAGGCATTTTGAGCTGGCATTCAGGGAAAGAAAAGGTGATTTTAAAGTGCGGTTTTTCCTTTGGCACACATTTCACTCATGGCACCCCGGCCCATCCTGCTTACACTGGTGGGTGGCAAGTTAGGCAATCATTTTAGTGTGCACAAACTGCGTGGTTCTCCTGGATTTTGGCGCACATGTGGGCTTTTTGGCCATCTTGGATTTTCTAAGCCCACAGCACCAAATGTTGCAGCATGATAGCTCAAACGTGGGTCAGGACGCCCAACAGAGCGCTCAGAGCCATGTTGGATATTTACTTCATACCACAGTGAAACGCTGCACACATTTTGCTGAGTGTTAGATTCACAGTGCGGAGACAAACACGCTTTTCCAAACCTGCTCTGCGGTCAAGGCCATTTCTGCTGGGAAAGCTAACGTTGTTATGGCTTGCTACTGTTCTCCGCGGAGCATGTTTTTAGAGAAGGGAGGCACTGCGCTTCTTGACCCAGCTGTCAACCGACGGGTGTTCCTCAACTGCGCAAGTGCAATTTCCAGAATGTTCGAAAATTAACTCCCCTTTGTGGAGTGTGTATATATGCGGAAGCCCGGAGGGGGTCAGGTGAGACTTCAGCCAGAGAAGGACGCTTACATCTGGCCTTCCTGTGAGCTGTGGTACTCTCGGCCTGGCTGTTCCCGGGGTCTTCCAGCCGCTTCTGGACGAGATGAGGAATTCTGTTACGCTCACGGTGATGTATTTCTTTTTGACTTCTTGACTTTCTTCTGTGATCTATGTCCTTATTATTTTTATGAGTTATTTCTATGTACTTGTAATCTTGGAATAAATAGCCCTAAAGAGCTGATTATCTTCTAAAGAGTGCGTGGCTGTGAGTTATTGTGTCTGTCTGTTTATGGGTTGAAGTATTTGCTCTATAATTGCATTGGTGATTTATGGTTGTTCCTTGCACTTTTTGGGGAAAAGCAATACAGTTGGGCTAACGCAATACACGGTGAGCCTGTCTCCCATGAAAATAAAACTATTTACACCCCGGACGTAGGTCTGGTGTGCGAATAGCAACCACCTCCTTGATGAGGGTGTGTATATCGATGGTAACTGCCCTAATCTCTCGCAAATGTCCTCACTTTGCTCGGGCCTGCCTATGCTCGGGCTGGGGGGCATTACCGGTCATGTGCACCCCCCAGACGCGTGGGTGATCACTATATTCATCTGCCGCCCATCAGTAAATTACTCCATTACTGCTCCATAAATCCATTCTCTATGTATCACCTCTGCATCCCAGTTGCATGCTGACAACATATCAGAAGAAATTAATGGGCATCTGTGTCTATTAATTTCAAGCGGCTATAGAGAGTATAGCCCTTTTCTTATACATCAGATCTATTGGTCTATTGACAGCCATCTATGGTTCTAGAAAGCCTTGAAAACTCACCTCTACACATGACGCCTTTTGTATTACAGAATTAGTCTTAGGTTGGCATTGAGATAGCTCAGAGAGTTAAGCGCCGAACAACAGACAGGATACAGGGTGCATCCTGGCGAGGCCAACTGAGCTCTTTATGCCCCCATGTTAATATATTAAGTACCAATTAGGTGCTTAATTTCATTTGCACACGCAGGCAAGCTCTATGGGCCTCATTAGGACCTTGGCGGAGGACCATGGCGCTATTAGCACCATGGTCCATGGCGCTAAGTTGCCAACTCCGCCATGGTGGTTGGCGGACTTACCGCCCCATTCCGACCTTGGCGGGGCGGTAAGTCCCCAATCCCCATTTACCCTTCCCCATTCCCATTTTTGCCCCATAGGGCATAATGGGAGTGGGGAAGGCGTTAATTACGCCACCGTAAATTACGGTGGCGTAATTAACAACAAGGTCCCTTAGCGCCATGGATTTTAACACCTGCTAAAAGCAGGTGTTAAATCCGCCATGGCGCTAAGGGATCTCGTACTCAGGCGGTAAGGGTCGGCGCTGTTTACGCTGGCGTAAACCCCTTACCGCCTGGGTCCTAATGAGGCCCTATGTGTTTTATCAGATCTATTCCATTTTGGTTTTGACTCCCCATGTAGAGGAGGACACAAGGCAGGGAATCCACCCTGCTCCATGCTGGGAAGTTGCCTCCATTTCTGGCCATATCCCTATAGCGATCCTAGTGAATAGACAGGGATCCCTGTGGATTCTGTCAATGCTTTACATTTGCAAAAAGCAGCTGAAGTCCTTCTGGATGTGCTGTAATGGAGCAGCCATTCCTGCTCCCGATAATGCATGCGTGCACGCACACTGGAGATCGCAGTGATTCACTGCGGAGTGCTGTGTTACTCAGAAAATGTCTGGCTTGTTGCCTATGCCTCACAACACATCATGAGGTGAATGACCACAATTCCTCTTAAGGGGCCTCCACCATGGAAGCAGTGGTAGCTGGCCTCCTTCCGACAGATTCATTACCAGTATAAAAATGATGCAGTATGTGGGTTAATGATACCTGCTCTAACAGTGATTAGAATCTTGAGGAACCCTCCATGAATCGCCATTTAAAAGTAGACTACCCTTAATACTAATGCACTGCCATTTCTAGTGCCAAAAAGCCATTGATACAGAAATCCACTCTTCAAACTCCTCATAACAAAATGTTGGTTCACTTATTTTACATAGTCTTTGCAGAGTGCACCTCTGCCACATACACAACTTCCTTGCATTGAGCATTTGATGATATGAAAAAATTCAAGTAAACATTCAAAAAAAAGGTTTGGCCTGGATTAGTATTTTGTTTAGAAACCTTTGATCTCCTGTTTTGGGAGATACATTTAGAAAGCTCTGATTGGGTTCTTCAGAGGTCCGATTTTGGGGCTGGGATTGCTTACATTGTATAACACATGTGAGGCCAGATATTGATCTTGATTTCAGCCTGTTCCCTATCCTCCAGAGGCTGATGTGTTTCCATTCCATCAACTGTACTTGTTTCTAGGTACCTTAAGTTGACCGGGATAACGTGACTTAACTCAAGCATTATACAAACTAGTTCAGCAAGTCAACAAAGTTCACTTGAATATATATATGAGAACTTCCAACGTGGTAGGTCATTGCTCATCTAGCGCCCTGATACATTTTACCAACATCTATCCACTGCCTCTATGTGGGGAAAACACACAACTCTCACCCACATAGCTTTCTCTGAAATGCTTCATGGCAAGATGGGAAATCCTGATTGATCTGGCTTCTCTTCCATACTGGTTGGCGTTGACAATTCCTTTCAAATGGTGCCAGTACCTCTCCATTAAATACGTTTCAAATTATAAGTGCGCCTGGACAAATTACACAATACTCCCTCTGGAACAGTATCCCTGCCACTCTGAAACTTGAGGAGAACCATCTCCTGTTCTGGAAGCACCTCAAGGCCTTTCTCTTTGCTTCTCCCTTCGCTCATCCTCTCCCTCGCTGATCTGTCCTGTCTCTGGATTGCGCACCTGGTTACTACGGGCCCAGGTTACCTGCTTACCCTGCCATCCACCTGCACTGCCTCCTGGCATTCCCTTGCACTGGGGTCTGTATCTGTAACCCTACAGTCCCCTGCCCCCTTTTTCTGCACTTATCAGACTCACCCTACCTGGTGCCTTAAACCGAGCACTTGCCACCTGCTGGCTGCACTACCACTGTTTGTTGCTTTGTATTATTTTATGTATTTATGTATTAATTATTATTATTTACTTATTTGTGTTCCTTTGCTCAGCACTTTCCACTTCTCCCTCCCTCCCATGCAATTTCCCCTTTCCCTCTCCCATGCACTTGCGCATTCTCAATGTCAATGGACGTAGTAAGATCGTTGTTTTTGTTCTCTCTTGTTCCCCTCCCTTGCCTCGTCGCGCTCTGAAACACTTGTGTATGAGCGCGATACAAATACAATAAAATATCAATATCAATACCTAGCACAAGACGTGAGCAGAGGAAGGACTAGAGCACAACTAGTGATGCATGGGCTTGCACTCGAGCTCTGATTGACTGTTTTCAACTCTGCACTTTCCTTGCATTAAGCCCTTTTGGAAGGGATCACATGGGCGATGGGGAGGCCTTTGAGCCCCTCCTCCCAGCTTCAAACACCAGAAGAGCATTTCAGCGCAGGAGCCCTTTCAAAAACAGGTACGCTTTCTGCTTTGTTGCAGGTAAGAAAGGGCTAGAGGAAAGACAGGGCACGGTGGTGTTTGCGTTCAGAACCAGGCCCTGATTGACTCTTTGTAACTTTGCACTTTACTTGCACAAAGCACTTTTGACAGGATAGAGTCCAAGGTGACCTAGGAACCCCTTCTCCCAACTCCCCACACGTGAATTGCATTCCAGGAGAGCAGCACCTTAACACATTATCTCACTGCCACACTATAGCACGGAATTCATGACGCATGCAAAGCACACCATGCATGATCTGCTGTCTTGCCATCTGGCCATAGACTAGATCAGGGACACTTTGTTTGGCTCGAATTCAGGAAGCTTGTAGTCATTACTTGTTGTCTGAAGTTACTGAGTTGGGGTTCTTCCACCGGACAGCACGCAGGAACAAGGTAAGTTACATTTGGTTTATTGGGCCCAGTTATACAGGTAAGCTCATCAGTACAAAAGAAGAATTAACACTGGCCCATCCACCCAGCTCACTCTCCATCTCCAACTGACACTTTGGAACCTCCACACTCAAGACTCCACACTCCACAAACAAAGTCCACCCACCAAAGATTCCACAGCGCCACTCCACACTCCAAACCAACATTCCATCCACTAGAGATTCCACAGTGCTAGTACCTTACCCCAGCACATTATGACACTTCTCTCCCTGTTAGGTAACCCAACCACAAGGACAGATCACTGTGCAGAAACTGTGTGCAGAAAGCAACACACCGCTGTAAGACACACACCAGAACACAGTTCCTGAAAATACAAACTGCACCCAACAACCTGCAAACCATCTTACATCTACAACACCCCATTCCATAGCCACAAACAATAATAAAACCATCTGCGGAGGTAGACCCTGAACTATACCCCAGCCCCTAACTGGCAGAACGTAAAACCGGATCCAACAACGCAGTCAACCCCAATTCCAACAACAACACTCCTTCACTGACAACACTCCCTCACTGACTGCAAACAACAGTTAAAACACCAGTCGCGCCTCAAATGGCCCACACTATCGGCAACAGGCCAAAAATGTTCTGCGCCAACACCTTCACCCGGCACCCTGCTGGCACCACACACGGCCCTACACATGGCCTTATACCAATTGCCCCGACTGTACCCTAACAGTCAACCTGTACCATGCACCTCATATGACCATGTACCAAACCACAACAGTAAAGAACAGTTGAACAATACCAACAGTACCAGGCACCTCACATGAACCCTGGCTGTCCAAAAAGTCAACCCACTAAACATTCCACAGCACCACTCCACACTCCACACCAACATTCCATCCACTAGAGATTCCACAGCGCCCGTACCTTACCACAGCACATTATGACATTGTCTACTAAACGGTTATTTTAATTTCTAAGGGGATTGGAGTGGTGTGGTTTGTGCTGCTGTTCACATCAACATATAAGACAGCATTGCTTTAGTTAGGCCTGTTTGCTCCCTTGACAAAATAGTGTAATTTGTTTGTGAAGATTGTGTTTTTAAGGCATCTCAAACAGACAATTTGTCAATGGACATTAACACAGGGAGATCATTATTGACCACCCCTTAGCCAATCTGAATGTTCAAGTGTAGTCGATCACTACTGGTATTTTTCTGAGCACTACTAACTGAAATAGTTCATCTTTTTCACCTTTTTAGAGTGGCAGAAGGATTTACTTGATGGTGTAGAGCTGCAAGGGTGACATTTTGGTGAGTGTGTTAATATGATGTTTGAAGGATATGTTGCTGTCAAAGTGGTAAATTGATGCTTTTTTTGAAGAGGTTGATGGGGGCATATGGCCAGCTTAAATGGATTTCCTTCAAGGCATTATTTCTTACATCTAGAGTGGCTGCCTTCCCTGCTTAAACAGAGCTGGGGGAAGCTGGCCCAGTCCCACTTAGCTATGGCATACCTCAAGGGGCCTCCCTAGGCCCTGTTCTATACAATATTTTTACGGCCCCACTGTTCCAAATACTAGAGAAGAAAAATATATGTTTCTCAAATTACATAGACGATTCTCAATGCCTTATTCCTTTATCAAGCATTTATGAGAAATACGCCATAACGATGTTAGAAATCTATGACCTAATACACGAGTGGATGGACATGACTGGGCTAGCCTTGAACCACGAAAAAACTGAACTCATGATCATCGGTTCCAGGCCTAGACTTCTCAAGCTCAATGCAGATTATGACTCCTTCTGCATTGTCAATCACGAGATCTCCACCAAAGGGAAAATAAAAATACTGGGAGTGATCTTTGATCAGGCACTTAACATGACAGCCCAGGTTAATACTCTTGTTTCAACATCAGCCTGTTATATACGGCTCCTTTCGCATATTTAACCATTTCTCTCCCAAAAGTGCTGCAAAACGGTAGCCCAAGCTATTATTTCATCGAAAATTGACTGCTGCAGTTCCCTGTTGGTAGGGGTGGGTAAAAGAGACATGTCTAAACTTCAAGTAGTACAAAACAGCACTATTAGAGTGATTATGGGGTTTAGGAAGTGTGCACATGTGTCTGAGATGCATAGACGGCTGCATTGGCTTCTTATTGCCTCTAGGATAGACTTTAGGTTACCTACTATTACCTACAGATCCCTGGCAGGGCTGTATTCGGTTTATATAGCCTGTAGACTTAAAAACAAACCTGAAGTACAATCTCTGTGCTCAAACAGTGCAAAACTATTGCAAACACCCAAAGTCTCCCTCAAACTAGTGAAGAAGGGGGCTTTTTGGGTGGCTGCTCCTGCCAAATAGAATGCCTTGCCCAGCGAGCTCAGAAACTGCTCCTCTTTGGAGTGCTTTAAGAAACAGCTTAAAACGTATCTCTTTTAGATAAATTTGCTGGGCCAGGTCCCGTCTGTCCTATCTTCTAACCCCTTCTGCTTCATCGGCACCCGTATGCCTCCGGGCCACTATTGGCTGCGCCCTACAAATAAGCTAAAGTTAAAGTAAAGCTTGCTTGACGTCATCCATCTTTGTATATCTGCCATTTATTTTGTGATTATGTCATTATTATTGTCAGGTTCAACATCCAAAACTAATTGGATGCCACCTGCATAGAGCTAGAAAGAATCTGCACAGAAGCTGAAGCTCACCAGAAGTGGGTGCATTAATGTGTCAAAAAGCAAAGGTGAAAGTGAGGATTCCTAGGAAGCACCACATTCTACTGTAGTGGTGGGAGGGGCGGGGGGGGCTATTAGGTCTTTTATTTGGACTTCTGGTTGTTGCTCAGAAAGAATTATAACAAGTGGATCATTTTACCCTGTGAATTGTGTTCCCTGTGAAGTCTGTCAAAGAGAATTTCCGGTTATATGTGATCTTACCGACCACAATGACAGAGTGGTCGATTTTATTGTGAAAAAAATACTGAAAAAAACAGCTTTTTAGTTTTCTTTTTATTTGGGGGTCCCACCCCCAAAGACCCATTTTAACCCCTTTGCCCACTACCCTTTATTTATTTCATTAATGGCCACAGTGTTTTTTGGGGGTCCCACCCCCAGCCCCCTGTTTTTTAACCCTTAAAAAGCCACCCCAACCCCATCTCGACCCATTTTAACCCCTTTGCCCACTACCCTTTATTTATTTAATTAATGGCCACAGTGTTTTTTGGGGGTTTTGTCCTTTCTGAAATGTACCACTCTGTTTTGTTTCAGATATTTTGACTGGATACCAAATCTCCTGGTCAACCATATCAGAGGGAGCCTATCAGTCTTGGAGTATGAGGACTGCATACTCTTCTTTTAGTCAATGTTTCTAAAAAGTCGCTGAGATGTCATTTAGTGTGGTGTCCATCATTTCATTGGACCTGAGGCCTGAATGCCTGTCATAGAAATGGTCAGACGTGTCACAATAACCTTTTAAGTTAGCAGTGGCCAATCTTTCTGGGATGTTTGATTGCAACAATGTACATTAGTTATGAGTCTGTAGTTGGCCAGCACCTGTGGGTAAGTAGTGCCCCAAGGGCTATTCCAGAGGTGACACTGTATAATATAGTTTCGATGGGAGCAAAGTTTTAATGTTGTCTTTCATCACTGATGCAGGGTATGGTGAGCAGAGTGTGGTTGGAACTCTCATTTTGTTAACACTATTTAAAATATGACAAAAAGATTTCAGAGTTCGGGAGGATATCTCGCGCTCACACCAACAACTTCTTGTAAACCCTATTATCACTAGTGCTACAATTCTTCTGAATAAGTACAAAAAGTTCCTCAAGTTGCATAACAGTTGTCAAATATATTGTTTAATTTTGACTTTCAAAATGTAGAACAGCCGTTAAGATCATTGGAACATATGGCATGGTAGCAACATAGACTTTCAGGTTGGTGAATATTTTATTTTTTTAATTTATGGTCCAATATGGGATAAAATGCTTATGTAATTCATATTACTCAATTTTAACCTAAAGGGTCTACCATACAAAGACAGAAGATACAATCTATTGATATAGAGAGGGTAAGTTGCAACTTTATTGTTCAATGATGTATTTGGAATATTTACATACTCTCTGGTCATGTTGGAATGGCGTCACAGGGTGATAACCAGTAATTTGTGTAACTAATATATTGGGGTTGAGTATTATTATACAATCAGATGATAATTGGGTACCATGTTGAACACACAGAATTAATGTATTTATTTACCTATTTTTATTTTTTTCTATGTGGAAAAACTAAACTATTGTCTTTTGTTTATTTTTCTTTGAATTTTCATTTTACATCTTGCTTATGGCGTGAATTTTCCCATAGCCTGATCTGACATGTTGGCACTATATGGTATGGTTTCTCTAATTTTCTCTTTCTTTTTTATGATATATTTTATGAATGTAATGATTTATGCAGCCTTGATAACGACCAAAGGTCGAAACACGTGTCGGCTGTTCTACACTTTGAAAGTCAAAATTAAACAATATATTTGACAACTGTTATGCAACTTGAGGAACTTTTTGTACTTATTCAGAAGAATTGTAGCACTAGTGATAATAGGGTTTACAAGAAGTTGTTGGTGTGAGCGCGAGATATCCTCCCGAACTCTGAAATCTTTTTGTCTACTTTGTACAAACTTTGTGGGAAGTTTGAGGGAGTGATATCACTTGCTGCCGACCCCTCCGTATTTTTATTATATATATTTTGTTTGAAATTTGAGAGTGGAAAAGAGCGCACACAACTTGTTAGCGATCCCACAATTTTTGGTATTACTATTTAAAATATGTGCCTATGTAATGGGCTGTAATGGACTCCAACTCTCCGAGGGTAGGATTGGATCGATGGGGGTCTCATCCAGTGGCTCTTTAGTGTCTCTTAATGTCATTTGGACTTCATCTATTTTAGTCTATTAAGAAAATTGGTATTTTTGGAAAGAATTAATTGTATTTTTGATTTTTTCCGGGTAAGTTATTTCTTTGATTATTGTAAAGAGCTCCCTTGTGTTCATCTTTCATTCACGGATGTTTTTAGCTTGGTATTTCTGTTCAGTTGTTTTGATGGTTTGTCTATTACACCTTTCCTGTCTCAGTCAGGTCATTTCATCACCCTTAAGGCCGGATAACCTTCATTTTCTCTCGAGTTTCCTTCCCTCTTTTTATGGCTATGAGGTTGACCTTCACCTAGATTGGGCAGGAAGAATGTGTTCATGTCCCTGAATCTATACCCAGTAATCGAAAACAGCACTTGAAAGGCACTATTCAGGTGGAAAAATATAAAGGAAATGGAGCATTGTCTCAGGGTAAACCCTCTATTTGAAAATATGCCAAATTTACTAATTCGGACGTACCATGTGTTCATCTATATATGATTTTCAAATGGAGTAATATAGTTGTGTTTGCAAGAGTTTGATTGTACCGGATACGGTCTTAGTTACTTTGATTAAATGGGATTTAAATCAATTCAGGCACAAGATATGTAAAGGTCGGACGATTGAGTTCATTTTGTATTATTTTGTCACTGGCATCACCATTTTAGAAAGGATTTAAGTTCCTATATTGATCTCACCCATTGTCAGAATTATCGAGAGATGCTCAAGTTCCCGCTCACTTAGTGATCTCAATTTGACCTGTGCAATTTGATCACGTGCTCGTGTGCATTGAGAGTTAGAACATTTATGATTGAATCACTTGTTTAATAGGGATGATAAGGAATGGTTTAGCACCCAGCTATGTAATGTAAGTGAACATCCTGCTTGCACCCAAAATTCCTTGATTAATAAAATGGACATTTGTTTTTAGGAGTTTTCACCTTCATAGGATGTACCTTGAACTTTCATTTTTTTTTCTTTGTTATTTTATGTGGTAAATATTTGTAGATCTGTTTTTTTTTTAATTGTACTTCATTGATATTTCAAAAAACGGATAAAGCAATACTGACTCTTAAGGGTAGGTAGATTTATATTGTGCCAAGTTTAACCTTGTTTTGTTGCCTGTTTAGGATTATTCTATGTAACTGATGCTTCTCTATCCAGTGAAGATTACAATTCAAATGCTTGACAGACAATTCTGGCCAGGTAAAGTTCTGCATTTCTTAAGGGGGTTAGTTTGAAATTGTCTTCATTGTTTAGTATGATGTGCTGGCTTTGGGATTGTTTTGAGGATTTTTTACTTCTTGCCATTGTCTTGTTCTTGGCAGAATTATCTCAATTGTCCTTGTGTGGCAGATCTGTATTGTGATTCTGGCAGGGAAAGTCAAGATTTCACATGAACAGTTTTTCTAAAACATGGCTCCACTTCAGAGTTGGGCTGAATATTATTTTAGATAAGCCCTGTATCTCCATGTTGGTGATTCAACCCTGGCCATTTGTATTCATGAACTCTTTCAGAAGGTTGGCCCCCCTAGTGTTACTGTATTGTTTGTATACTGCAAGTCAATTAGTAGTTCCAGCCAGTCGTCAAGAAACAGGGCTTTACACCCATGCAGTCTATCAGTGATTAAGGTGACAATGGTAGTTTTTAATTAGGACTGCATTTAACTGCAAGGTAATCAGAAGCTCAGTGTTCTTTGGTGAGCTCTTGAAGCATTTCCAGTACTCAATATAGATAATGTACAACCATCCTTGTGTCTTATTTTCGCAAATATTTGTGATGATTTCAAAATCATGAGGGAACAGCTTGTCCAGCATTGTTGTGCAATTTTTAGAAAACCAGGTTTCTCTCACCACTAATATTTCCAATTTGTGTTCAGTATTTTTAATTCCTGATCTTAGGTTGATTCACGTTGTGTTTTTTAAAAAATGAATTTAGCTTTGAGTGTTCTGATGATTTTTGTTTATTCTCTTTGTATTTTTTTTTCCTTCTTGGGGCCCCCTGCTGTGTTATGAGGACTACATTCCATAGAGGCATCCGTAATGATTGAGCTCAGATGGAGTTGGGTTACCTGTATTTAGCGCTTATAGATCTCTATGTATTGTTGTAGGAGTGGAGTAGAGTTTCTTGGGAGTAGATTTGTGATTAGCCTGCCATACAGTTGTTGCAGAGGAAGCTTGGAGTGCAACTAGTCGTACCCGTCATATTGTGTTGAATCTGTGTAATTTCTATTGGCAGCTATTTATTACGTAGTCTGTGTGGGACTGAGTGGGAGATGTTTATCAAATATTTTTAGTAAGCTGGTCTTTGTTTAGATTAAGAAAGTCCCACTATCATAAATGTGGATTTTGTATTTGTTTATTGAATCTGCTGTGTCCTTAACTATGACTCCTTATCCACCCTGAATGGACATTGCCTGGTTTCTTTAACAAATGCTTTAACAACTAGTGACCATATGTGGGGTTTTCTAAATAATATGCCTTGTTATATGACAGAACTTGGTGTGTAGTTACGTCTACGCTATGGGGATTTCATGCTGATGTCTAAGACAATCAGTCTTAAATGTGTGTCATCTGGAGATAGAGTTGATGTCATCAGGGCATGATATTTCAAAACAATTTGTCCACTTTGGGGACAGTTTGTATTCCCTGATCCACCCATATGTAATTAGACTGCCTAAAAATGGATATGCCAATCTCTTGAGAGATAGAGGGCATTGGAGGGACTTCTTAGATGGGAATTACAGTAAAGCATGCCACTTGGAGGTCAGAGCCAGAGATGTTGTAGTCAGGTAGGTGTTTTAATTCATCAGGACTTAGCTGAGCCCTTTTGCCCAAGGAGTTAGGTTGTGGTCAGGTTTGACAGTGTGCTAGCAGAGGTGTGTCAGTGTTGCTTAGGTGGAGAGGGATGATTGGGCAAGATTGACACATAGCCATATCATTCAGCCATTTGTTTACTCTCATGCTCATTGTTAGAAGGTATCAGTCAGGGAACATCATAGCAATTCATTATAACAAAATAACATGCATTTCATAGCGAGAAAGTAGCTCATCATAACACCAAAAAAACTATCTGTGGTTCTGTCTTGGTCCCAGTCTTAAAGGGTAGCCAGTAGAAGCCTAGTTACTGCTTCTTGCCCAGTGTTGAGAAATAATAATGGCAATATCACATCACTCAGTGCTTTTCACCTGTTTTCTGAAAAGGAATCAGCATATGCCAGTAGCTAAGCTTATATTTGTTGCTTACAACCTTGTTCGGGTCCGGTCACACTCACCATGATTTATTGCCACCATCTTAAAATGCTAATCTTTCCTTTGTGTGCTTTGTGTGGACCAGCTGTAGGTCACTTTGTTGCTGGGTCTTCACAAAGCATGAAATCTTTTTAATGCCTATATGTTTCAAGGGTGAGCGTTAGCTAGCAACTGGTTGATAGTATGGATTACTTGAGTTTTTTTTTAAGAATGTCATTAGAGCTTCCTGACAATGGAGGGCATTGATGTATGTGGATTTCAGATCATGCCCCACTTGCCGTGATTTCTTGCCACCATATTTATTAAAAAGGTAATCTTCCTGTGTGTGCACTAGGTGGATTGGCTTTGTTGGCAGGTCTTAAAAGGGTGTCAGAATTTCTTATGCCCCAGATGTTCCAAGAAAGTGGTGACCACTGGCAAATGGTTGTTTTAGTTATGGATATGTCTGAGGACATGAGTGTTGCTGAGCATTTATGGAATTTAATTATGTATCTATATGCTGAAAATAGTGCAATGGAGCCATTTGGTAGTGATGGAGAAAGCACTGAGGCCTTTTCTCCATCAGCAGCAGTCTTTCAAGCATGTGAATACGCTAACCTTTTTGTTCAAACTCCCGTGTCAACAAATTCTTCTCTGTCACTTTAGATCCACTGAGAGTGAAAGTCAGAGAATGCCACTTCTTAGTTAATAGGGAACACTGACTGTCCTTATAGCAAGTCAAGAAACGTTTCATTGCTACGGATGCCTCCTATATGTGTAGCAGAGAATTAGCCATACATACGGCGAGGTACAAAATTATGGTCTCTACGCCTTCTAAACCAATTAAAGGAATTCCACTTTCTGGGAATTCAGTGAATGAGACTATGAGTGGCCCTCCACTTAGCTTGTGTCAATGTCACAAAAAGCTATCCGCTAATCCCCACTGGTTCAATCAATGGATTCAGATGCATCTCTGGGAGACTGTGGGCAGATCAGAAGTAATGCCAGGATTCGGATGAGAATGTGATGTTCACATGGGATTCAGATACTTGAACAAGGATTGGCATGAATTCTTAGGTGTTTGGCTGAGAAAAGGTGAGGCAGGGCTGACTGATAACACAAAGTACAAGAAGCAGGGAGTTTTGGAGGGAAATTAGACAGCAATTTGTTTTCTTGACAGAGAAGAGTATTATTTTTCTTTGTAAACGTTATTATTTTCTTGGTTTATGTAGCCATTTTGTTTTCTAAAGCTAGTTTAGATGGCAGCTTGTTTTATGAAGGCATTATATGAATGAGTACCAGTGAAGCTTTTGGTCAGGTGAACCTTTTGTTGTGTTTTTTTTTTATGAGAAGAAAATGGCAGGGTAGAGTACAGCCAACTTGAGGTGGGGGCGCAAGTTGGCCTGGAACTGTTGCCCTCCTGCCGCAAATCTCATGAGGGGGAGGCACAGTTATATTGCAAATGTGTTGTGATGAGACACACAGACAATCAGCCTCCTCTTCCTTCAACAGAAGCTGATGCTTTTGGGGTTGATTGTGGGACTTGAGGTGGCGGTATTAATGATGTGCCTGGACATGATACAACATGGTATGATATGATAAGTAATTTATAACGCGTCTGTACACAAGTGTTTCTAGGCGTGACAAGACCAGGTAAGGAAGACAGAGGGAGCACAAGACAAACGATCTTACTAGGCCTTGTGTCATTCAGATCATGCAAGTGCGACAATGCAAAGTGCAGGGAGAAAGGTGAAGGGGGAAGTGTCAGGGAGAGGGAAGGGGAAGTGCAATCAGGGCAGCATTGCTCTGAGTAAGTGCAGCCAGGGCAGTGCAGCTTTGAGTAAGTGGCGGGAGGCAGGGGACTGTACAGTCCCCCAAAAAGCATAGAGGTCCAGAGGCAGTGCAGGAGGAAACGATGGGACTGATCAGGGGGAGCCTGGTACCCAGTGAGACTCTGAGGGTAGTCAAGCGACCAGTCGATGCAGCAGACAGGTAGGTCAGCAGGGGAGTGAGAGAGAAAGCTGAGGAGAAGTGGTAGGTCTTGAGCTGCTTCCGGAAATGCAGGTGGTTGGGAGAGCAGGGAGGCTGTTCCAAAGGCAGTCACCTCCAAAGGAGAGAGATCTACACCCCACTCTCTGCCTGGAGAAACGTCTGACCCTCAGAGAGTTGGAGGTAGCAGATTGAAGGGCCAGAGAAGAAATGTATTTTGGAAGAGAGAGTTGTACATAGTGCAGGCCCCCAGCCCCACAAAGCCTTCTGGACGATGCAGAGGGTATGGAGACAGTAAAAGTATGGTGGAAATCATGGTGATGATGATAAGTGTGGGGGTATGAGGTAAGAGAGGAAGAGGAGCATGCATACTGGGAGGGGAAAAGTGAGGAGGAACCTACATGAGTTGTTGAGAAGGTACTGGAGGGAGTTGTTGAGAAAGCACTACAGGAGGCGAAGCATGGTGGGGGAGAGGGTGGCACAGCCCCAGTAGGCAGGAAGAGGATAAGCCAGTAAGCCCAATAAGGTATCAAGGCAAGCCCATAATTCCCTCCGGAGATAGATGGAGGGTTGGAGGAATGCCTGGATACTTTGCCATCACCCTCGTGGGACTAGGATTATTTTAAGGCACCTGAGGGGGTTTACTTGGAAAGGTTAAATCCCCTTCCCTGTGGGAGTGCAACTTACTTCATCCATCAGGATGATAGCATCTTAACCAACCATTCGCTGGACACAATAGAAACCTTTAACCACCTGGGGGACTCGCACACAGAAATGAATGGGAATGTCCACCTATCCAACCTCAAACATGTGAGGAGGAGCAGACTGACCCCTCACAAATCACTTATAAACAATTCCACCATTGTAAGCGAAAGAATGTCCTTGAAGTGAGTGAATTATTTTCCAAATGTGACAGTACACACACACAAATACCCCAGTTCCATTTCAGACAGCATCTCAAGGTGTGTGAGTCTATGTCCCTCTCAGGGACAACATTGCCCTGCAGATCAAGACATGCTCTCTTGTGTGTGGGTACATTATCAGCCTGTTAGAATTGGTGTGGCTGGGAGGACTGGATAGTGGACTTTAGAATTTTTTAAAGTACCAAACTAGATCTGACGGTGTTGTTGTGGTTGCTCTGGCAGTAAGGAGATGAAATAGATTTCATTTTGTTTATGGAAGAGTTGTTTATGTTGTTTTTGTTTTTTTCTCCTTCCATTCTTCTTATAAAAACAACCAACAAAATTCAAAACTGACACACTGTTTAAACTACAAACAGCACAAAAACCGACATGTTAAGCTGTGTTCAATGTAGATTGTTGCAATGGATTGGGTGTTAATTAATAAAGATAAACAGATGTCCTACTCTAGGCATTGGGATGCATTTTGTTTTGGATTATAATAAATAACCCACTGAGGCTTTTTATAGTCTTCCAATCCTTTTTTACATAAGCAGCACACCACGTACATGTCTAAGGAGTCACCTATAAACAGGGATAGTTATCTTCCCAAATTCAACAGACCAATACTTAATAAATGAGATCCCTGTTGGAATGCAGACCCTTGAAGAAGTCAGTGAAGAGGTGCCAACTATCTGTTACCCACCCACTGGATAATGTCATGATGGCCTCTCTCATGCACCTACCTTGGGTGTGCACAATACAACACTTTGATGGTCCTCTCCAACTGCACCATCTTTATGGGCCTTGAAAAATAATCAGGTGCCTAAGGAGTTCTAACAACAGAGGGTGGTTGGCATGGCATATCATGCAAAGGAGGGGCGAGAGTTCTGACACCCATTTACTGAGTGGCAAGAACCTGTTGTCTATTTCTGTGCCATAGCAAAGCATAAACATTGATGGTGTAGTCCTGCGCTATGACACTTTCCAGCCCTTGAGCCCCAGTCCTCATGGCCTCTACCATTGACAGGGAGGATGTTGTTGCAGGGACCTGGAAAGATAATGGGAAAAGCATCACCATCATAAGATAGGTTCGATCTGTTGTGCTGGATGAGATAACTGTGTCAGTAATCACTACCTTCCCATAAGTTGAGGAGGATCTGTCAAAGAACAGTTTATACCACACAAGGGACAAGTGACCCCCACAAAGACCTTTGAACACATTCACAAATACACGCACTAACTCTTGAATGTGTGCAATGAGAAGAGGCAAATTGGCATAGAAGCCAATAAACAGAGACAGAACACAATTCTAACTGTCCCTGACTCCACCGCCTGCTATACCTAGGAAGTAGTGGTGTGCCACCTCTCTAAGAATGGACAGAACAAGAAGAAACCCCCAAGGGTTGATGCATGGTCTCTCGTAGAACATTCCCTTCTCAATACACACTGGCGTCTAATCACAACTGGACTCTTTTTTAGGGCATATTTGGATCGAGTTCACAAGCAACGCCACCCATGAACATAAAAGCACACCAAATTAAAACCAAAGTGTCACTGGCTCAGGGCTTCTCTATTTATTCTGCCTGGATCCCTGGACACTTTACTTAAAATACTTTAATATTGTTTTACAGATACAGCCCTAGGAAGACGTAGCAAGATCTCTTGGCAGAGCTCTATGAGATCATCAATTCTGGGATTCGCTGAACTGCAGCGTTATTCCCATTGTGTTGACTGTTTTTCGATTACCCTACATAGTTATGCCCATCTTCTTCAGGACCGCCTTTGACTTGGCAACTTCATAAATACACTCAATGTGCCCCAGAAAACGACTTGATACTTGCTGGTTGCTACTACTGGTACCTGCAACTAAACAAAACAATGCAAAAAACACCAATCTTAGTATCTGCAAGTGTTGCAACACTGTCTAAAATGCTCACTCATCAAGACCGTGTTTTTAATGCCAACGCAGTATACTCGCTATAGACAACCATCATGCTCTCTCTGTCCACCGTATGGACCAGTTATTGAGTTTCCACCTGCAACACATAAGTGTGTCACATCAATGGCCAGTCCGGTATATTGCAACAAGCCCTGTTACCACTCTGCGTCATATGAACCCCTCTTGTAGTGCCTAGGTCATGTACCTGGATTGCTTGAGTAATGAGCCATTACCCAGCCCACCAACAAAATGCATTGTGCATGGTACAGAGGCGCTTTATCCTGCAAGCACATGTTGCACCAATGCACGTAGCTGCCGGGTGCATTGCCAGCCAGTCTTACGAAGCTAGATGTATAATGGGTGACAACTGTCCCCCCGATCCTGGAGGCATCAAGGCTATGATAATAGCCACTCAGTGTCTCCACCCGGAGTGGACATCCCCATGGCCCCACAAGTTAATTGCTGCGAGTCCTCACAGTGCTATTTGTCCATCACGTTCACAGGGTCATGCACTGCATTTGATCAATATACAGTACATCCTGCGTGACCCTTATGGTTGCTGGTGAATATTACTGATTGGGCTAGACAGTTTAATGGCAGAAAGCTAATGCTTGCCAGCAGACCATCTCATTCAATCCCTCAGAGTTGGTGTGGAGCCCAAAGATCCATCTTTGCTCCCTTTTGAATAGAAGGGAATGCATGTTGCCTCCTCGGATGGGGCAGATCACTTTTTCCAAAACAGTCCATGCAAAATCATACTCGGAATACCCCCTGTGTACACAGTGCTCCACCATAGCAGCTGTAATTTTGCTAGTCCGAATGCATGTCCTGTGTTCTACCATGCATTTCTTCACTGGTCTATTTGTCATCCCCATGTACGTAAGATTGCACGGGCAGGTGATAAGATAGATAACATTTGGACTGTTACAATTGGTAAAAAGTGTTTGTCGCTATGGTGTGCGCCAGCCCAAGTCAATCTCTAATGATCGTGTTGTCTGTTGACACATGGAGCAGCCACCCCACTGGGCATGCCCCATAGGTTTAGGGGTGTTCCGCATGGTTGCTTGTGTGTCTCTGGTTTCAACTGGTGTATGCGACCGGACTGGAGCATCACAGAAGTTCTGTCGTCTCTTCAAAGGAAATTGCGGGAAAGGAATATTGGTCTGACCCACATTCAAAATGGGCCCCAATCACATGATCTCCTTTTTTAATTCATTGACTCGAGGGGAGTAGCTAAACACTGCCGTGATGTTCTGGTCATCGACCTGCCGTTGTTCTTGTTTCAGGGTGACCTCTCTTGGTATATTCCTTGCCCTCTTATGGGCAATTAAAAGGTGTCTAGGGTAGACTATTGTAACCTGGTAGTAAGCAATTTGGCCTGGCTTTCAAATGTCCCTGCATTAGAGCAATTCCGATAGACTCTCAAAAATTGACTGAACAGTAAATTATCCCTTAGGGCACTTGGATGGAAGCTTGTATAGTCCAAGATTGAGTTTTTCTTGGTCCGTTTTCTTAAGACTGAAGTTGAAAGTTTCCCCTCTGACACGTTGATATGAAGGTGCAGGAACTGGACTACTTCCTTGCTCATGGTGTCAGTAAAATGTAGAAATCTATTCTGATTTTTCAGCCAAGTCATGAAGTCCAAAAGTGACAGTTGGTTCACAGTGAAGATTACAATAACATCATCGATATATCCGCCCACCAGTCTAATTGGCTGCCAAAGGGTTTATGTTCAGAATAGATCACGTCCTTGTCAAAACTCACCACATATAAATTGGGCAGGATGGAGCGAGCATTGCGGTTCCTGGCACTTGTTCGTGGAATTGGTCTCGACAGGTGAAATAGTTCTTAGTCAGGGAATGATAAATCGTACTAACATCTCTTCTGGTGTAGCTTTTTCTGTCAACATTTCCTCTATAACCCTCAAAGTCTCCACTTGGGGTATGTCAGTATAGAGAGCCTCCATGTCCATGGTAATTAGGATTTGTTCCGAGGGATCCAATTATTTCTCGATCAGGAGGTTCAGTACAGCTGTTGCATCTTTCAGGTATGATTGCATCTTCCGGACCTCTGGCTGTAGGAAAATGTCAACAAATTCGGACAAGTGTTGCAGGATTGATCCGATCCCCGACACAATAGGACATCCTGGTATTGGGGAAACCTCCTTGCGGACCTTCGGTAAGGCATAAAATGCAGGAAGTCGTGGAAACTGGGGGCATAAGAACTCTGCTTCCTTTGCACTTATGTTTCATTCGGACAGGCTTCCTCAGCCAGAGATGCAATCATCCCATGCAGAGCTTTTGTGGGATCCCGAGCCAGCTGTAGGCAGTTAGCTCTGTCGTCTAGCAACCGGAAACCATGGCATCATACTTGGTGCTGTCCATGACAACAATGGTGCCACCTTTGTCGGACGGTTTGATGGTAATGCTTTTATTATTGCTAATCTGTTTGAGGGCAAGTTGTTCCCTATTAGAAAAATTATGAAAATGTCTAGTTTCCTTGGCCTCCAATCCAGCCACCTTCTTCAATACGGCCTTTTCAAACTTAATGGATTCTGGGGTGATGTTCACAAACAGTGGATAGAACAGGATTTAGGATTTAACCCTGTCACATCAGATTCTGTCTCATCTGGGTTAGTGTGTGTACTTGTTTCTGTGTTCAAAGTTCTTTGTGGGGGTCATTTGAGATAACTGGATGGGAGCATTTCTCCTCCTCCTCCTCCCCATCCCAAACCTGGGGATATGCATATCAGCATCTGTGAGAAAATGCAGTGACAAAACTGGCCATCATAGGCCAAGAGAGATTATCTAATCACTATGGAAAACAAGAGCAGTTGTTCGTGTGTTGTTTAAAGGCTGTTGTTTTACCTGTGATTGAAACCTCTGGTAACAGTGCAGTATCCCTTGCTGAGATTTGGTAATGATGTTTTGGAATGAGTTCCACCACCTGAAGGTACACAGCTGAGATATAAAAGTGGTTTGATGAAGAAATTCCTCTCTCCATTTGGGCTCATGTCTCCTGAGAGTGATGTTCAAAATGTGCCTGTGTGTGTCCCTTCCATGCATAGGTGCAGCACAAATTGTGTGCGCATCCAATTCCCCGGCGAGAATGCAGCAAAAATGAAGTGTGTGCACCCCCTCTCTTCTGGATTATGACAAGAATTGTGTTAACCGCATCCCTGTTTTGCAGTGCAGAATAAAATGATATGCACACGCCTGTCCCAATGTGCTGCCTTCCCTGAGTAGTGTGACAAAGCTTCAATGTGTTGTAGGAATGCACCAGAAAGGTGGTGTTCAACTCCTTCCCTGAGTAGTGTGACAAAGCTTCAATGTGTTGTAGGAATGCACCAGAAAGGTGGTGTTCAACTCCTTCCCTGAGTAGTTTGACAAAGCTTCAATGTGTTGTAGGAAAGCACCAGAAAGGTGGTGTTCAACTCCTTCCCTGAGTAGTGTGACAAAGCTTCAATGTGTTGTAGGAATGCACCAGAAAGGTGGTGTTCAACTCCTTCCCTGAGTAGTGTGACAAAGCTTCAATGTGTTGTAGGAATGCACCAGAAAGGTGGTGTTCAACTCCTTCCCTGAGTAGTGTGACAAAGCTTCAATGTGTTGTAGGAATGCACCAGAAAGGTGGTGTTCAACTCCTTTCCTGCAGGAGTGTGACAAAATGGTGTCTGTACATCACCTTCGTAGAGGGTGAGCAGCAAAAAGTATGTGTGGAAACCATTCCTTTCAGAACTGTGTATACACTTGCTTTCCTGTGGAAGCACAGCAGCAATTAGCTGTGTACGCACCCCTTCCTGAGGGAGTGCAGCAAATACTATGTGCATGCCACCTTCCCCGTGTGCTGTGTGGCAAACATTGTGCATGTGCTCCCATCCCTCCGGCAGTGTGGCTAAAATGTGCCGTGTGAGTGACTCAGTCAGTTTACTCGGTACAGTGGTATGGTTCAGCTGAGACATTTCTCACATACCCTTGTGCAGCATTCAGATCTTAGACATGCAAAATGTAGCAGGCTTGTCACTTGCCATCCTGGGCCATCAACAGAATTGTTTATCCTCCTCACCACAGTTACCTTAAATCATCATTACCACCGCTGAAGCATCATTTAATCTTCAGACACTGAGCTAGCATTAGCCATGTAAACAGCAGTAGCTGCCCACTCCACTTTCCTGGCTGAATTACCTTCCACTGGGGCAGAGGTCATCCTCTGGCTCGACTATGATCTGCTTGCGCCTTCAAGGATACTGCTGTTGTGCTTGTAAAAGTACCAGGATCTTCCCTGCTGGAATATGGTGCTCATTTACTTTGATGAACGTCGGTTGTTCGGCATGAGGTGCAGAAATACTTCACTTGATGTCAAAGATAATTGGGCTAGAAGAACTGAAAACATGCTGACTTTGAACACTGGCAAAAGAGACAAGTGTTTCTGGCCATGCAGACCTCTTGGAGAACCAGTATTGTTGCCTGTCACCATCCATTCCATGCTGGCGTGTGTCACTGAAATATGCACCCAGCAGATATGCATCAGTAGTCTGGCTACTGCTAGCTGCTGTACACCCAGGCCCAGGCATTTGCAAAGCCAGGAAGTGAGTCCTGCAGGGCGTATGTGTGAGGGTTGCATGCCCTATATTGGGTTCCCATCTGCCTGACACAGTTGCACTTGGTAAGAAGAAACGACCTAAGTTCTTATTGGCAGTTGTAGAGGCTCTGCTATTGACTACCCTTCCTAGCTCTGCTCGGGAATCACGATTCATGCAAATGTACCTTGAGTGGAATCTTGCACATGTCAACTGCAGCTTCTGGATATGTCATCCAGAAGCTGTATTCTGAAATGCAGCCACCTTACCCTTAAAGCGGGGGTCAAGGAAAGGGTCCGAAAGATATTCCATATTTTCTTTCATGCATTTAAAGAGTTGATCATCACCAAAGAATGACATCTGAGCTCTGATCTACTATGAATTGCCTAATGCGCTGCTGCGTTCATGTCCTGTTGCCTCTAAGGACAGGTTGATTACCAACATGTACATCAACTTCAGAGTGCGGGTGGCCAGATGCAGCTTTTAACACTGAACAAAGAAGTTACTTACATTAGATGTGTGCTGTGGAGCCACAGGGATGGCAGTGGGCGACATTAGTTGTCGAGGAAAAGGCCAGAGAGGAAGCATAGTGCTCTGTAATGTGGACAATGCCGTTGGTGTCACTAGCCTGGTTTGTGCTGCCATTGCTTGATGACGATCTACCCCTCTGGCAGTTTGGGGTCTCTGATTAGATGTTGCAAAGAGAATGTGCACAGAATGAGTGCTTTGGTTGTGCTGGCAGAGTGTGTTTGTACCAGTTCCTGATGTTAGGGAAGGTGGGGTGTGGACAGGAAACAGTGAAGTGTCAGGTCCAGGTAAACCTGTGATGACATTAGAAGCACTAGTCGCTGCTTCTGCTAGTGTTTTAATGCGTGGCGCACATAGAGCAGTGGTCAAAGTACTAGGTCTGGTTGCAACCTGATCCTATGCTCTGCTGCCACTCACATCCCCAGCAAATGCAGACGCATCTACCTGTACTATAAACTGTGCAACAAGTCCACATCTTCTTCTCTCCCACCATATTTGGCCACTAGCATTGACGGCATCTTATTTTGTGTTGGTTGTTGGCTTACAAACCTCAGAAACTGACAGTGCTTTTTGAAAACCTGGAAGCGTGCTATTGTGTGATCTTGCACCTGCCCTCAATTGTTGAAGCAAGCTGCAATGTTTCAATAAACAGGCTGCCCCAGTGCAATTTCCCCCACCTCCACGTTGTTGGAGTGTTGTGTCACACCCAATCAGCTTGCCACTAATGTCAAGACCTGGGCGATCAGCATGCCCCTGCAAACAATGTCATCCCAGCATGACCCAAACACTCTTCCTCTTCCTTCAACTGCTGTGGAGTGCTGCTGCCACCACAGTGCTAATTCCTCCTGTGTCCTGGCAGGTAGTGTATGTGACACACTCAATCAACCTGAAACTAATGCTGCTGCCTGATTTATCAGCAAGACTGCAAATATTTTTCCAAGAAACGCCCAAACGGTTTTCCTCTTTCTATTTTATCTTATGGTGTTTCTTATAGCGTGTACCTGGCTCAAGAGCAGCGCACTGCTTTACAATGGCAGTTGCCATTTTATACAGTAGGGCAGTACTGTTGTTAGAGTTATTCCTTCAGCAGGTATTGTTGAAAGAGTCATGCTTTCAGTGTTTTGCGGAGTTTGAGGATGGTGCGGGCATTTTGAGTCTCTGCCGGTATTATGTACCAGACGTCTGGGCCTCCTAGGGTCGGGATCAAATCTACTATGCTGATACAATAAGGACCAAGCCTATTCACTGCTGGCTCTCTTAATGGACAAAAGGCTGCCCAGATCAGACCTAATCCAGTCTGCTGGATGTATGTGCAAGTGTGAACGCAGCAAGATCCCCTGGGTAAGTTTTGTTAAAGGGGACCTAGGAAACTGAATGCATTAAAAGATCCCCTGGGTAAATTCTGTTAAAGGGGACCTAGGAAACTGAATGCATTAAAATGAGTTGAGCTCCGGCATCTCCAGAGAATCACGCAATATTCCCACACCACTCTTGAGTGAATTATATTTGTGATAAAGTGATGGGTGTAAGCCAATTAAAATAAACAATAAAAGTCGTGCCAAATAGTTACACGCAACAGAATGTAAATATATTTACTTTGGATAAACTCATTGCACCGTAGATTTCTGGTTTCATTCATAGCCCACCTTTAGATATTAGAAAGCACATTTGGCAAATTGTCCGGCATTTGTCCTTCCTGCCAGTACCAGCTGGGAACCAGCGTGCATTTTATTTTGCCCCAAATGTACTGAGAAGCAAACAGACAGTGATGTTGATGTAGCAATGCAGACAGGAATGCCTGTGTACACAGCGCCTTGTAAATAAGGTAACATGATGTCCTTTGCATTGTTACCTCGGTTCAGCGTTAAGAATTACAAAGGTGGGAGGGATGGAACTCGATGATATTTAAACTGAATACCAATTCTTGATGTGACATGAAAAGAATTGAGTCATTTTTAAATTGTGCAATTGTATGTATGTGTATACGAGTATCATGAATGTGGAAAATGTGCTATTTATTTTATTAGCATTTTTAGATGATTACATACGTTCATACATAATCCAAAATTAACATTTTCTCGACAGTTATTAAAACAGTTTTATTAAAATGGTCATTACACAAGACAAGCGGCAGATTCTTTCGGACCTACAAATCTTGCATCTAAGCCCCATTAGGTCCCACGTCTCAGGGAGATTCAGTTTACGTGTTATAAACAACATACCTTTCCCTTGATTTGGGCAATCCATTTCATCACACATTGCAGGGGGTGACACATCGATGCATGAATGAATTTAAAATATTCGGTGAAGATAGCGTTCATGTTTTAAGCTGCCAGATACTGTCCCAGCTCATGTTCATCAATTCTTTCCTTCATTTCAGATTTGGACTGATTTGTGATTTCACTTTGATCATGCTTGCAATAATTACCTCCATAAATGAAGTGGAAGTATTAAAATAGCATTTCACAGCTGTGTTATAAGTTAACAAGAACTAATGTATGATTTTAATCAATGAGATGTCAAGTTGATTATATCATTTGACAAGGCATTTAAACATTTTCTTTTTGCCAGTGTGATCAAAGAAAGAAAACCCTGCTCAGAGCTTATATAAACTGAATTGGGGAATGTTTGGGAAAGCTAAAGTGGGCTTCCACAGTTCACATTACAATTCTTGCAGGGCATGGCAAGTCTCCCATAGCTGAGTCCTCTGATCCTTTTAATGCCTTGCCATCATTTTCACTTTTTAAGCAGTGAAAAGAGGCAGTAGAGATTACCTACCTTGCTTATGATCAAACCTTCTTAGAACAGGCATATAATGATGAACTTTGTTGGCTGCTAATACCTGGTGTGTTTTTAAAACATACATTGTCCTTCAAGACGATTCTGGGACATGTTATTGTGTTGACCACTTTAAAAGGCATGGAATCAATTGACCTTTTACGGTTCAAGAATTGGGGGCCAGACCGCACCCCTCTTCAAACCTTTCGTGGTCGGCATGACCACTTTTATTAGACCTTCATTTATTCCCCATGCATTTAGATTAGCCCAAAGTTTCCTTCTGTCCTCTATGAAATGTCACAGTGCAGTCCAGAAATACATTTTTTATTTTTTTATTTTCATATGGTTAAACAACAACCTTTGCAAAAAGAAAATCGAGCAAGCAAAAAAACGTGATTACATTACATTTCTATTCATTTAAATTCAGTACAATAGCACTAAAACCAATCTTCTAATCTAAAACAATAAAAAAAACATTTAATTGGATAGAATACACGTTTAAAAATGTTAAGACTGATATGCCCAAAGAAGGCTCCCAGCTATTAAGAATCCTTGACAAAAAACATTCAGTGTCAAACAGACAATCATCTGACACAAAACGATTAAAAAATGTAAAACGAGGCTCAGACAAGAAAGTGCATTGAGTTACAAGATGACGAATTGTTTCCACATGAAGAGCACAATATCTGCAAACACGCAGGGAGCGCTGGACTCCCTGTCAAGCACCAATAATAGCTAATCTAATAGGCAATACGTTCAATTTAAAACGTAACGTTTCAGACCTATGATTCATGTAACGGAAGTACAACGTTGAAGGGCTACAAGTTGGCAAAAAGAGCTTCCTCTGCTAGTAAGATGAGAGTTCGACGGTTGGCCGTTATAGACCCACCCTTTTTAAACACAGATTGTAAATGAGAACGAATTGTGCTATCGTCAGCCCATTGTGTGAGTTCCTGAAGTAGGCTTTTTGCATGTTTACGTTTCATAATTTCATTGCAAAATGATAAGTGGCCATGGTGCAGGTTTTATCAGCCCATTTTATATGCCATCCGGCCCCGGCACACAGGACTGTAAGCTTTTTTAAATAAGAGATTTAATAACGTGTGCCCACAAAAAAATGATGGAGCAGACAGTAACTTCTCCTGACCATCTATGTTGACAACCTTATATTTTGCAAATTGTTTCGAGGTCACTTTTTCTATCAGATGTATTTAGTTCTGTAATGTGTTCAATTATTGGCACCACTCTTTCGTTGTACATTGTTTTTGGGAAAAATTGTCAATTTTCGTGTACTTGTTCGATCTTTTTGTTCTGAATATGAGCTGTTACAGTCACTGTTTTATTTAAGCAATATGCCCTGAGCGGCGGGGGCATCACTGAGTCATGTAATGCCACCGGGGCCCATAGTTAATGACTGCCCCGGGGCATTACCTGACTTGAAAATGTCCCCTGCCGCGAGGGGCATATTGCTATTAGTACCCCGACCCGCAAGATCAGTGAGACTGGGGTACTAAAAGCAGTAATTTCTGTCCTTAAACGCTGCAGCGTTTCAGAACAGAAAAAAAAATGACTGAGAAAATGGCCGCCGGGGAAGGGAAAACGTAAATGGCCCCGCTCCGAGTGTCCACACGACTGGAGGCTGCCATCGTCCCCCACCGGGGACAAAGCACCCTGAAGGTAAGTGGGGTTGGGAGGGCGGGGAGGGGGAAGGACAAAAATAAATAAATAAAACATACCTGAATACCCGGCGGGGGACAAAGGCGGCCTCCATCCGTGTGGAGGCTCAGAGAAGGTATGGTCCGCTTCGAGCCTCCTCATTGGCTGAGGGGCTGCCACGCCCCCACCGGGGACAAAGGCGTGGAATCCGAGGGATTCCCAGCCGGTTAATGCCCCGGCGAGGGCCAATCAGAATGGTTATTTCATTCTGATTCTCCCTTGCCAGGTACTAATAGTTATTATCCCACTTATGGCTTGCCTCATGTCCCACATGTCTTTGATAATTTCTTGGTTGCAAAATTGCCTTACCTACTTATGCTTTCTATTCTCAGAGTAATAAATTGTCCTCATGTCTGTTCAGGTTAAATGCAATTCATTGTTAGTGATGGAAAAACACTCATGTCCTGCCACCTCCCTCAATCAGTAACACTCATGCCTTTCCACCTCTCTTAATCCCCACAACACATGCCAGTCCACTTCCCTCAATCCCCAATGTCATCTTGGAGGCAATTATTCTTTGCAGCATTTCTATTTGGCAGAAGGTGCCTTTGGTGTGTGAGTGGTGGTGTGCAACAGCCTCTTACAGGGTTTCCCTGCTTGTGACCAGTCTGTGGGGATAACAGAGGCAAAGCTGACAGACTTCAGGCCATGTGTTTCATCATGAGGAGAAGTGCCCTCTGCATATTCTCCTGCCCAACTGAGAGTGCCTTTGTAATATCCCACACCCTCTCGCCCACCACAGTTGCCTCAGATAGGTGTCGCTACTGACATGCCATTTCCCTGGCATTCTACTTGAGGCTGGTTGTATAGCATCCCTCTTTGCCTGTAAATGCAGAAGCTGCAGCTCCGTGAGCTCTTCCATCCACTCCTGCCACTGATCCATTTTTGCGAGCCTCCACCAAATGCCATATAAGGCATCACTGGGCAGGGCAGCAGGTCAGCAAACATGTGAGGAGTGGATGTGACATCACACTCAAACATTGCTGCATCGCCACTGTCTGAAGCATCATCAGGCTGTGTGAGTGACTGCAGGTAAACAGCAACAGTGAATTGGGGAGGACTGATCACAGGATAAAAAAGGCCTTGAGGGGCTGGCCTGGATGAGGGCAGGTCAACTCCAGCCCCACCACTGATGGGTGTCAAAAAGCCTATGCTGCAGACTGACAAAGGGGGCCAGGTGCTAGTAGTCTCCAGTCTTAATCCTGCTTGACTTGAGCCCGGAATCATGCTGGATGTTTAGGTGAGGGATGGTACAACAGCAAGGTAATTGGAAAATTTGCAACTAAGTTGGTTATGGGTGCAGCAGCAGATGTGGGGGCAGGCAGCTCAGTGGTAGTGGCCGGTGGAGAGGATACTACGGTGGTGAGAATGCCAGTAGAGATGGCTGCTACTTCCGTGTCCACCTTTGTTCCTGATTTTTTGACTGGGGTCTTGCAGTGACTGCCTGATGTCGGGAGTGCAGGGTAGGCAGAAGAGGTGGTTGGGGTTGCAACGTCTTCTGCTGCATTGATGGGCACAGAATATGGAGGCACTCGAGAGTTAGGAAGAAAGAAAAGGTAGTGATGCTCTTACTTTTTTGTTTTTGGCACTGCAACACTGCAACAATCAGGCTACCTTTTGTATCTGTAATGAGAGGAATGACATAGATTCAGTTTTCATGTATACTGAGGCAGGTATATGCATGGAGCACAAAAGGGACATGGGTCCATCTATGTATGTAGGCCTCATGCCTGTCATGTGCACAGTGCACTGAGGGGGGTGAATTACCAATGTACCTTCAACATTACTTAGATGGTCTCTGACTGATATAGGGCATGTGTGTCATTGCCCTGTGTGATGGTTAGGGTGTGTCTCCTGGATTGTTGCTGCAGTTGGCTGCAGTCCTAGTTCTACATTTGGGGAGGGTATATTTCCAGACATATGTGACCTGTCATCCTTGTCATAGTACTCTGATTAATGGGCAGAATACCTTTTTTGATCTGTATGGCTCTCACTATAGAGAGAGGACATGGTGACTGACACCTTTGTGTGACATAGGGCCATGTGTACATGTGTGTGCATGTGTTGGCTCATGTGTGGGGGTCTGATAATTACAATGTATTTACATATTTATGAATACACAGGAGGAGCAATGCTCTTTTGACCACAAACAAACATACAACACATAAGAAGCAGCGAGCTTCTTACAATGGGGTGAGCTTGAGGTAGATTCTGACGAGGTTGTGTAGGGGAGTAAATGGAACAGTCAACGGGGACAATACATAAGTGGACATGCATAAATTAAGGACAACCAACATTGGGCATTTTAAAATGCAGGTAGGCGGTATGGTCAGCTGTGTTTGACATGTGACCATGATGGGTGATGTGCTAGAGTGGAGGCAGAGGAAGGAGGGACAGAGGCAAGTTAGAGGCGAGGGAACAATGTTAGCTAGTAGGCAGATGAGTAGTAGGTTAAAAAGGTAACTCAGAGGCAAGGCGGTAGGCTTGTAGTTTGGTTTTGAACTACTCTATGTGGACTGTTTCTTGGATGACCCAGGGAAGAGATTTCCATGCAAGTGGAGCAAGAAGAGAGAAAGAGCGCAAGCGAGAGGAAGCACAGGAAGGGCGAGGAGCCACAAGAGTAGTCGAGGAGGCAGAGCAGAGCAGAGTTTACAAGAATGCTTGTAGAGTTGGATAGAGGAAGATAGATACAGTGGTGCCTTACCATGGATAGATTTGTGAACCAGGATAAGATATTTAAATCGGGCCCTGTTTTGCATCATCAGCCATCCAGCCTCATGACAGAACGAAGAAGTAGGTGTGAAGTGAGGGAATTATAAGAGAGTCCTGGTAGCAAAGTTAATGATCTTGTTGAGAGGACAGAAAGCATAGTTGGGGAGACCAAAGAGGATGCAGGCTTAGTAGTCCAGTTTAGAGAAAACAGGAGTTGTTAAGAGATGCTTGCCAGTGTTGGCAGTGTTGAAAGGAAGAAGGTACCTGATTTTCCTGATATTTAGGAGATTGAGGCAAGTGGCTGTCGTGGTTTTGGAGATGAAAGCAGAGAAGATGTGAGAATGGTCATAAATGACGCTGAGGTGTCTAGCTGTAAAAAAAGAGCAGGGGAGAGTGTCAGGTGGTAACTGGATAGACAGAGGAGGAGATGGGAGAGAGGTTTGGCAGGGAGGAAGAGCACCTCTGTTTCAGTAGAGTTTAACATCAGAGAGTGCAAAGCCATCCAATATTTAATGGCAGAGAGACGGCTGAACATTTTAATAGAGAGTTCAGGAAAAGAGATGAAGATTTGTGTGCTGTGCGCAAAGAGTTGGTATGAGACCCCAAAGGAAGAGAGTAGTTCCCCAAGAGCAGAGGTGTAGACTGTAAAGAGGAGCACTCCCAAGACAGAGCCTAGTGGAACACCAACAATTAGAGGAGTGAGTTGAGAGGCGTTGCTCCAGGAGACAGAGAATTGGCGAGGTGCAAGGTAGGATTCAATCCAGGCAAGGGCTGGATCGCGAATCCCAAGAAGAAAGAGAGTTTTAAGGAGATCAGAGATATCGACAGTGTCAACGGCAGCAGACAGGTCAAGGATAATTAGGATAGAGGATAGGTTGGAGTGCTTCCCAGAGGCAATGAAGTTGAACACATTCATGAGAGGAGTTTCCTTTGAGTGACAGGAGCGGAAACCTGCTTGTAGAGGGTCTCGAAGGGTGTGGATGTCTAAAATATTGGTAAGACGGTTGAACACAACCCTTTCCAGCACTTTGGAGTAGTGCAGAAGGAGAGACACAGGGCATAAGTTTGCTGATAGTTTTGGGTCTGCCCCTTGCTTCATTAGAAGAGGGATGACCATTGCTGTTTTGAAAACAGAGGGAATCAGTAGAGATAGGACTTTGTCAGTATTACTGTGACTAAAGTGGGAGATAGAGGCAGAAGATGATGGTAGAGTAGGCAGGGGGTAAAATGTAGGAGGAGGGACTGTGAGGAAGGTCAGGAGAGAGTCTCTAATTTTGGAAATGTTTACCTTGAATTATTCAGCTCTGTCATTAGCTGTGAGAGTGGAGGTGTTAGTCATAGATTTAGGAGGACTGAGTTTAGGGTGTCTTGTAGCAGGTAAGGATGGTTGGAGTGAGAGTCAATGAGGGTTAGGTAGAATTCCCTTTTCACTCTATCAACAGTGGACTTGTGAGAGTTCAGGGCAGAGAGGTAGAGTTGTAGGTCCTGATGTTAGTGGGTATGCCTCCATTTTGCGCACACACACACACATTTGCAACAAAAACATAGAAAGGAGTAAGTCAAGAAAAAGAGTGAATGCCAAAGGTGGAAGTTACGCAAAGACGAAAAGGCGTAAATAACCGCCAAAACACTTGAAAAGCAATATCTATGCAAAACAATTGCCAGAATTTACACAACACCCACAATCACCACTAAGCCACTTGTCATTATTAGTGTGAATAAAGTGGGAGATGGAGGCAGAGGATGGTGTTAGAGTAGGGAGAAGCAAATGTTTCCACCAGGAATTATTTAAAGCCCTAGATGGCTAACTTTCAGAACCGTGCTATGCCTCGTAAAACTTAAATATGCAACCCTGCTAATGGGCAATGACTAATGACAACTAATGCAGAACAAGCAACTTCATTTAATGCTTCATTCATAAGTTACAATAGTTCATTCTTGTCATTAAAGAATTTTGCTTAATGAAACATATCCAGCAATATATACAAATAGGATCAAAAAATAAAACACATAGACACATGAACAAACATAATACCCAAAGTTAGACAAATAAACAGAGGTACACTTGGTCTACTCTAATTCATCACATTAGAAAAAGCACCCCTTCACATATTTCCCTTCTTGAATACATAGCGGCTGGGACAATCTATTCTAAAACCTATTTTAAAGGGGTGAAAATCATTGAGGGACACTGGGGGTCGCATAACTGGTTAGCATGGAGGAGTCTCCCCTTAGCATGTCTATGGCCCTCATTATGAGTTTACTGGAAAAATGCCGGTAGTACCGTTACCGGCATAAAGAGGAGCAGCCGAGTGCCCCTGCAGGAAGTCCTGCCCCCTTTACGCCTATATGCTGGAAGCGAGAAGTCGTACCATGTTTAACACCAGTGACAGTGACCATTTCATGGAGAGTCTTTGAACAAAGGTATCCACTTAGAAAACCCTATCTGATGTATCCCCAGAGAAATGACAATCTCCTGGAAGAAGTCCCAGAAGGAATATGAAGATGACAAAAAGAGATGGTGGTGACGTCACAAGAGATGAGCGTGACGCACGAGATGAGTGGCTAAAGAAGAGGATATATAGTCCTTATAGAATGTGATGACCAAGTAAAGAATCAAGTAAACTTTCACATGCAAAGTAAAGATTGCATGTTTGAAGAGCACGGCAGAGAATGCAAGCCGTTTAATAACTGTACAGATGCAGCATGGCAAGTAGATCATAAGTGATCATAGAAACTAGCTATACGTAATGAATTGACTGCAGGTGGTGCTGCCATTGTATAGAATCTGCACATCAGCGTCACAATTTTAGTAAGCTCAAAGCGTGTGGAGAAAATGGCTGAAAACTGTGTCGCAGCAAGAAAGCAGCTGGAATCGTGGAAGGAGCAAGAAGGCTGTATGGCCTGATGTCAGGGCTGAAGCATCCAAGAACTGGTTATCTGTTCTTTTAGATAGTGAATGTGAGAAGCTGAATCATATCTTCTCAAAGTGCAAGGAAAGGATACCATGCCTGCCAACTTTATTCATTTCGGACAATTAAATGCTGTAAATTTGGCCAAATCATGGTCTCCTGTCACGTGAGCCAAGGACGGAAATAGGATTTCCAGAAGCATGCTCACACTCCCTTATATTCTCAGAGGCAAGGATTCTTTGCAAGGCCAAATTCAAAGACAATCTTCATGCAGAAGGCATGGGTAATGATAGATGATGGGCTAATTGGGTGGGGAGTCATGGTAAAGTCCACCCACTGACACCTGGGGTACGGGCTTACATGCTGCTGGTGAGCCGAATATTCCAGAAGGGCCCGAGCGTTCCAACCAACCATATACGGCCATATAACGAAGGGCCAATGATATACCGCATATCTAATAATTGTTGAAGATGACTTGCATTAGGGGTGGGCACACGTTGTCCAGCTGACTGTAGAGACCCAATCACAACCCGATCCCCTACAGAAAGTATACTTAGATGTTCTCTTTGAGCCTATCACAATCCCGCATAGGTTTTTCTTGTTTGCCACGTTGTATGACGTCACGTAAGATGAGTTTTCACTATAAAAATTGTGTTTTTTATGAAATGTGTCGAATAGAGCGGAGAAAAATTATGCTGTGCAGCGTCCGTTGATGTCCTTTGTAACTCCCTGTTTTAGACAATTGATAATAAAACAGTAAAATTACTTTGCCTTCTTCCTGAGTTGGGTTGATTATTTGGTGTAAGAGTTACTCTGCATCCCATCCACTGCACGATATGCTACATATTTAAGGGCCATAAGCTCAGGCAGGCCGACTGCTGGAATTACTGGCATATTCCAGGTTCAGGGATGCACGCTTTCCCCCCTGCCAGAAACGATAACACCATCATGATGTAATTACTGGCAAAGTTAAGAAAATGCCGTTTTTTCTGGCAGAAATGTGCCAGAAACATCGATACCGGCACCCAGACTGTCAGAATCACTGGTGCCGGTAATTCTGACGCCGTAATGTCTGGCGCCGGAATTACTGGCACCAGAAATAGCGTAATCGCAAGAACAAGAAGCTCTCCGATGGCCATTTTGAAAAACACAATATACTTAAAATCAGCCACATCCTGCTGCCATCCACCCCATCCGACAAGTGGCAAATCAAGAATGCCCGAGGTCCGGCCTTGCAAGCCACGTTTTTGGTGACAATGTGGTGGCAAATGTGGAGGCACTTTTTGGGGCTGACAATCGCAGAACCAGCCAGAGAAGGAAGATGGCCATCTGGCAGGAGGTAGCTGACAAGGTGACTGCAGTGGGGCCCGTCCCACACATGCCACATGACTGCCAAAGTCACTGGGACAACTTGCAGCTGCAGGTCAGGAACATCCTGGCCACCCATCTGAGGGAATCTGCTGCCACAGGAGTAGTAACTGTGGCACCCTGAGGCCCTGGGAGGAGATGTGCAGCTCCATTCTGCACATGGAGGGCATTGAGGGAATCGGGGCAGCAGAGACCAGAGCTGGGACCCAAGGCAAAATTGGTAAGTACAACAAACCCCATGTAAATGCCATTTTTGTGTCCAAATAAATGAATCCCCAGGCAGAGAAACACTAAATGGGTAAGGGAACAGGTCCAACACATGCCAGTCACAGCAAAATGGCCAATCTCACACACACATGCCATAGGTTGCAGGCAGACGTAGCCATGCGCAAGCACCATAGACAAAATACACTGCCCCACCCAAGGACACATGATGAGCGCCCATGTGCGGCAAGGGAAAACAGGACCGGAATCATAGGCCCACCGCACACACAACAACAAGCCACCTTGTCAGACCAACAGTCACCACCCACATGTAGAAGCACACATCAGTGCCAACAGAACAAGCAAGCAATATGACAAGAGCAGGACACACACAATGCAGCATGAGTATAATGTAAGCCCTCAGATATGGTTCCCAATAGACTAAGAGCATACTCATGTCACCCCAACAGGCACATCCTATGACAACGATGAAGTGGCTGGAACGTCATCAGGCTTAGCACGTGTGCCCAGACCTGGCAAGGCTGCACCACTGCCAACTCCAGCACAGCCACCCCCTGCACCAGCACAACCACCTCCTGCACCAGCACTAGCTCCTCCTGCATCAGCACCACCTCCTCCTGCACCAGCTCAACCTCCTCCTGTGCTAGCACCACCTCCTTCTGCACCATCTTCACCAGCTTCAACTTCTCCTGTGCCAGCACCACCTCCTTCGGCCCCAGCAGCTCCACTGCCAGCTGTGCGACTGCCAGCTGCCGGAAAAACCACAGGTGTGGTCAGTGGCCCCCACCGTCCCTCCTGTGCCCTCCTGGCCACCATGGGTGCATCAGCCACCATGCCAATGTGACTGGTGCAGCACATCGGAGGAGGAGAAGTACCACACCCCTACCTGACCCCATCATTCAGCTCGGCAACGCTGCACAGCCTCCCTCATCCACCCATGTCCAAGAATCCGGGACATGGATGAGCGGCTCTGTGCAATGGAGGACTGGCATGGGGCAATGGCAGAATTGGCACAGCAGCAGCTCAACGATCTGCATCTGCTGCATGAATATATACAGGCTAGCAGGAGTGCACGGGCCCAGGGACATACCTCCACTGCCCTGGTCATGCTGCCGCAAATGGTCAGTGAGTGGAATGAGGGATCTCGGCCATGGCAGAGTCCCTCTCCCACACCCTGCAGGTCACCTTCAAGCACTTGTCGGGCCAGGGGTCTGAAATGTCCTCTACCATCACTGCCCCTGGGAGCTTGTAGCAGGGCAGCCATAGGAGCTGCTCCCAGCGGATTTCTACCACACCTGGGCCATCCAAGGGCCCAGTGACCAAGAGGCCGAAAAAATATTCCTATAGTGACAGGAACTGTGACTTTTGGGTGTTTGGGGTGTGTTCCAAAGGGGAAGAGGGATGTGTGGGGATAGGGTGTGTGGGGAGGGTGAGGGAGGGTGTGGTGACATGGTGTGTGTGGACAGGGTGTGTGGGAGGGGCAGGGGGAGTGTGGGGATGGGACAGGGTGTGGGGGAGTGGGATGTGTGAGGTGGGGGATGTGGTGACAGGTTGTGTGGGGAGGGGTAGATGGGGTGTGGGGACAGCATGTGTGGGGAGGGGGCACAGATAATTGTAATGTCAATACATTATAGTTTACACTTGAAGCAATCAGTGGACATTCCATATGTTGGTGTAAGTATTTATTGTGTGCACGCATCATATGCAGTAAGGTGCAGGGGAAGTGCAGAGTGAAAGGGGTACTCTTATCTATGAGTTCTTGACGTGCCACGCACCCATCTCTGGCCTCCATGCACATATGCCTGGGCCTGGATGGCGCTGTATCATCATCATCATCCTCTGGCAGAGGAATGTCCAGATTTGGGGCCAGGGGCATGTTGCTTCTGACACAGATGTCATGCAACATTGCACAGGCCAGGACTATCTGCCCTACCTTCAATGGCCTGTACATGGGTACATCCACAGACCAGAGTAGGCATCTGAAACGTGCCTTCAAGAGCCCAAAGGTCCACTTGATGGTCACCCTGCTCCTCACATGTGCCCTGTTCTATGCCATTCCCTGCTGTGTCTGGGAATCCCTCAGAGGGGTCATCAGCTATGGAAGCAGCAGGTTATTCTGAATCACCTGCAAGGGGTAAGGACACAAGGCCAGCCTTATCTTGCATGTAGCAGAACTGTGTAAATTAGCCATATAACGCCTGAATGTGTAAGTTAGCCACATCATGCATCTGGTCTAATGGTATAGCTGAGTCTTATGCTTCCTGATACCCCCTGGGACATTAGCATCTGTATCATGCTGGGTTCTACTCCCTGAGACAGATTGTTGAGGGCAGGAAATGTATCACACCTAGATGGATTGTTTAGGGGTGGGAAGTGTGTCACACTTGGATGGATTGCTGGGGGTAGGAAATGTATTGCCACTAAAAGACCATAGTGAAAACTCACCATTCTGCATATGCACCCTCAAAGTCTGAACTGAACACAACCATGCCACTACCGCATCACTGACTGTATAAACTTCACAACACCCGACATGAGAACCAACGATACACAATCATGCATCAACACCACATGATGGCTACCAAGCAAACAACGCCCCAACCGTCAGTGACTGGTTTCTCCGAACTGAAGCTGCCAACAGCACATCAAAGCTCTCTTACTCTTCTACCTCTCAATCCCACTAACAATCCACCCCAACACTAATTCCATTGCAGACATGCCAGATCGCTAAGAGAAGACACAAGTGGCAACAGTGTGCAATACAAGACCCATTGACATTGACAGCAGCATGTATGAATAATGGTGCTCGGCAGTGGTGTTGCCTGTGACAGCGGAATCTCAATGGTCAGTCTGTGCATACATGTCCCATGTCTAACCAGGACATATATTTCATGGCCCTAGGTGGCCGAGTCTACTGATTCTCCTACATTGGAGGGGTGGCAGTGTTGCATTCTGGTTCCTGTAGTGCATTGCATGTGGATGTCCTTTTGGGTTTGAAATGGCCTGGTCAGTGACTGCTACATCTCTAGTCATATGCTACTCCTCTGTGTTGTGGCCTGTCAACTGAGGCATGTGCTGGTTGGTACTGCACGTGCAGGGTGCGTTCTGGACATGCATTTGTGACATTGCCACCCTCCCACCCTTTGCCTGTCTCCCATGCTGCAATGTAGGTGTTAATGTACATGTATTCACCCAACATCCAGGTCCTTGTCCTCCGTGACATGGCATATAAGCCAGCAGGGTACTGTTTCTGCAGGACCATGGAGTTGTGGGTTGATCCTGGGAGCAGTGTGTGATGCTCAAGTCAGCGTCACGGGTCACCTGGAAATTGAGGGAATGTTGCTGCTTCCGGTTGCTGTGGACCTCTTCTGAGGCATAGGGGGCCATGAGCTCTACCTGCGTGCAGTCCAATGCTGCCAACACATTGGGCAGGCCTGCAATCGCATAGAAGTGGGCCTTTGTGTCGTTCATCTGTGCTTGGGTGGTTGGGAGGGCGATGTGCTGGCCTACATGGCGCATGAGGGCCTCCAGTACCTGCAAAAGTACTCTGGAGAAGGGAGGCTGTGAAATGCCAAGAAGCTGGCTCACAGAGTGCTGGAACGTGCCAGTTCCCAGGAACTGCAGGACTGACACCAGCTTCAACAGTGGTGGTATGGCTGGCCTTATGCCAATCCTGCTCCCAATGTCATCATGGATAAGGGTCAGGAGGTCATGAATGGTTTCCCTGTTTAGGCAGTACAGGGAGTGTATCTGGCTGTCTGTGAGGGCTGAGGGTGTGGCCCTTGTGCGAGGGATCATGGCACGCCTCTGAATCGCCTGTTTCCCCATCCTCCTCCTCCTCCTCCTCCCCCTTCGGTCCCTGGCCTCCTGTTGCCAATGCTGCTGTTCCAGCACCATCAGCTGCATATCAGCATGCAGCACCTCTGGGTCCATGGCAGCAACAATGAGTGGCAGCATGGCTGCATTTGGAAGTGTTCTAGGTGTGGGTGTAGCCCTTTAGAACTGTTCCTGTGTGCATAGGGTGCACCTTGGGCCTCATCTCCCTCACATGGGTCCATTTACTGGCAGCTCTGAGGTGGTCTCATCTCCAGCTTGGATTTGCTGGTAATACAGGTAAATATCTTTCTGTATTACCGGCAAGTCCATGGTCATAATGTGCCGGTGATACCATTGTGCCGGTATTACCGGCACATGTTTCTGGCACTGCCGGTATTTCCATTGTCTCTGCTGGTAATTCTGGCGAGTGGGTTCTGTGTAACTCATACTTTCCCATCCCTGTAAAAGTGCCAGTTCATGGTATTACCAGCACTTTTAAAGGATACCAGCTAAATTTTTATGAGCCGCTATGTGTTTGATTTCATTTGTATATGTTTCATAAAGCAACATTCTTTAATGACAAGAATTAACTGTTGTAATTTATGAATGAAGCATTCAATGAAGTTGCTTGCTCTATTCCTGCATGAGGTGTCATTGGCAACTATCCATAAGCAGGGTTGCATATTTAAGTTTTACAAGGCCTAACCCGGTGAAATAACGTGCGGAGGCGAGGTGAGTGAAAGTGAACTTTATTCTACGGCCCCCGGAGACGAGGGCTGCCAGTTGGGAAGTGAGCTGTAGCATTCCGTAGTGGAACGTGGGGAAAGGAGCATTCTCATTCCAGGTGGAATGAAGAAATGCTTAACATTATAACATCTCCTTACCTAAGGGAAAGAAGGGAACGGAAAGGAGGGGGAAAACAGGGAGAGTGGGGTGGGATGGTTGGCTAAAATAAATTAACAAGGTAGGCATAGGTGATCAGTAGTAGATGAAATCGTTGCTGAAGTTCCGGATGATCTTGCGATTCCTTTTTGACAGACTCTTGGCCGGTCTTTCCCCATTGGGGTGACACGGTTCGTAGTTTCTTGTGTGTCTGGGGTGGTATGTCTCTTCAGAAGAAAGTTCATTTCTTGATCTTACGCCATCATGTGAGTCTGTAGATGTGCTGGGTCTGCATGTGTCGTTGGTTGTTCTCTTCACGTTCTCTCTTGACCAAGCGTCATTGAAATAGTTTTCGGAAGTGCTGGGTCTGCAGGTGTCATTGGTTATTTTCATGAGTCATCGTGTGACCATCTCTTTCCATCATCCAATAGGACGGATTTGTCGTGACGATGTGTGACTTTTTGTGGAGATCTGAATTTAGATTCATCCTTGAGTATTTTCTTGGGTTCTCTAACGCATACCCAGTCTCCTTCCTGAAGGAGCATCTGTTTTGCTCCATTGTTCTGGTCGTAGTATGTTTTGTACTTCTTTTGCTTCTCCTTTATAGTTTTGTGGATTTGTTCCATGTCCACTTTTAGTTCCATGTTCATTCTTGCCTCACCGGTGTCTAAGAAGATCCATGCAGGTCTCCGTTGATCAATTGCGGTTCTGCCCCGCATTAAGGTGAAAGGCTCTGAGTTAGTGGTGGAGTGTGGCGTTGTTCTATATGCGTACAAGTCTTCATTGAGGGTTTCTCTCCAAGGCATAGCGTTGGCAGTGGCTAGTTGAATGACACTTTTTATCAGTCTGTTCATTCTTTCCACCAAGCCGTTGGACATTGGGTGGTAAAGTGAAGTAGTGATGTGGTTGATGGATTTTTTGTCGAGGAATTCTTTAAATTCCAACGAGGTGAACTGGGACCCGTTGTCTGAGACTATGTCTCTGGGGTCACCTTCCCTGTTAAATATTTCAGTTAGGAAGTCAATGACCTTCTTTGTAGTTGCACTGGTTTCCACCACACCCCATTCAGTCCATTTGGAGGTGTAATCAACGATTAAAATGATGAATATTTTTGCTTCCTCCAGATTTTCGAAGGGGCCCATAATGTCTATTGCAAGCTTTGACCATACATGTTTGGGTGTTTCTACAGGCTGAAGTGGGGTTTTCCTTAAGATTTTTGATTTGTCACTGGAAGCGCAGGCACTGCAGTTTTTTACTGTCTCTTCTGCCTCTTTCCACATATTGGGCCACCAGTAGTTGCTCCTCATTCTGTTCTTTGTCAAACTTCTTCCCAGATGTCCTTCGTGGGCTAGGTCAAGTAGTTTCTTTCTGAGTGCCACGGCTGGAATTACTCTGCTTCCCCTAAAGATGTGGTTTTCATTCATGGATATCTCATCTTTAAATGGTGTGAAGTTCGCCAAATGTTGTCCTACACCAATCCAATCGTTCATCACAGCTCTTCTGATTTCCTGTTGTTCTGTGTCGGCTTTGGTGATGCATGTCCATTCATCGGAGGGAATGGCAGGATTTATGGTGGCTATAATGTCCTCGTCTTGATCTTCGTTTTCAACGTCTTGTTTGCTTTCAATGGTGGGTAGTCTGGAAAGACAATCTGCTACTTGATTCTGTGGACCAGGATTGTAGTAAACTTGGAGATTGTATTGCATGATGTCCAGAAACCAGCGTCTTATTCTCGGTGAAATATGGTGTGGTGATTTTGATTGCAGGATGTTGACTAGAGGTTTGTGATCAGTCTTTAGGAGGATGGGTAGGCCCCAAATCAGATTTCTGAAGTGTTGTAATCCCACTTGACAGCCAAAGCCTCTCTCTCGATGGTGGAATAGTTCAATTCAGCACCTCTTAGTACTCTGGAAGCGAACGCGATGGTCACAATGTTGCCATTCTGTTGCTGCTCTAGTACTCCACCAAGGCCGATCTTGCTGGCATCTACTGACACTATTGTTTTGGCTTTATAATCAAACATGTTCAGGGCTGGAGCTCGGTTGATGTTGGACTTGAGGTTCTCAAATTCGTTCTTACATTCTGCGGACCATTCAAACCTGTTGGATTTCTTCATGTGATTCCTCATGTTCTCTGTCCTGTTGGCATAGTTACTCACGAATTTGGAGTAGTACTCCGTCATCCCTAGAAAACTTTTCAACTGGTCTTTGTTGGTGGGTTCAGCTAAACTCAATATTGTGTCCAAGAGTTTTTTCTTGGGACGGATGCCCCTGGCGTCAATGGAATGTCCAAGATAGGAAACTTGACTGCACTTTATGTTGCATTTCTCCAGCTTGAGGGTGAGTCCACTTCTTTGGATTATTCGTAATACACCCATTAGCTTGGCATCGTGTTCCTCCTCAGTTTTGGCTGATATAAGAATATTGTCCTGGAAGCATTGTACTCCATCGAGGCCTCCGAAAAGATGCGACATGAGTCTCTGGAAGACTGCTGCGGAAGAAGCGAGCCCGAATGGCATTCTATTGAACATGTATGCTCCCAATGGTGTGACAAAGGAGGTGAGGGCTTTAGAGCTGTCATCTAGAGCAATCTGGTGGTATGCTGAGGAGAGGTCCAAGGTGCTAAAGAAACTTGCCGGTTCCATGGTCAAGAGAAGTTCGGATATGTTAGGAAGTGGTTGTCTGTTGACCCATATGTTTTTGTTTAAGTCCCTCAGGTCAACACACATCCGTATGGAATTGTCAGGTTTCTTTACCAGGACAATGGGGGCCAGCCATTCGGAACTCTCTATGGGTTGTACGATGTTCTCATTGCATAGACGTGTGAGTTCGTCTTTAAGTGCTGCTTTTGTTCCAAAGGGAACTCCACGCACTCGATGGACTACGGGGACAGCACCTCTTTTCAATATGATTCTGTGTTGGAAACCTTTAACTAGTCCGATTTTATTGCAGAACACTTTGGGAAATTGCTCAGCCAAGTTGAATCGATGTCAGTATTATTTTTTAACACACTCAGCACAGGGATATCTTCCCCGGGATGGATTCTCACTTGGAGGGCTGCTTGCTCTTCCCATCCTACTTACAGAGGACCCGTTCTTGCCTACAAACAACTTGCAGTATGTTTGTCTGTCGAGAAACTTGAGCTTGATCCATATGTACCCTATGATGTCAATTGGGGTCTTTCCGTACCCTGTGGCTCTCACCAGAGAGTTTCGTAGATTGTGGACTTTGCCAGAGAGTACTTTCACAAAGGTTTCAAGTTCCACCATAGTATAGGGGGACCCTGTGTCCACCATTACTTCCAAGGGTATGTCGTTGATGTACATTTTGACCCATGGGCCGCTTGATTCTTGGAAGGAAGTGACCGTGAGGATTTGCACTTGTGGGTGTGTCAGATTGACGGATAACATGTTGTCTGACATTTGATCATAGTCCACTGTCTTCACGGACCCGTGTCTGTTGACAGGTCGTCTGCTGCCGTTGCCAGATCTACCTGGTCTTCCTCGGTTGTTTCAGCAGACTTTTGCAAAATGGCCCAACTGGCCACATTTGTAGCATTCAACATTATTAGCCGGGCACATTTTCCCAGCGTTGTGGTGTTTATACCACCCGCACTTCTGGCAGCGCGTGGGGTTTTGGTTGTCATAGGCTGATGCTCTCCCTCTTCTGGAGTTTTCTCTAGTGTTTTGGGGTACACTTCTCACAGCTACTAACGTGCCATCTTGATCATAGGCAGAACTACCTTCCACATATTTCACTTCAACCCCTTCTTTAAGGGCCAATCTCTCTTTCATGCAATGCTCCCCAAATTCCATACTCCTCACTATTTCAGTGGCCTGGTCCAACGAGGGATTCTTTGTCTGCCACAGTTTTTGCTGTATGCGGGGATCGGCAACATTGAGCACAAGCTGGTCTCTTAAGTACTCGTCACCAACGCCCGTGAATTCACACGTGGACATCAGTACTCTGAGGGAAGCTAGGTATGTATCGACTGACTCGCCCTTAGCCTGCTTCCGAGAAAAGAACCTGTATCTTTCCAGCACCACGTTTGTCTTGCTGCCGAAATGTTTGGTGAGTTTAGTCAAAGCAGTGTCAAATTTTCGCTTTCCGTCTCCACCTGCACCATCTGGTTCCGGAAGCGCCCTGAATAGCCTCAGGCCCTCGGTTCCTATGCAGTTCAGGAGGGTTGCTTCTTTGAGGTCGTCGTTAAATTTACTCCCGCCTATAGCCCTGAGATATATCTGGAAGCTGTCAAGCCATTGCTCCCAAGGGCAGCTTGGTGTTCCAGGGCAGGGAAGAAACTTGGTTGGATGTGGCACGTGCTGCATGACTGCCTGCTGAGGATGGTGGAGGCTCTGTGGGTTGAGCTGTGTTGCAGTGGTGGGCTATGGCACTGTGAGTGTTCTCAGTGACGTACTTAGTTGCAGTGAATGACTGACTGATGATGTGCAGGGCCGTCTAGTGTACTGTCAGCCCATTCAATCCAGCAATTGCCTAGGCGCTGACAATCCAAGTGTTCTGGAGGTTGAGTAGTGCTAAATCATGTCACAGTTTTTTTTTTTTTTTTTTAGATCTGACTAGTGGTAGAATTTTCTCCCATCCGGGATGAACAGCTGATGATTTTTATTTTTTTAAGCACTGTCAATCCAGTAGTTGCTTGATGCACTGTCAATCCAGGAGTTCTGGAGGTTATGTAGTGCTAAATCGTCTCATCTGGAGGTTGTCTAGTGCTAAAACGTGTCACACTCTATTGAATCTGAGATATCTTTCCTTTTCAGGATGAACAGCTGGTGATTTGTTATGCTGAGTACAACTGATGCTCTTCGCCGTGGCAGCAATGTTGGGCCTGCCCAAAATGGCCGCATGCACGGCACGCAAAGAGGTCCTTTCCTCTGACTGCCGTTGGCCGGCGAGTCGAAAGATGCGCGCTCGCGCAATGGGTTAGTGGCGGAGGATAGAGTTTATGCCCAAAATATAAAATTGGTACCTCTCACGTCGTCCCTGTCTGTGGTCGAGTGGCTGCCGGCGGCCTAGCCCCTTCTCTTTCAGGGTAGCAGGATCGGGGAGGCCGCGGTGATGGAGGGCCGCCGGGGGGGCCGCCGAGGATGCCGCCGTGGATACCACCATTGCTGTGGAAAGCAGGAACGCGGAGGAGGAGCTCCGGAGGCCGGCTGTCGCTGACTGGGGAAGATGCCTCGTCGCCAAATGAAATAACGTGCGGAGGTGAGGTGAGTGAAAGCGAGCTTTATTCTACAGCTCCCGGAGACGAGGGCTGCCAGTTGGGAAGTGAGCTGTAGCGTTCCGTAGTGGAACGTGGGGAAAGGAGCATTCTCATTCCAGGTGGAATGAAGAAATGCTTAACATTATAACACCCGGTTCTGAAAGTTAGTCATTTAGAGCTTTCAATAATTCATAGCAGGAACCATTTTTTGTAGTTCTTTCAGAGGTCAAGTCCTAAAAATAAAGTGCAAGGACTCACCAACACACACAAAAAATCAAGGGAGTATATTTTCTTCTTATAGTGTTTTGAAAAACGTTAAAAGGTGTGCATGTTTTAAACTACAAGAACCAATGCCTATGTTTTCCCTGGAACATGCATTCCCGAAATGTATAATTTCACCTTTAGTTGTGTGTTGCATTTTGTCAGGTTATCTTGTGCAGTGGTGAAGTGCCTGTCCTGTGAACTTGGCGACTGCAGTTCGAGACCCGAGGTCAGTGTAGAAAAGACAGTCAATGTTTCTTGTTTTACACACACATCTAAAATACCTTGGGGGACTCTGTCCACCCTTTGAAAATGGTGGGGGACTCTGTCCACCCATGTGTACCCTCGACTTGACCCCTGAGTTCTTTGATATTCCTCCAGTCCCTGCCAGAGACAGGGGCTGCCCTCTTGTGGATATGGGAGTGTGAGAAAGGTTAGGAGAGAGTCTCTTATTTTGGAAATATTTGCAGCAAAGTACTCAGCTAGGTCATGAATTGTGAGAGCAGAGTTGATAGTCATAGACTTAGGAGGAGTGAAGAGTGAGTTTAGGGTTCCCTGTAGCTGGCGAGCATGGTTGGAGTGAAAGTCAATGAGGGTTAGGTAGAATTTGCTTTTTGCTCAATCAAGAATGGACTTGAGAGAGTTCAGGGCAGAGAGGTAAAGTTGCAGGTCCTCATGTGAGTGGGTGTGCCTCCATTTGCACAGCAGCTGACACATGTCTGTGCAGAGAGAGCATATGAATGGTTGAGGATGCTGAGACTTAGGGATGAAAGTCAGCAGTGGTGAGTTAAAGAAGAATGAGTTATATAGTAGGCACTGGAAGCTTAAGAAGGCAGTGTTGGTGGAAGAGGCTTCATGTGTGAGAGAGGAGAGTGAGAAGTGTACGACAGAGAGAAAGGGGGAATGGCAGAAAGTTTACATTTCCTTTTAGTAATAGGTGAAGCAAGTGGTGAGGAAAGGTCAGAGGGTGGAAAGGAGATTGTGGTGGAAACAACTGAGTGATCAGCTATGGATGGTGTGACAGTAGTATTAGTGGCTTAGAGAGAGGTGGAAATGAATAAGAGAACCAAAGAGTTACACCCTGTGTGGGTAGGAAGGTCATGGATAGAGTGGAGAGCGTGGTCACTAGGAAAAGACTGAAGTACAGATTTCTGAGAAGTGGTTGGAGAGGGAAGGTTAAAGTCACCTAAGAGAATGAGGTGATGTTTAGTGGAAAGAGTATCAAGGAGTTGCCCAAGATCATCAAAGAATGGTCCGGTGGGACAAGGAGGGTGATAGATGGAGATGATGTGAACCGAGTGAGGCAGAGCAATAGTAGACATGGTAAATTCAAAAGAGGTAGGAGAGGACATGGCATTGTAGATTTGTGAGGCATTGAGGCGGGAAGAGATTAAGTGTCCGACACCCACACCTCTGCCAGTCAGTCGAAGAGAGTATATAAAGTTTTGTTGCCTTCAGACTGAGCATTCCAGAGTACAATGTTCAGTTGATTAGGTAAGAAAGAGTAGAGAAGTTGAGTCTCAGTGAAAGAGTGGTGAGGTGAATAGGTGTTAGTAGAGGTATAGTTAGCTCGTCGGCTTTGTTTGTTGGAAGGAGAATGAAGAGAGATTGAGTAGTGGGAGTTTCGAGTTGTACGTTTTATAATAGGGATAGGAAAGGAGGATGTTGTAGCGTGATTGAAGAAAGCATATGGGGAGGTGAGTAAGAGGAGCAGCAGGAAGAGCAGGAGTGAATGCATTATAGGTGAGTAGCACAGTGTGGAGAGACAGTATAATAATTAGGAAGCTTGGGGTACTCACAGGTACAGCAGGGAGAAAGGCAAAAGCAAATGTGCATAGCTAAGAGGCAAAGAGGCTGGTCAATGGCTGGTCTTCACCCTTCACTGTTCCACCCTTAACTGGGACACCCCTGGCTGTACTCCCCTAGAGAGTTCAAAGGGATGACACACACTCTTGTCAACTGATCGCCTAGTCCATCAGTGGTTGGTCTCACTGATATTGTCTCTGGTGTTGCTGGGATGAGGTGATTTCTTCCTGATTGGTGTCCCCAGAGGTGCCTCTTGTGGCCTACGGCTGGCGATGGGGTTGTTCCAAGATGGTCGCAGGAAGTGATGTCCCCAATCCAAGAGGGCCACTGGAAGTGATGTCAATGATCTTGCATGGTGCATGTGGCATGACCAGGGGTATGTCTGGGTTGCTGGTCATGACATTTCTGGCTTTCAAGGGTGTATGAGGTGACTAGTATGTTGATGTCTAAAGTCATTACATTTAATTGTATTCATTACCACATGCTGTGACTTCCAGAACGCATAGAATGGTTCGTCATACGTATTCCTGTGGCAATGCTGACGGTAAGCCAGGAAGGCAGTTAACATAAACAATGTCACCTGTGTGTGAGCCTAATGTTGGCTGGGACACAAGCACTGTTTTCATAAATCCCTGCCCCCATGGCATGCACTCACCTGGTTCTGGTTGGATTCCTGATTCCACCTTTACTGCTCCAATTTCCTATTTCTCTTCCATGTGTAGGATGCTTTCCACTCTCTCCTCCAAGGGCGTTAGTTGCAGTGGCTCCACTATGCCTCCCCCAGTGCTACACATCTCGCAGTGGTGAGAGGAGAGGAGACTGTGCACATGAGGCTTGAGGTCATTCCATTGCTTCCTGCAGTCCTCCACGTCTCGCTGCACAGTGGCCACTGCAACTACCTTGTCCCATATGTCAGTCCCTATTGTTCTCTTGTGGTGGACAGGTGTTTTACATTGATTTGTCCCAAACGGTTCATCAGCATTGGCCACTGCCACATCTGCTAATACCTGCAGCTCAGCCTCACTGAAATCGGGTTTGCGGAGCTTCAATTCTGGAACCCCATCATCTTGCCCATGTCTACTGGTATGTTGCACGAGGTTTGGTAGCTGGATGGCAGTAATTCCACCGATTTAAGGCAGTAATGGTAATTCTGCCAATTATTGGCAGATTTACCATTCAGAGTTGATTTTAGGAAGTAATTCACTAGACGGAATTACTGTTACCGCCAATGGTTTGTGCAGGCACCCGTCAGCTTGTAATGTGGCGGTAATTCCACCAGACACCATGAAGGTAAAGGTAATTCCGTCTGGCAGAATTAAAGCCAAAATTACTGCACACCTCTTAATGAAGCTCAGAGTCAGGAGATAAAGCAAACATAAAAGATCCTGAACCAGTGAACATCACATTAGAATTCTTGTGACAGAAAATAAAATGCCATCAGAATGGCTTCCATCATAAATCAGAATAAAGGAAATACGAATCTAGTTGCTGCTTCGTATTAGAAGATTATGGCAATAACATCAGGATATATCTTTTTTGATATACAATTATGTTCTGGGGTTCTTGGAGGAACTCAATAACTTTCGATTTGGCCTCTTGAACTTGACACAATACCCTGTGAAAGCCTCCCTTAACGGGAAATAGTGGTCCAGATGTGCTTACCAAGCAGGACATCATGTTTCGTGTGTGGCTTCTAGTATGGGATATATTCCACCACACGAGGCCGCCAGACCTGGAATATGCTATACATGTAGCTTCCAGAACTTCTGACAATATTGTAGTTGTGGCACGAGTAGCAGAACTTTCAAATCCAGACACATTTCGAGGGGTGACCCTGCCATAAATAACGACAATCATCCAGTGAGAGGTTGGCTCCAGCACAAAACAAAATACTAACCCCTCCCATCACGTCCGGTACTGTGTCCTGATCTGGAGATCTTGCTTCTTGGTACTATGTAAAGGTTTGGTGGCCTGATCTGCATTTGGAGTCTGGAACTTGCCACAATATTCCAAATGTGGCCTCCAGAACTGGACACAACCCTTCTCCTGTAGCCTTCTAGTCTCACAAGCACAGTGCTTCAAATGGAATCTACGTAACAGGGTACAAGAGTTCAGGGGCTTTTTGTAGTAGGACAATTATTGCCCTAGTTTTAATACCGTGCAAAATCTCACTTGAAGTTTCTCAAGGTTTCTGTAATAAGGCTGCAGAAGAAGGTACTAGCCTGCGGAAGTAAACGTAAACAAATACTGAGCTCAGCTGGGCTTTCCTTTCTACTCTCCAGGCCAGAGCTTTGTCTCCTGTCATAGGCTGCTGTGCTAGAAGCTCTCAAGAAGTTCTGGATGTGTCCCTCAGCAGCACCTAGGATTCTCCCACAAGCCATGGGGGAACTTAGCAAGCCCATGGCAGGCATTGCTTGGCCATAAATACCTTCTAATCATACCCTCGTCTGAGCCTCTTACCTCTGACGAAAAGAGTTAGCCGACTGATCTTGTGGCATCCGACATGTGTGCCACTCTGGTGATTGTGGCTAGAGAGGCACTCAAACTGTTTTTTTCCTTCAACTAACATGTCAAGATAAAAAGCCATTGCTTAGTTAGGGAGGAGGTAAACCATACTTGTAGCTCTGGACAGAGAAGAATCTCACAATTGGAAGCCTATCCGGTAAAAAGATATCTTTTTGGGGTCTTACAAAAACGACGCCTTTTGGAATAGAGAGGGGATCTGATTGCAGCTGTTTCGACATGGGTTTAAAAAAGTAAAAATGCACCGACTAGCAATCCATACTACTGTGCCTGGAATGGTACATGTGTAAGTTATTTTTGGCTACCCAAGGCTTGTACTTCACTAATCCACTGCTATAAAGTCTGTCCCATAAAACAGACATCTGGGCACACAAAATAGGATGTCAGTGGTGTGTCTGAGGCACTTCCCTTGAGATGCCCTCCACCAAGTATGAGTACTTACCCAGAGTTGCTTTCCCACTTCTGTAAGTAGTAAAAGGAATATCAGCCTAGGGTAGGTTTTCTGCATGTTGGATTTCACTCCTTTTAGATCTATTCATAGTTTTACAATTGCACAAATCTGATATAGATTATTGCTGACAGTACTGGGATTGCTTGAGAATTTAATTTAATATGCAGTGGGTGTCCTGGAAATGATTCCCGTAAGGTTCATAAGGATAAACGAACTGAATGTCAACACAAGCAACAAAAACATAATCTGAGTTGGTTCCAAAAAAATGAAGATTCAGATAAAGTGTTGCTTTGTCATTCTCTCAAATCAACAAAACGCGCTCTTTGGTAACCGCCTAGTTCTGTAAATGGATCCATTTCGGAGTATTCATGATGTTTTTGGGAAACATGTCTACATGTGTTCCTCATGTGACACCCAGCCCCTTGGCTCACTGATTTGTTGTGATTTAAGTGCATTGAGGCCACCAACAGCATCAGACGGGAGCTATGCAAAACAACTGACATTACATTAGATTTAATTTCCTATTTTGTGTGACATGATTCTTGCAAGCACAAGGAACGCAGATGTGATGTGGCAATCTCTCCACAGAACCTACCCCTGAAAGACTTCAAGACATTCAGGAAAACCATGAACACCTGCCTTTTGCAGTCTGAGTAGGCATTATGAGGCCATAACTTCACCACACGCCCTACTTGGTGAATGCATCTCTCTTGCTTTAATGCAACTCATCGGTTATTTCTCGTGCACCTTCTCTCTTAGTGCTTTGAAACAGCTGTTCAGTGGTTTTAAATAGTATGTTGGGTGTGGCAGACAATCAGGTTTCTCAACCCATGGACTTTGCTGGCCCCGTGTTTGCAGTGGCGTAACACAAAATGTGGGTCACCCACTGCTAGCCATTCTGAGAGCCCCCCCCCCCCCACCCAGCAACAAATCACGGTTCGTGCTGCACACTGGGCAGGTCTAGATTATCACGCTTGCACAATACGCATGAACGTGCTGCTGAAGGGGTATGCCGCATACTGTACTAGGAGAAAGATATAAATATGCGTTTTAATGCAATATACAGCACACTATGAGAATAATTGGCTAAAATGCCAGAGTGTTTGCAATTGTTTGGTAGGGTAACACCAATCCAGTACACGCTAGTCACCAACAATGCACAGGAACATGAATGCTTTGCTATTAAAAATGTCATGCCACATTGAAAACAGGTCCCACTGGCTGCACAATATAGACCAGTGTAGACACATCCTAACACTACAGTAAAGCATGCCAGGCCACATTTATCTGCACGGAACTGGTCAATCCTGTTGCGGTCTCCATCTCGCCTGTTCCCTCCCAGGCCCTCTGCATGGCTCTGGCCTCTCACTTCTGTGCTAAAACTCAGGACATCCTGTCAACTATCTCCTCTTCCTCTCCCTCTTCCTCTCTCGGCCTCCCTTTGGCCATCTCTACCTCTCCTCCTCCTTTCTCCTCTTTCTCTCTGACAACACCTGACAAGGTTTCTAGACAAGTTTGATCCATGAAAGTGTCATCCAAACAGCTGCTCCCCTGCTCCTCCAGAACCATCAAGGATCATATTGACACCCTTGCTGAACCTTGATTTCTGTAATCAGTCTTTCGTCTCTGGAACGTTCCCCTCTCCTATTAAGCACTCCCTTGTGCACCCACTACTCAAGAAGCCATCTGACGATCCTACCTGTCCGGCAAACTATCGCCCAATCACCCCTTTCCTGGGCAAACTCTTGGAAAAAAGCTGGCCATCTCCCAGCTTACTCTCCACATTGAATCTGTTGGTTGTCTCCATGACCACCAGTCTGGCTTCAGAGCTGCCGGAGGTGCAGAAACTTCTCTCCTGAACACCCATGAATATCTGCTCTCTAACCTTGATTCCAGCCTTCCTTCTTCCTAATCCTCCTTGATCTTCCCTCTACTTTCGACACAGTCAACCACGCCATCCTGATCAATCCACTATGTGAGAACCTGGATATCAAGGATCAGGCCCTGGAGTGGCTGACCTCCTTCCTCTTGCACTGCCCCTCCCAGGTCCAACTTGGTCCCTTTCTCTCTGCCACCTCTCTCTCTACCTGTGGCATTACCCAGGGCTCTGTCCTCTCACCCTGGTTTTTCAACCTCTACTTGGCCCCTTTGGCCCACCTGATCTCTACCTTCTCCTCTAACTTTCAGTGTTAAGCGGATGGCACTCAGCTTTCCTTCAGGCTCCTCTCATCTTTTGCTCATTCCTGACTGTCTGTCTGTGATTCAGGATTGGTGCACCTCCAACAATTTCTACCTTAGTGGCATTAAGAAGGTGATCCTTCTCATTGGGACCCCTGCCCCTGCATTCCCTCTCTCACTCTGGCCGCCCACCTTGGGCCCTCTTCCTTCGCCATCCTGCAAGGCAAAAAACCTTTTGTCATCATCAACTCCACTCTCTCTTTCTCTCCTCGCATTTCGGATGTTGCCGAGAAGTCTCACTACCTACCAGCTGCTCCTCCTCAAAGGGACTCCTCCCTTTCTCACTTTCCCCCAGAAGCTCACTGTCTCCAGAGCCCTGTTTCTCTCTAGGCTGGACTACTGCAACAGCCTTTTTCTCAAGGTGCCTTCCTCTACTCTCTGCCCTCTGCAACTAATCCAGAACAGGACAGCAAGACTAATCCTTGGCCACAAGCCCAGGGATCATATGTCTACAGCCCTGAAATCTCTCCACTGGCTCCCTGAGGTTGCAAGAATCAAGTTCAAGACCCTTTGCATTGTCCACAAGGCTTTCTGGGGTCGGGCCCACACTACATCCAACGCTCTCTTCCAAAATACCATTTTTTTCTAGCCCTTCCCCCGGCTACCTCCAACTCTCTAAGGGCTAGATGCTTCTTTAGGTAGAGAGTGGGGGTAGATTTATCTCCTCTGCAAATGCCTCCCTCTGGAATGGCCTCCCTGTCCCTCTCAAACATTAGCGGACCACCTGATCTTCCGGAAGCAGCTCAAACCTTTCCTCTTCTCCTCTGCTTTCGCTCTCTCCCTCCCCTGCTGACCTACCTGTCTGCTGTACTGACTGGTTGCTTGGCGAGTCTCACTGAGTCCAGGCTCTTTCTTGATCAGTCACCCTTGCACTGCCTCCAGCCTACCACAGACTTAGGGACTGTAACTGTAACCCTAGAGTCCCTTGTTATCCTTGCACTACCCAGAGCCACACTGTCCTGGGTGCACTTACTAGGAGCCTTGCAGCCCTGTTTTCCCCTCCCTTCTTCCTTGCACTTCCCCCCTCCCTTTCCCCTTGCATTTATCATTCTCACACTTGCACGATTTGAATGACACAAGACCTAGTAAGATCATTTGTCTTTTTCACCCTCTATCTTCACTCCATTGCTTGTCGCGCCAAGAAACACTTGTATACAGGCGTGTTATAATAGATTTATATCATATTATTTTATCACAGATGCTCCAAAACATATACAATGCTGCAGTAAGAAATGGCTAGACTGACAGCACCCAAATGCCAATCTAGCCAGGTAATTACACTTAGCAGGACTGCGCAGTAAAAAGAAAAGTCATCCCAAACTGAGGAATAACTAGAATGGCTGCACCAAAATGCCTCTCTAGCCACTAATACCACATATTATGCCTGCTTAGCCTGGACATGGACAACCATTATGATTTATCGCACAATCCCACCTCCCACAGATCCCCTCTCCCTCTTATGCAATACCCCAACCTCCAAAATCAGCTGCTTGGGCCAGAATTACCTTCATGTCCCTCTTCCTTGTCCCAGAACTTACGTTTGAGGCTCCTTGCCTCATAGGTAAGTACTGGGATGAGGAAGCGTGGCATTAGGAGTAATGAAGATAAAGGTAGCTAAGTCAGGGATTACCTCCATGTACCTCTACCTCATCCCAGTGCTTGTGTATGAGGCATTCTGCCTCATACACAAATACTGCCTCATACACAAGTACAGGGACAAGGAAGAATAGGGCTAGGAGTAATGACAATTACCAATAAGTAATTAAGGCATTAAACACAAGTAGCATCTTAACAATATTCAGTTGACTGGGCTGCAGCACTCACCCCCAGAAATGTTGGGCTATGTTGACTCAACCTGGCTGACTTTCAGGGAAGTTGCCGGACAGAACAGGAGACAGATGTTAAACGGCACCTGGGTTTCGCCTTTAACAAGGGCCCATCAGTTACTAACGTAAAGCATTTCACTGTTAGTACCTGCATTCAAATGCCACATTTATTAGGCAATTGAAATTGTGATGTGGGCTTAGTACCTTCATGACAGGGAAGTGTAGAAAGGGAAAAGGGGACGTTCATTCTCACAACAGTTCATAAGAGGGTGCTTTCACACTTAAAGTAGAGAGTTAACTGCTTGTAACATTGAAGCTGCACTAAAATAGTCCAATTAAAATGCGTAAAGAAGTTAGATGCCCCCACACAAATAAGTTTGCCTCCCCCACCACCCGCGAAGTTAGCGCCCCTCTCCCAACATTTGAAGGATCAGCCCCCCCGAAATGTAGGTTTTGTTGCGCCCCTGAACACAAGCACAAACACCATTCACCATATACACGCATGCACACCCAGCCATCCTTACATTTAAGTGTGCACCCTTTCCCCCTGCAGGCACACCCAGACAGCCACCCATACATTTAAGTGTGCACCCTTTCACTGTACACGCACACACGCACACCCAGTTACCCATACATTTGTGTGTACCCTTTCACCATACACTCACACAGGCAGCCACCTCCACATTTAAGTGTTCACTCTTTCCCAATACACTCACACACGCACACGTCATGGGGTTGAGGGGAGCCCTATTACTTCAAAAAGAAATTGTGCCTCAGTATAAGTTTGTTGGTCCGGTAACAACAGTACCGGTAAGCTTGCCGGTACCGTTGTTACCAGACCGGCAAACTACGAGTTCTGCTCGCGGGGGCCTTCCCACCCGCTAGGTCTGACTTGGGGGGTGTACTGGCACCAGCGAGCCGAGCATGTTGGATACACCGGCAGCATTCTGAATGGTGCCGGTGCATCCAAGCTTCCCATTCCCATTGGAATATGGGGATCAAATGGGAATGGGGAGCATTTTTTCCTGGCGCCTGTGAATGGGCAATTACCGGGTCCGGTGGAGCCGTAATGACCCAGTAATTGCCCATTCGCGGGAGCTGGAAAAAAGCTCAAGTTGGGCAACAGCCTGCCGGTTTTACCAGCAAGGCTACGGCCAAACTTGTAATGAGGCGGATTGTTTTTTTTTAAATCACGCTGACTTCATAAAGAAATGATTTCTGTTAAGGACCGAACCATAACTGAAATCATTTCTTTATGAAGGCAGAGTGACTTCAAAAATAAACTATTTCTACCCCCTCCAGCCTGGGGTCTTCCATGTCATGGGGTAGGGGGAGCCCTCAGACTTGAAAAAGAACGTTTCTTTTTGTAGTTACTCCGTCTTCATAAAGACATTATTTCTGTTACAGAAATAATTTCTTTATGCAGGCAAAGTTATTTCAAAAAGAAATTAAAAAAAAAAGATTTTGAAAAAATATTTGTTTTCATTTTTTTTTTTCCAAATGGGGCCCCCTCCCAGGGCATGTGCTAGCGGGGCCCCCCGCACCGCGGGTGCTGCGGGGGCCCCTGTTACGACGGTGCGTGTTTGAAGCAAGCTGATAGCTGCTTGAATCAGATTCGGCCTTACGTATGCTGCGCTGCCCACTGCCACCTGCCGCACCCCTCTTTCCTGCGTCAAACGCCACCTGTACGTGCCACCTCCTCACCTTGACCACCATGATGCCGCCATCGCCGTTCCCCAACCCTTACAGCCCCGTCTCTCTGTTCCTTTCCAGCCATGTAGAAATGGAAGAGGGGTGCCAAACAGAACAACAACAAAAAACTGCCCCTTGACACCCAACATAGCCCACGGTGATTATAGCCATAATACCCTCTACGGTGGGTCATTCTGGGTGGTTACAACCTGCTGCCTGCATTTATTTTATGTATTGCTTATTTGTAAGGCGTCTATACAACAACTGGTGTTTCAAGGCCCCACAAAACAAAAAGGGGTGGGATATGGGAGAAAGATACAATAACGGCCTTGTGACATTTGGATGTGCAAGTGTAGAACATGAAGTGCGAGAAAAAGGGGGAGGTAAGGGGGAAGTGCAGGTCGGAACCCAATGAAGTGCCAAGGAGGGAGGGGAAAGGAGAAAGTGCAGGTGAAAACGGGGAGGCCAATAGGCAAGTGCCATAGAAAGCAGGTAAGCACCGTGTGGGAAGAGGTGGCAGTAAAAGGAGGACAGGTGGCAAGTGCAAGGATAGTAGATAACCTGAGAGGGGGTGGTGGGTGGGCTGGGCGGAAGGGGGCCTTTGATCCTAGCAGCAACCAGGAGCCAGTGGAGAGAAAATGGATGATGGACCTTTATCTTTGTCTCGGAGGGATAGCTCAGGGGCAACTGCTCGCCTTGGAAGCAGGAAGACCTGAGCACCACAGGTTCGATCCCCGGGTCCGCGCTTAGAAACCTCGGGGTATTAAACGCGTTATAAATATCATCTCATACCAGCCAAATCTGCTACCGGTACAAGTTATTACTGCTTAAAAAATAATTTGCACCTTGGGATGTGTACAGACATAGAAGCAGACTCGGAGTACATTGAGGAATGTAGTGCAGAAGCAGTCGATGACTGCAGACGTGCATGTACATTCTAGAAATATCCCTGTAGATCATTTACTGTCAGAAGCACAGTACCAGTCTCTGGTTGGCTGTTTTGAAAGCTCCATGGAAATGGGCCTGTGACTCTACTAATGTCCTTCAATTGCATCAGGGGAGGTTAATAAGAAGGCAGCATAAATGCTTTTGCATCCCGCCAGCTCACAATGACTCGCTCCAGCATGACTGTATTGGAGATCATGTCTATGCACGTACTGTTTACAACCTGCACCTCTTGCAATTCCTGTGGGGGATTCTTCTGAACCCAACTGGATCAGGCATTGAACGACTGCAATGTCCATCATTGTTGTGGCACATTATCTTACGTTATGGCAATTTCTAGGACTCTAACAATTATTTGTTTTTTTGTATTTAAAAAGTCTATTAAAACTCTCCTTATACGAGGGTAATGGGTCACCAAGCAGAGTGTAGAAGAAAATATGGCATTCAGTGCAGCCAGAGCTGATCCAGGAAAACCGCGGAGAACAGCATGACCACCGTCCAGGTGAGAGATGACCCCGCTGGTGGCACTTTCAGTTAAAGGTTGTACCCACGCTCATCTCCATTTTTTTAAAAAACACCCCCTTTCCTTATTTTCAACATTCATCTTAAACACCCCTTATTCTCGAAATCAAGGAGTCTGAAAACATGTACAACACCCCAATACTTGAAAATGTCTGACCTGCACAAGACAACAAGCCATCTCAGTGTCTGCACTTGTCTTCACATCACAGAATTGTTTTACAAAGCACCTTCTGAATAAAATGTGCAAGTGTGCATGCATTACACTGCTTCAGGCGTATGCAGTGCAGTCATTTACTGTGGAGACTAGGCAGAATGAGGGGCTTTGAAATGCTTATGGCCCCTTCCCAGTGAGCTGTGACTTGTCAAGGAAAGGGATCATTAGCATTCTCCAATTCACACGTCTGCCCCAGCCCAATAATGAAATTTAAGACATCAAAGAAACAGACTTGGGGAATGACCTGGGGGCCTGTGGAGCCCAGTCATTGCTTTTACCATAGTTTGGCTTTGTCACTTCAAAGCCCTCATTAGTGCCAACCTACATTGTACAACAAAAAAAAAACTTTCTTAGGGTTTCAAGGAGGCAGGCCTCTGTGTTTTACACATCAAAAAAAGCACCCTTCTTTAGGTTTAGGGGGCGGCTAAAGTGAACACTTAGGGTTAAACTTGGAGTTCAGATGGCGAGGGCAAAAAAAGTAAGAGAAATTGGGGGTCATTCCGAGCATGGAGGTAAGCCAAAAACCATGCCGGTAATGATTTACCGGCATTGTTTACCGCTACATGCTATTCTGACCCCTCAGACCGCTAATTACGGCACCGTAAACTACAATGCCGTAATTATCGGTCTTGGGTCGCGCGCGCGCCCCTCCATGCCGAAATTAGCGGCATGGCGTAAACCGGAGCTGGTCGCAAGTAAGGAGCACACATAAATAACGGCCTCCTCAAGCCCGTAAAGTACCTTACCGGCATGGAGTACATACAGGCATCTCAGAGAAGGAGTAAAGAACCCTGAGCAGTGGTTCCCAGAGCCACAGGTGCACACAATCAGCACAGGTGGAGGCAATGGAGTCTGCCACAGCAGAAAAGGAACACACCCACACACCACACCCCCTCCCACACCAAGATGACACCAATAGAACCAGCAAGGGCACAACCACAAAAACTTCAGCACCAACACCAGGCCCCCCCTTTGAGGAGACACAGGGGGAGAAGGAGAGGGAGACAGGCCCTGCATGCAGCACCAGTGCAGCCTCCGTCACCACCCCAGCAGCCCAAATGCGCACGCAGCATGTCCGGCCACTCAAGGAAAACCCTTAGCAGATAGACACCCCTAACCACCTTGACTGTGACACCGTCACCACCATATTTGGCCTGAGACATAACGAGATAAGCGAGCAGCATACAAATATACACTGCTAACCTGGCACAAGTGACGGTGTTGCCTGTGCCCCACACCCATGCCACAGGCACCTACCAGCACACAGTGGTTCCCATGCATGGCATGTCACAACCGTCCATTACACGGACACATAAACAAGTGCTGTTTCACCTCCCCAAGCACACAAGGGCCTACCAATCCCCAACATGGACCACCCTGGAGATACACAACAGTAAAGCTGGACCTCATGCATATGGAGGCATGCCAAATGACATTGGTGCCCCTGACAGCACCCACGTGTCGTATGTGGACCAGCATGGCATGCAGGTGGAGGACAGCAACTGCAAACAATACCACTCCCCCTACGTGCAGATGGAATGCAACGCAACCAAGGACCGCACACATGGGTGGGCCCGACATCAAAGAACTACACATGACTCAAAGGGCCAGCAGGTCACCACGATACCGTGCCACATGGTGCAACATGCAGGATGACGTGCCTGGCTGCCTGTTGAGTCGTCTGACTGTGTCATGCAAGTGCATTGGTGCCATGAGGTGGGTGCCTGCATGAACCAACTGGGTTGAAATGATGAAGCCATTGTACGATGTTCACCCCAACAACCAACCTGCCACAGAACCAGTGCAACGGCACATGAGAACACATTACCACATCGATGGAATAAGACACTCACAATACACTACATCTCCACCATCTGACAAGGGCAAATCCCACTACACTTGCACCACTCATTGGCGGCCACCACAACCGTAAGCACATATAGGAAGACACACTGCATATGCACAATGGGGCTGCCCACAGCATGGCACCACATCGGAGACCCATCCCTGGGAGTGGATTGAACTGAGGGCAGCAGGGATACCACACCACGTCACCGGCATGGCACACCCATAGGAGTGTTGGAATTCACCATAGTATGTATCAGAGCAGGATGACCATGAGCCACTGACTACAGCCATCACACCCAAATACGATTCTACACAGTACACATCACCACATGGATCTAACATCAGGACAGCAGCATGCATCAACGGAACATGTACCACGAGAAGTCCATGCCATCGTTCACGGACCATCTTGAAGACACAACCCCCCACAGCATTACATTGTTTTGGACACATATTGTGTCCATGAATGTGCGGAATGCATCCATGGACATGTGCATATGGCCATCAGTGAAACCCTGCCATGTCAGCCAAGTTCAGTTCTCCACCATGACAGTTCAAACACTCACCTTATTTGGCTAGACATGCAGCTGTTGGTGGCTGTCCCTTGACACCATGGTACATTACCCCTGTCAGTAACCCACAGAACAGGCCCAGGGAGCACTAAAACACTGGCCATACCCGTGCATGCATGTAGATGAAGCAGTCACCTGACTTGCGTAAGGCACATATGAGTTGGCGAAGCAGGACTGGTGGGTGACCCATCCACTGCTATCTGGTGTCCAAAAACCCCATGTCATATGTGTAGCTGAACAAAATGTGCATCCCTACTATTGCGTCTCTCTCTCCTGACATGGTACTGCTACTACCACATGACGATGTGGTGAAGGTGGAGGAGGAAGTGGCAAGAAAGCATCATGGAGGCAGTGCACTTGAGGGACATGTAATACGCCAAAAAAAGAGTGGACAAGATGTCCAGAACACAAGTCAGCAGAGGGTGGCATAACATGGGGACACAGGGCACAGGATGTGTGTATACTTGTACACCATGCACTGTCAGACGTCATTATACACATGCTCAATGATGAATGTCCACAACGGTTGAACTTTGCAACACCAATAGTGTATTGTGACAAAGGTATTAGTGAGAACATTATCTGCAGGTCCCCCCTCCCCCCAACTCCACAGCAAACCATCACCCCCCTAAACCCCAACACCACAACAAGTCCCCACCCCTTAACCCCCTCCCCCTAACTCCACAACAAAACCCCAACCCCACCCCCCTGCCCCCAACTCCACAGCAGTGGTCCCATGAAGGACGTAAAGGCCACATGTGGCAGCAATGACTATTGTTGCTTGCTCCCCTGGCCCGAGGGAGGCATATCCCTGCGCCGCATGGAACGCCAAGTGCGTCTTGCTGGGCTGCCTTGTGTGGCCTCACTGGATGCGGGCGTGTCCGCCTGCTCTGGCTGGGCATTAGTATGGCCTGCCTCAAGGGCATTGGCTATGCGGCCAAGGATGTGACACAGACGGGTTGTGCTGTCAGTGACAGTGTCGCACAACCGGTCGGTGCAGTTGGTGAGTGCCTGCCGCATTTCCCTTACTCCATCATGCCATTGAACCCTGGCCTGGCAGTTGTCCTCCATGAACTCTGTTATGAGGTCTGCCAGCTGATTCACTCGACATGTGCCGAATGATGGAAAACCATCGCTGAAACCACTTGCCCCTGCATACTCGGGCGAGGGCTGTACGGGTGGACTTGGGTCATCATCATCATACCCCTGCGGGTCTATTTGAGGACTACGGACAGGTGTTGGTGCATCTCCACAGTCACTACATGAGGCCAGGGGTACAATGCAGGGCTCCGGGGTGTGGACTGTGTGTTGGCCCTCCTCCTCGGACGCCCCACAGATGGGTGACGGGCTGTCCGCACACTCGTCAGGGCCGGTAGCAGCAGCCTCCCCAGAGATGCTCGACTGTGCCGATGTTGTGGTTGGCATTGTGGCTGGCGCCAATGCTGGAATGGATTGTGGTGGGGCAGCATCCAGTGGCCCTTCCGGAGTCGGGGGGGGCTGTTCTTTTTGGTGCAGGGATTCGCCTGACCCTGCCACTATCCATGGAGGTGCTTGGCCCGCTTGATGTGGCTCGGCGCTGTCATGGTCAGTGCCTGTGGGGGTAGAAGAGAGGGACAACATGAGTGATTGTAAGATGTCCTATTTGCATACATGGCTGCATTCACATTTCAGTCAATTGCGGTTTGTGCCCTTTTGGGTGTAGCTACGGCAGTGGTACATGTGCATGAGTATGTCATGTACGCATGTTTGGGAGTGACTCATCGTGGCTTGGTTATGTGCAGTTTGGCTGGCACAATGCCGTGTGCATGATGGGATGTGCAAGTTAATGCACTGTGGTTGATGTGCGTTATGTACTCGCACTTGGCCCTTGATTGCGTGGGACTTGCCTCTGCATTAGTTGGATGGGGGGATGAGTTGGATGGGGGGAGGGCAACACGAGGAGGTGCCTTCGATGGCCCTTGGGGCAGTTTGAATCATGCAATGGACATTGGCAGTGTACACTGTGGACACTCACCTCCTTCGGCAGAAGTCATTGCCCCGCACTCCATGTTCCCCACGCCCTCGATCGATTCTGTGCCAATCAGAGCCACACATGTCTCCTCCCACGGCTCTAGTTGCACAGGGGTACTTGGACCGCCTCCCGTCTGCATGGCCTGACTCCGGTTGCTGGAGAGGAGACCCCGCACCCGCAGGTCATCCCACCGCTTGCGGCAGTCCCTAGAGGTGCGGGGGGTGTTGCCTACAGCGCTCACCCTCTGGCAAGTTCAGCCCAGATGTTCTTTTTGCGGAGGATAGACTCCCTCCGCATGTTGCTGAAAACGACATCTGCATGCTCAGCCAGGAAGTCCACCATGGCCTGGAGTTCCTCTGGGCTGAATCTCCTCATGCGGATGCGATCCGCAGCCTACTTTGGAGCTTTTGGCATGTTGGTAGTCATCTGGCCCTTTTCCGAACTTTAGTTTGCTCCCAAGGGTATTGGCGGATGAGGATGGCAATGGATTGTGTTTTTAAAGATGGCCGCCGCTCTCCTTCCCGTTCCTGTGCGATGACGTAATTTCCAGTTCCTTTTTTTGCAGTGACCGTAATTTACGGTAACCGTAAATTACGGTCACCGTTATGTACTGACGCGACTGCTTCCAAGGTGGTGTTGTTATTTACGTGTCGCAGCATGCCGGTAGGGGGTTTGCGGGTCATTTAGCGGCAGGCTGCTCGGTTCTTTTCCGGCATGGCGAAAAGCGCGTGTCCGCAAGGTCGGAATGGGCCGCAATTAGCGGTCTGACGCCAGGGCGGTGTTGTACTTTACGCCATGCCGGAAAATACCAGTACTTACCTCCGATCTCGGAATGAGGGCCATTGTGTTTTAGTGGGGTTCATTTTAATGACTGATGTGACATTCAGTTTTCTATGAGAACGAGACATCCCTCAAGGTGCTCGATACCCGCCCCCTCAACAGGTCTCCCAGTGGATTCATGTAGATGTTAAATAACCTGGGAAAAAAAATCGACTTCTGGTGAACTCTGCATTGTAATGCCTCATGGTGCCAGGAATAATGTGACCAGTTTAGAGAATCATGTTTTGGTAAATAGCAAGGCTCTGGGGAATAATCTGAATTACTGGTGATTTTAGGTTTGGCAGAGAGACACTGCAAGGAAGGACCACAAGTCGGCCTCAACTATAGAGGGAGGCGTTTGGCGGTGATAGCTTTATAGAGATATAGGATACCACATCGAATGAATTTGATGAGCAGCAAGAGTGTGATGGAAAACAGCACAGGAAAGTGGTGCAGAGAAATTAAGGTTCAGGAGAGAAACATGCTTGCGGCATGTTCCAAAGCGTCTTGAACAACATTTCTATGTGAGGCAACTCAGAGTTCTCGAGAGCTAAATGGTGAGGGTGAACAGTTGGATTCGGTGCCCAGTGAAAGCTATTAGAACATTGCAAACACCTCACCCATACGTGCAAAACCCCACCCAACCCCCTCCTCACCCGTGTTAACCTCCCACATATATTATTTTTAAAAAATCGGTATTTTTTCATTCTTTTCTATTCGTTTACATTTTATTCATTCTTATATATTCGGTAAAATCACTGGATACTATTTACTTTCGTGTTGGGTGCAGGTACCATGTCGTTTTCCTATCCTTCCATTACTTCTTTATTCACTTATGTACTTGACTGTTTCATACAGTGCTGCATGTAGAGTGAAAGGGGTTGCTGGAGAGGGGTGTGGGGGTGCAAACTGCCTCGAGGGGGGCAAAGATGTAGGAGAGGAAGGGAGAAGAGAGAGGTGGGAAGGGAACACAACATTGAGGAAAGCCTGGAGGCTGCAGTCTTAAAAATGTGTCTACCAGGTAGTAGCTAAGTGCACAAGGTGTGTCTTCCCCCAGTTCCTGCTATGGAGTAGTATCATCACCATACATGCAGAAGGGTTATATAGGATGCACGTAGTCAGTGGCTCTGCAGGACTGTGGGGGAGGGAGATGTTCTAGGTGTAGTCAATATTATAGGTGGTTTGGTTTAAAAGTGTATGTGTACTTTTGCAATATATATATACCATATGTTCCATTGAATGACATCTATAAGTAGTGATTAACAACACGCTCCCAGTCTATAAAAAAAAATTCACCAAGCGCAATATGATAATAGACACTGAAGAAAATATTTACACCTCACTGAAGATTTCCCACAGTAAAATAAAAAAAGAACACCTACAGTAAACATCCGTGTGTAAATAGAACAGATACATGAGACAACAGCATAGATTGCCTTCAAATGTGACAGAATAATAACATTAGAACACAGAATAATTCACAAATGCATGTTGGATTCTCAGTGCTTTGGCTTTTGGCCCACAGGGCCGGAACCTGTGGGATAGGTTACAGTAAAATTAAATTGGCCCTAGGTAGAGTTAAATTGGCATTTATGGGGGATTTGGGGGGGCAAGTGACCTGTAGGTGAATGGGGTGTGTGAACTGTGTGTGAGAACCCCAAGTGCATTTACTAGGAATAGGAAAAGGCCAAAGCATTGAGAGCCCATGTGTATTTACTAGGCATATGGAAAGGCAAAGCACTGAGAACCCCATCTGCATTTACAGACCTTTGGAAAAGTCCGAAGCAATGAGAAACCTGTATGCATTTACTAGGCATAGGAGAAGGTCAAAGCATTGAGAACCCATGTGTATTTTGTAGGCAAGGCAGAAGGCAAAGCCCTGAGAATCCCAAGTGCATGTACTAGGCATTGGAGAAGGCCAAAGCATGGAGAACCCATGGGGATTTTGTAGGAAGGTGAGAACCCCAGGTGCAATTACTGACCATAGGGGAAGGCCAAAGGGCAGAGAACCCCAGGTGCATTTACTAGGCATAGGAGAAGGCCAAAGCATCAAGAGCCCATGTGTATTTACCAGGCACAGGGAAAGGCAAAGCACTAAGAACCCCATCTGCATTTACTGACCATTGGTAAAGTCCAAAGCAATGAGGAACCTGTATGCATTTACTAGGCATAGGAGAAGGTCAATGCATTGAGAACCCATGTGTATTTTGTAGACAGGGGAGAACCCAGGTGCAATTACTGGCCATAGGGGAAGGCCAAAGGACAGAGAACCCAAAGTGCATTTATTAGGCATAGGAGAAGTCCAAAGCATTGAGAACCCCATCTGCATTTACTGGCCATACGAAAAAAGTCCAGAGCAATGAGAACCCTGTGTGCTTTTACTAGGCATAGGAGATGGGCAAAGCAAGGCCAAGAACATTGCTCAAGGCACACATTTCATGGCCATCACTGGACACTGGGCCACTTTCCTCTGTATCTCTCATTAGCATAATCCAGGACAGTAGCTGGCAAATATCATTCACCAGCAGGCCACTTTCAGTATGAACAGGTTTGACAGCATGTCCCTCATGAGAATTGACGTCTGGGTGAAGAAAAAGGAGGCTGTGGCACACTCGCTCACTCCTCGAGGTTTACATGTGGGCTTTGTTTCAGCAGACGTAAGATCTTATGGTGTAGTTTCCCTGGGCAGGGGAGTTGCTAGGTCTGGAAAAGACCCGGGGCTATGCTGGTGTCGGAACTGTTGGGACTGGGGGCTAGCTAGTCTTTTGGCTGTAGCTCCTGAGATTCTATCTGGGGCTACAACCAAAAGATCAGGGGCTATAGCCCCCTTAGCCCCCCCCTAGAAACGCCCCTGTCTCTGGGGCTAGGCCAAAACATGCACTTGCCCTGCGGTCTACTTGTTCTACTTCTTATGGCCTTTTGCTTCATAATCAAGGTACCGCCGCTATATGTTATTGTAAGTTTGGCCCAGAAGATCTGTGCACATTTCACTCCTACAGTGCCAGAATATGTCTGGAAAGCTGCAGTCAATCATTTTCTCTTTTATGACCAACTGCAAACTACAACACTGATATGTTAGAATTCAACCCTCCATATCATGCAGCATCGACGACAACAGTGAATTGCAGTTACTGACTACTACAATAGACAGAGCCGGCAACAGGACAGAGATTCTTTAACACTTATGCAGTGCCAAATGTTGCACAATATTTCTTATTTGCTATTGAACATAATGCATTTAAAGGAACTATCTGGTGATGGAAAAGCAGAACAACTGGCTCTGAATCTACTCTCAACTTTCCAGCAGGATCCATACATTGTGGGATGAAGGGTAAAGAGAAGTATCATCTCCTAGCATCGTTTCTTGACCCACATTTTAAAGTAATTTGGCAAATTTGAAACATGTGTGTGAGAATAAAGTAAATGCATGGGGTGGTCATGATGTGCTAGCCACGTGTAAGGATGCACCAAAGTGATGTTTAAATGCCTGGCTGCAACAGGAGAGAGAGAGAGAAATTTCAAAGATCGACAACCCAGTGTGGGACTCTGCCACTGCAAGGGAGTTTTTCCGACAGTGCACACTCAGTTTGCACAATTCCGACACAAGTTCAGATGGCACCAATGCAAGCTTTTGAAGAGTGGAAAAACTGGAAGAGGCTGTGGGACAGGCTCCTCCACCAGTCTGGCTTCCTCTATCGATTGAGGTCCACACAGGAATTCAGTGGGTCCACTGCAGGCCAGATGGTTGTTGCCTATGTTCCCTTACTAATGCCAACTCGGTTGCGATGACTATTCGCTGCCATTCTGTCAAGGTATGCAGTCAGTGGGCCTCATTACGACCCTGGCGGAAAGTGACTGACCGGACCGCAACAGCGTAAATAGCGTTTCCGCCATTGCACGAAGGAGCAAAGTGCGGCTAATTACGACCCATCGGGCACGAGCATTACGCCATGGCGGAATCCGAAAGGCTGCGATGGCGGAAATGACCCCAAAACGGCCCTTACCACCGCCGTACGCTGCACTAGGTGCAATACCGCCACCCATCTTAGCGGTCACCGTAATGAGCGGTCACCGTAACGAGCGGGCACCGCAAATTACGGGCACCGTAAATATACGGAAACGGAAGTAAAAGCATGTGGCCGGAACGGGAAACAGCACGCCGCACAACTATAAAATCCGAATCCCAACACAACCATTAAAAATCCGACCCTGACACACATCCCAACCCGTTAGCAACCCCAGTTAAAAAAATAAATATGGGAAAGGTAGCCAAGAAAGCGTGTGATCGCAAGCGGCAGGTCCACTTCTCCCGAGAGGAACTGACCGTGCTCACCGAGACCCTCCAGGAAAATGCCGCCGTCGTCTTCTCCAGTCAAATGACCAGGACGGCCCTTGCCAACAAGAAGGCCATATGGGCCCTGGTGGCACAGCGCGTAAGTGCGGTGGGGACAACACCCCGCACGCCACAGCAATGTCGCAAGCGGTGGGACGACCTGCGGATCCGCGTACGCAGCATACTTTCTGCAAACAGGAACATCGCCACAGCTACCGGGGGGGGTTCAGAGTCGCCCATCAAGTTGACCCCCTGGGAGGATATCTGCGCCTCCACCATAGGAATGGAGAGCATAGAGGGAGTCGGAGGGATGGAGAAAGGAGTGCCGACATCCGGAGAATCAGGTAGGTTGGCCAAGAGAAACAATGCGAAATCCACAAAACACGAACATGTGCAGTACCCTGTGACCCCATAGTGCAATACATACTTTGCCCTGACAGCGCCCTCTAAAAGTCAGAATGAATAAACAAATCAATCAAGATGCCATAAACAACCCCTACATGTGCAGCATGCACCCCCTAACTGCAGGCAGCCAAATGAATGCATCCTCAATCCACACGAAAATGAGACCACCTCCAAGGCCCAGTCCCAAATCAGCCTCATGTACCACCCCAATGCATTTGATACGTTGCCATTCCAAATCCGACAGACCCATAACTAACGCTCGCCCCTCTTTACTCCACCACAGGGTCCGATACCAACGACGAGCTGCAGGACACCCCTACCAGCACGCCTGCAAAGAGGGCCAGGACCAACGTCCCAAGAGCCTCCACCTCAGGTGCAAGGATCAAGACACGGCAGCAGCAGGAATCAAGTGGCAGCACACTGGAGGGGACTGCAACAGGCACCCCAGCAGCCAGCAAGTCCACAACCCCAGCACCACAGGTCCCCCCAAAGAACGTATCTGATGGCACTGCCTCTGGTGCTAGCAGCACCATAGGTGACACAGCTGTCATGCCAGCATGCTCCGACACGGAAAACAGTGCTGGCGACGTAGGTACCATCCATGACCTTTCCCAATCCCCCTGCATATTCCATCCCCTACACCATGACGAAACCACGCAGGGGCACCCTGAAGACGACGACTGGCCAACCCCCACAAGTCCTGTGCCAAGGCAACATGTGTTGAGCAGCCCCCCTGTCACACCACCGCAAATGTCCATGGCCCAGCAGAGGCAACAGTCCCTCGACCTGCTGATCGAGCAACAGCAGGAAGTGTCCACGCTACTCAAGGACCATGCAAATGAATGCGGGGGTTCCAGGGCAGCCATGGAAACATCCACCGAGACACTCAGGGCACAAATAGAGAAAAGTAGTGAGAGCCTCAGGGGAGAAATGGAGAGAAGCACCGAGAGCCTGAGAGCACAAATGGAGAAAAGCACCGAGAGCCTGAGAGCACAAATGGAGAAAAGCACCGAGAGCCTGAGAGCACAAATGGAGAAAAGCACCGAGAGCCTGAGGGGGGAACTGCATGCGACGTCCAAAGACGTTTGTGCTGAACTTGCTGCTGTGCGCCGTGTGCTCTCGGAGCTGTCACAAACCCTCAGAGACATGCATGGACGCGAGCAGGCCGAGACATCATCCGTGGCAAGTTCCGTCCAGGGCAGCCCCCAACGCAGATCTGGCAGGAACCTGCGCTCCACGGGCAGGGGTGCCCCTGATACCCGTAGAGGGGGCTTGCAATAGCGTCTACCCACGGACAGCATGCATATTTGGACACTGGTGTTGGGGGGGGAGGTAGTCGGGTGGAGGGGGTGTGTTGGGCTTCACTGGGTGGCGGGTCCATAGGGTGTATAAATCAAATCACATTAACAATACAGCACCTCATTATCATCCAATGACATGTGTGGACATTGATATTTGCGTACGAGGCCTTCATAGGCGTACAGTCCACAATGTGCCTGTACTACACACACACAGTGCCACAGGTCCCCTTTCCGTGTAATAGGCACCATGCGTGGTTGCTAGAAGCATGCATCTATGATGCTCTGTCGGATTGCACGTGCATCCTGTGCCTCATGGACTCCTTGAGGTGCCTCCACATCCCCACCCTCATCATCATCATCATCTTCAGGTGCATGCAGTACAGCGTCAGGGGGCATGGGCACATTCCTACGTATGCACATGTTGTGCAGCATGACACATGCCATGACCATCTTAGAAACCTTCTCATGGCTGTACATGAGTGCCCCGCCAGACCTGCTGAGGCTGCGGAAACGAGCCTTCAGTAGGCCGAATGCCTGTTCAATGACCACACGGGTACGTGAGTGGGCATGGTTGTAGTCCTCCTCATGCTCGTTCTGTGGGTTCCGGATTGGTGTAAGGAGCCATCTCTTCAGTGGATACCCGGCATCACCTGTATGAGACGAATAAAGGGTGTCAGTGGAATGATAGTGCTAAGTAGCCCCCCCCCCCTCCTGCAAGGTCATTGACGCATCAAATGGGCCACGATGTCATGCATGGAATGAGACTCACCGAGTAGCCAGGATCTGTGCCCTGCGTGTCGCTCCATGTAGCGTGGTATTCTTGTGTTCCTCAGGACCATAGAATCATGGGTAGATCCTGGAAACCTGGCACAACAATGCGTAAAGATCTTGTTGGAGTCACACACCATTTGCACATTGATTGAATGAAATTGTTTCCGGTTGCGGTACTGGACCTCCATGGCATGTGGGACAACCAATTCAACATGGGTGCAGTCGATGGCACCAATGCAACCCGGGATGCCGCCAAGTGCATGGAATCCCACTTTTGCGTTGGTAATCTCCTGGTACGTGCGTGGTAGTGTGATGTGGTCGTCGGCGTGCTTCAGGAGGGCATCGTGCACTTGGAAGAGTGTCCGTGAGAACAGTGGCTGTGAAATGCCATGCAACTGTCCCACTGTGTGCTGGTAGGTGCCTGTGGCCAGGAAGTGGAGTACAGACACCACCTTCAGTAGGGGTGGGATGGCGGTTGGGCTATCTATCATGCTCACGAGGTCAGCATGTGTCATGTCCACAATGGCGATTATGGTGTCCCGGTCCAAACGGTAGAGGGTGTGGATCTGCTCAGCAGTGAGGTTGAACGGATCAGCTCGGAGGCGTGGGATTGCGGGCCGCCTGCGTGGTGGTAGTGGCAGTGCTTGTGGGCCTTGCTGACCCTGCCTTGCCCTCCTCCTCCTCCTTCTCCTCCGTCTCCCCTGTGCGCCCGGTTGTTGTACCTGTTGTTGTTCGTCGTCTTCTTGTAGTTGTAGCACTTGCAGTGCTATCTGGTCCCCCAGGCCCAACATCGCTAGTCCTGCCGGTAGCATTTTGGAGTGGGAGTGGTTGTGGGAGGGGTTTGGGTCTGCTATATATGTGCTGTCGGCCTGTATGGCCTCCACCTGTGCTGATTGAATGGATCTGTGGCAGATGCAATCCCTTCTGGCCGAGCACGTCCCGCACGTAAGGCTGCATTTGGCCGCATGGCATCTTGGGATTGGAATCATGTATCAAATCCCGATGGCAGTGTGATGTACTTTGACTGATTTTCATGCTATGCTTCCATTGTTACACATGCTATAATTGCAGCCGCTTACATACCTGTGAAGAGTCAGTGGTATGTAGGGCTCGATCGATGGCCGACCCTCATGCAGCACAGTAACGTACTTCACCGACGGGCGTGGCGTCCCATTTGTGATTGCAGCCAGTTAGCATTATGACACACAGCCGCACTACATTGATGTAATTGTGAATGCAAGCGTTCACAGAAGCCTTTTCGACGTAATGTTGCAAGTGAGGAATTCGAAGGCCAGCATTTTTGGTTTTGAAGTAGCGGCGAGGATACGCCCACAGGTCTGGGTGGAAATGTAACGTTCTATTGTAGAATGTCCTTGGGACATGGCCCATAACGAGCAAGCAATGAATGATATGAATTGAATGGGATGCGCAATAGCGTAGTGGACGATAAGGCAGGACGTTCCCAAATCCATCTTGCTTCACAACACTACAGATCCGGCCAGGAGCACAGTGGTTTTTGCAGACTGCATTACGCACAGACGCGATGGAAGTTTCACATATTATGTGAGTGAATATTCATGCGTTTTCATTGCGGGATGAGGGAATGATGAATGGATGCATGGACAGATGATTCCATTTAGGGTCTGCCATGTACATGGGTTTTTTGATTCACTCCCCTTCCCCTGCGCTATGTGATGCAAGGCTGCCATAGTGGGATTTACGTCTATCTGCCCTTGTCGGATCCTCCCTGTCTCGACGCGCCTTCATACACTTGTGTCTAGGCACGTTACTAATCCCATGTCATGGGTTCTATCTTGACGGACGCATGCACAGTAACCGACGTTGCCAATGGTGTATTTACCTCGATTGATTTCGTTATGAATCGATACTGATTTAGGGGTGTGTATATTCCTTTGGAGTGGGCTAGCATGCATGTGGGTGTGGATTTGGTGTGTTGAATGAAGATTGTAATGCATCATGAGTCCCGTAATGCAATCGGTTAATTTGTGTTTCATTTGGGTGACAGGTATCTCCTGCCCTATTGCAGATGCCATCTCTACGCCACTCCTCCAGATGGGTTTTACTCTCGACACCTGCAGCTTCGGGTGAATCAGTGGAGCACCATTACGATCTTATGGGACGATCGCCAATGGGCCACATGCCCTTACGCTGTACTGGTGGCTAGGTGCAACATTTCGGCCTTTCAGCTCGACTAGTGCCTGCCTCATGGGACGGACCTGCGGTTCTTGCCGCTTCCATGTTGCCTTTTGGAACGTTGATGTAGGCCCTGTGTGCCATGATGGTACAGGGCGTCACACAAGTGGAAGCTGGTCAATTATTGCAGATGCAGCCCTCGGTGATGATGGATGTTTTGGTGTTATTTTGCAAATTGCTGTGGGGCCTTTGTCATTTGGATGTGCATTTAAATTGTATTCCGATATTTGTCGTGTTGCGTTATTCTTTGCAGGTGATGTGGCGATTTTCGATTTGTGGCGGTATGTATTGCGAGATGATCTGCATTGTGTTCCGCCTTCTGAGTTGAGTTGTGTGGTACAGTACTGGCCGCGTTTGCCTACGTAGCACAGTATGGTCACGGATAGGGGCTGCCATTGTGACTGTTTACATGATGTGCTGTTCAGGGGCGGGGGATTGGCTTTTGGCCGACTGGTGCCTGTCAGCCAGGTCGATTGGTGGAATGATGGGATGTTCAGAATGTGGCTGGTCACAGGTGCCTGTGTTTGCGTGCGTTTGTTGGAGGGGGACTGGGGTCATGTCCATTGGAATAGCTTCTGTATTCATGCCATCTGTGCCCTGCAGCTCCCATCGGCCCCTCTTGGGATGAGCCTGGCTGCTCAGTCACTCTGCCAACTTGTGTGGTACATGCTTCTGCTGATGGTTGGTTTGTTTACTGGCAAGAGTACAGGGCTGGTGCAATCCCCCTCAGGATGCTGTTTTGGATGTTGCCTTGCGCTGGTGGCAAGCGATGGGGGACTACTGTTGTTTTGTGTCATGTGTTCTTGATTTTCATTTTGATGTATTGTACCTTCACATTCCTGTGCTGCATCAGTACGGCTATGGTGACATGCCGTACATGGATGCCCACTCACGGGGCGCTTTGAGCCCCTGCATGCATTTCTACGTTGGCATGCATGGGTGAATTGTAGATTTCACTGGTTGCATAGTGTGAGTACATTGCGCCTGCCAGGAGTTGTGCAATGTGGCCAGGGAGTGGAGTACAGGCACTCAGTGGGCCATTTACGGTTGGTTCACGATGCCGTATTTCTCGCCATGGCGGAATGGTACTTTACGACGTGCTTGATGGCGTTCAGTACATGTCCGCTAGGGTCAGAATTCGCGTACCGTTGCGCCATGGCGGTGATTCCGGTTTTGCAAGGCGCGCGTGCGCGTACTTGGTGCAGTTAGCGTTGCCGTTCACTGCGGTGTCGCTAATGGCATCGTACTTTACGGTGACGGGTCATAATCGCAACGAGCGGTGTTCGATGGCGGTATTGCATTTCCGCCATCATTTTTCCATTTCCGCCAGGGTCGTAATGAGGCCCAGTGTGTTCATCTGTACTTGCTCAATAAGTGTGGAAATCCTAAACTACACACTGGCAAGTTTGCAGTGTGAACAAGCTTTTAGCACTGGTGCTATTGTCTCGTAGCACAGGAGACGCCCTAATGATGCACATGTGCGAGAGCTTAGTTTTACAAACATTAACAAGCATCTTATCATGATCATGAAAGGCTATGGTGTGGGAAACACCAGTCCCATCTCTTGGAAGTCCACACAGCAGATTCCTCAGATGATGAAGATGTGTGTGCAAGCCAGATCTAGTCACTCGGATGGGGCATCATGGTGAAAGGTGGTGGAGACTTTCACTCTGACAGCAGTGATTGAGTGCATTGCAAAAAGACATCTTTAGTTTTTCCTTCATCCACAATGTCTCTGAGTCCTAGTACCATGCTCACAAACTGGATTTTTCTAATCTGTTTAGTTGGCTCTACCAACCGGCAGAGCCACACACATTTACAGAGTCTTACTTTCTCGACTGCTTCAGAGCGGTTAACACCCACATTGGATTCAGTGGTGGTTCTGCCTCATTTTATTTGGCTCTACCAACCAGCAAAACTACTCTCCAAATCCTAGCACAGCGCTCACAAACTGAAAGTTCTGCCTCACTGTATTTTATTCCACCAAACAGTGCCGCCACCAATGCCTTTTTTCTTTTTTTTTTTAGTGTATATAATTTATTAAAACGTTTGCACTGTATACATACACAATATAATAATGGAAAAAGGAAAAGAAAATAAGAATTAGACACAATAATCAAATATGCAAGACAATTGATCCTCTGATAATAACATTCAATAAAAATACAAATGCAGAAGTAAAAATGCCTGTAGTCCCCTATTTCAAACCTCACCTATGAACTGGATCATAGGCAGTCTCCTCTAGTGCCTGATGAATTCACATTAGAGTTTTACTCAATGCTATGGCGAGCGGTGTATATTCATTCTCCATCAATGTTGCCCAAAATCACTCACTCATGATTATATGTGGCTCTTTGGAGTCAATTTGAAAGGGTCCTAATCACCATGGCAATGTTCCAATGCAAGTTGTAAACCAATGATGGAGGGTTTCTCTATTTAACGTAACTTTACATATTCTACATCCTCTATCTGTTATTGGCAAGCCTCTTATCGGATCCCACTTCTCCAGTGTCCGCAATAGGTTACAACAAAAATGCAAAAAAAGGTTGCACTATTTAAAATTTGGGAACCTGGATAAATAAGATGGTAAGCAAGATGAATGTCAGTAAAGCGTGTCACAATTATCATATGGTTTATATTTTACTATTTTGTCCTGAACCATGACCCATTCCTTTATTTTAGATATTTTGTAAACCTTACAAGAGTTTGCCACTAAGCAGTTTTTTTTTTTTAAGTGTCAGCATCATTTAAGTTCTCCTTGCATTCTTGGACAAACGATTAAGCGCCTGGTTGCTTTTTCTCTTAGTGTCTCATGTAACTGTCAGGTTTTGCCAAGCCTGAACTGGAGAACACTCGACGTGTAGCCGTAGAGTTCTTCCTGCCAATGTTTCCCTTTGTATTCCCAAGGAAAACTACAAAGGAACCAATTAGCCGAAAGATGAGGTCACTGCAGCAGGCGATGAGGAAAACCCAGATTCTGGATACTGAAGACAGGATTCAGGTGGAACCTCCCAAGAGCAAGAACAAGATACAATAAATACAAGGACCGAATATTACAAGAAAATTAATGTGGCAAAGTTACAACAAGTGAACGTGAAGAATGGTTCTGGGGACTTACCAATGAAATTCCAAAGTTGTAGTTACTGAGGAGCTCTGCACCACGCAGTCTACCCTATACCCGACGGCATGAGGATGCCTGAACGGTTCACCTGGCAGGCTCTAGTCCACTCCTATCCCGCCTAAATGAGGACGCCTAGCAATCTGAAGCGCCAAGTATAAGAGTCTCTAGTCCGGGCGCAAAGTACTGAGTAATGCAGGCTCTCTCCAGGTAAAGGATATGGAAGTTCCAAAGGTAAGCTCAGATGATCCTGGAAGTCCGGGGTCAGCGATGGATTGACAGCGTAGATGTTCAAGGATAAGCAGGTGAGTGAAGTCCGAGGTCGGCAACGTGCGAACATAGAAGGTGATTGAAATCAGAAGGCAAGGCAGGTCATATAACATTCCAAATCAGCAATGTGCGAGCACGGAGGTAGCAGAATCGGCAGGCAAGGCAGGTCAGATAGCATTCCAAATCGGCCATGTGCGAGCACGGAGATAGCAGAATCGGCAGGCAAGGCAGGTCCGGTAACTTTCCGAGTCAGCAATGAGCGAGGAGCACAAGGTAGAATCAGGGGACAAGGCGGGTCGGGTTTTTGGATGTGGTCAAAGAAGGAAGGAACAGGCAATGGTTATGGGACAGGGTGGGAATTAGGAGCATGAGCGAAAACAGGACAAACGTGAGCTATGATCAAATAATCAGCAGCAGCGAGTGCGGCAACCCAGAAGCGTTTTAACGGGTGGCTGCAACCCTGCATGACTCCTCCCCGCTAAAGCGCGATAGTGTTGCTTGTGGAGGAAACACCATAGTCACCATGGTAACATGGACGCTGGAGATCGGCTGAAAACGAGTGTGGAGCGTTGTGGAACTTTCACACTAACACCTTTTGATGGCTTGAGAGGAGACAGACTTTGTTTTGAGGCATTCCTCAGTGTAATCCTGACAGTTCCCCACCTCAAAGAAGACCTCCGTCTCCCGGACCAGAACTCAGCAATAAGCCGAGGGGCATGGATGTTCTTCACTGGTTCCCAGGTCCTGTCCTCAGGACCATAACCCTTCCAATCGACCAGGTACAACCGAATCCCATCGCGAACCTTAGTATCCAAAATGCGGCAGACTTCGTACTCATCCAAACCCAACACGGTAACCGGTAAGGGTCGTAAAGGCAAACTGGTGGTAGAAAGACATGGTTTTAGTAGAGAAACATAAAAAAACGGATGTATGCGCCAATCCTTAGGCAGTTCCAACTGCACAGTTACTGGATTGAAAATGGCAGTAACCTGATAAGGACCAACAAAGCGTGGCAAGAGAAAACGGCGGCCCGGTAGATGTAGATTCCGAGTCATCAACCAGACCTTGAAGCCTACTTTGTAAACGGGAGCCGGGGACCGGTGAAGGTCTGTGTAGGTCTTATGTTGTAACTGAGCTTTCTGGAGTTGGGCAGACACCCTATCCTGGACCTTAGTCAGATCTCGTACACAAGCCATAGCAGCAGGGCTGGAAACCGAGGGTAGTGGTTGCATGGGAAGAGTGTGGGAATGCGGTCCGTACATGGAGTAGAAAGGCGAGGTTCCTGTGGACGTATGGATTGAATTGTTGTAAGCGAATTCAGCCATGTCTAAGAGGGACAACCAGGACTCCTGATATTGCACCGTGAGACATCGTAGATACTGTTCCAACGTAGCATTTAACCTCTCCGTCTGACCGTCCGTCTGGGGATGGTAAGGGGTAGAAAAACGATCCTCTATGCCCAGTAAGGTGGTCAAAGCACGCCAAAAACGTGACGTGAATTGCGATCCACGATCCGAGACGATAATGTGGGGTAGACCTTAGTGTCTGAATACATGGTTTAGGAACAGTTTAGCCAGTGCGGGAGCCGTGGGTAGTCCTTTACATGGGATGAAAAGGGCCAGCTTTGAAAAGTAGTCCACAACCACCCAAATAGTGTCATACGATTGGATACAAGGCAGCTCGACTATAAAATCTATTGCGATCATTGTCCAAGGTTCGTTAAGAATCAGTAAGGGTTGCAGAAGACCAATGGGTCTGGCGGGGAGAACCTTACACTGAGCACAAACGGCGCACAAGGCTACAAAATCCAGGACATCTTAAGACATTTGTGGCCACCATGACCAATGTCGCAAGAGAACTAAGGTTTTCCTACCCCCTGGGTGAGCTGCAAACTTGGTGTCATGACACCAATGCATGGCAGTAGTGCGGGTTTCTGAGTCGGGTATATAAACCGATCCATTATGGTAAGGAAAGCCATGTGACAGGGTCAAATTCATATCACAAACCGATAATGGATTATCCTTAGCCCACTTGATTAGGGCAGAACGTAGGGGGTTTTGTATTCCACAAGCACAAACCACCTGTGTGGGAAGAAGAATGGTACGTTCGTCCAGAGCAGGCGGAGAACCAGTATGCATCCTAGAATGGGCATCAGCTTTGGAATGCCGAGAACCCGGTCTGTATGAGACTTGGAAGTGGAACATAGAGAAGAACTCGTGCCAACGGGCATGTCTGGCAGTGGTGCATTTCACTGACTGTAACGTCAAGAGATTATGATGGTCTGTATATACCTGGACCGGTATTGCAGTCCCTAAGAGATGGCAGCGCCATACGAGGAAGGCATCCGAATGGCTAGGAGTTCTTTTTACGTAATACTGTAGTTTGATTCATAGGCTGTGAGCTTTCTGGAATGGAAGGCCACTGGTTGTAACTCCCCGATTTCCATACACTACTGTAACAGGATCGCTCCTACTGCAACATCAGAGGCATCCGCCTCTACCACAAATGGGAGGTCTGGGTTCGGATGCAACAAGACACGAGCCGTTGTGAAGGAGGATTTGAGAAGTTCAAAGGCTTCCTGAGCTGTCTGATTCCAAGAGAACTGATGCTTCGAACTGGTGAATAAGGTAAGAGGGGCAACAATGCTGGAAAAGGACTTAATGAATCGCCTACAGTAGTTGGCAAAACTTAGGAAGGACTGCAACTGTTTAAAATTCGAAGGTGTTGGCCATTCCAAAACTGCCTTGACTTTTGTGTTGTTCATTTGTATGCCTTTGTTCATGGTGTTGTATCCCAAGAACTCAACAGACGTAACGTGGAACACGCATTTTTCCAGTTTAGCGTACAAATGATTGTCCCGAAGTCGTTGGAGAACGGAAGACACGTGTCCAATGTGGGTCTTGTAGGATGGAGAGTAGATGAGTATATCGTCTAAGTAGACCACAACATAGGTGTCCAAGACGTCTCAAAACACATCGTTGATAAAGTGCTGAAAGGTAGCAGGGGCATTACATAGGCCGAACGGCATGACACAATATTCATAAAGATTGTATTTCGTTTTGAATGCAGTCTTCCATTCGTCCCCTGAACGCATCCTAACAAGGTTGTAAGCACCTCTTAGGTCCAGTTTTGTGAATATCTTAGCAGCGCCTAACTGATCTAGCAGCACAGAAATCAATGGAATTGGGTACTGGTTTCGTATAGTAACAGCATTCAATTCCCGATAGTCTATAAAAGGACAGAGGTCCCCCTCTTTTTTTGGAACAAAAAACATGGGTGAGGCCGCCGGGGACCGGGACAGGCGGATGAAACCCGTACTAAGTGCCTTGTCAATGTACTCCTTCAAAATGGCATCTTCTTTGGTGGTTAAAGAATACACCCCGCCATTCGGTATCTTGGCCTCCTGAATCAGATCTATCAGGCAGTCATATTGGCGATGGGATGGCAACGTTTCGGCACTTTTGGCATCGAACACGTCCCGGTAAGAGGTGTATTCCGGGGGTAATGCCATGGCTACTATAGTCCCCACCGCAGGTGCGACCTTAAGAAGGGCCTGACAGGGGTTCTCAACACGTAGTTGAGTCGAGTGATAATGCTTCCCACAAAAGTCAGAGGAGAACAATACAGTACCCTTGCTCCAGTCGACACTCAGATTATGCCTTCTAAGGCAAGGTAAACCAAGAATGAGCTTAATCTGGGGTGCTGTGGTGACATCAAAAGTAATGGTCTCAGTATGACCAGTTACTGTGATCATGGACAAAGATTCGGTTCGTTCCGTAACCAAACTTGACAAAAGCGAGGTCCTGTCCACTGCATTAACCATCTCCGGAGAACTCTTAACATTGAATGTGACACCTTTCTCACGAGCATAAGAAAGATCAATGTATTTCCTGGTGGCTCCAGAATCCAGAATGGGTTCTCCGATTCAAGCAGTGCCCGATACGGGTTGAAAGACAGCTGTAAACGTGACTGGATTGATGCCTAAGGGTTCTAGAGATGCTGGACTCAGCAGAGGAACCCCATCTACTACCAAGTCATGGCATTTCCCGACTTCTTGGGTTTCTTTGGGCATGCCTTAAGGAGGTGATCTGGAGATCCACAATAGAAACAGAGGTTATTCAGGCGCCTCCTTTCCCTTTCACTGGGCGTTAACGGTCCCTTAATGGCTCCAATTTGCATGGGCTCGGGTGCATTAGGTGAAACGACAGAAGGGGTGACCAACACAGGCATTGTCTCCCTTTTCTCGCCCTTCCTTTCTGCCCGTTGTGCGTCGATTTGGAGAACCAAATCCATCAACTCCTGGAAAGCTGTTGGTACCACCGGAACCGTAGCCAAGGTATCTTTCAAGGCATCGGATAATCCCCTATAAAACAGAGAGGCCTTCTTATCCTTGGGCCAGGACGTTTCGGCAACCAATTGGTTGAACTTGGCTATATAGGCCAACAGGGACAAATCACCTTGTTTTATCCACAAGAGCTCCAATTCGGTGGTTTGTGTTCGATAGCGGGTATCAAAAACTCGCCCCATTGCCTCCAACAGTTCATCGCAGTCAAATAGCAGAGGACTACCAGCTTCCAGTAACGGATTCGCCCAAGTAGCAGCGGTACCGGCTAGGTGGGACAAGACAAAAGCCGCCTTAGTGGCCGAATCAGGAAAGGCAGAGGACCTACACAAAAAGTGCAGGCGGCATTGATTCAGGAAAGTGTGATAGAGCTTGGGATCACCGTGGAACCTCACCTGGAGTTCCAGGGGGTGAGGCGAGGTCATAACAAGTGAAGGCTGAACCAGTCGTGGGGACCCAACTGCGGCTGAGCCAGAGGCCACCGCAGGAGGAGGTATCGATGCAGTAGACAGGCTCTGGGCCTGTAATTCGTCAAACCTGGCTTGGGTAGAAGTATGTGCGGCCATCATATCGGTCCGTAATTCGGCCATGAGCTGCATAAGATTAACCAATGTGTCATTGACATCCATCTTTCATTTTTAAAAGTCTTCTGATTTTGTCAGGTTTTGCCAAGCCTGAACTGGAGAACACTCGACGTGTAGCCGTAAAGTTCTTCCTGCCAATGTTTCCCTTTGTATTCCTAAGGAAAACTACAAAGGAACCAATTAGCCGTAAGATGAGGTCACTGCAGCAGCCGATGAGGAAAACCCAGATTCTGGATACTGAAGACAGGATTCAGGTGTAACCTCCCAAGAGCAAGAACAAGATACAATAAATACAAGGACCGAATACTACAAGAACATTAATGTGGCAAAATTACAACAAGTGAACGTGAAGAATGGTTCTGGGGACTACCAATGAAATTCCAAAGTTGTAGTTACTGAGGAGCACTGCACCACCCAGTCTACCCTATACACAAAGGCACGAGGACGCCAGAGCGGTTCACCTGGCAGTCTCTAGTCTACTCCTATCCCGCCGAAATGAGGACACCTAGCAATCTAAAGCGCCAAGTATAAGAGTCTCTAGTTCGGGCACAAAGTACTGGGTAATGCAGGCTCTCTCCAGGTAAAGGATATGGAAGTTCCGAAGGTAAGCTCAGATGATCCTGGAAGTCCGGGGTCAGCGATGGATGCACAGCGTAGATGTTCAAGGATAAGCAGGTGAGTGAAGTCTGAGGTCGGCAATGTGCGAGCAGAGTGTTGGGTGTACTGACCCACGTTTGAAATGTGTGCCAAAGGAAAAACAGCAGTGCCGGTTAGCTAAAAAAGCGCTTTGAAATCACCTTTGTTTCTCTGAAATGCAAGCTAAAAATTCCTATTTTAAACATTGCAAGATATTCAAAAATCTCAATGAACACCACCAGACATTTGGCAGAATGTAGTCTTATGTGCATACAAAATCTGGAAAGAGAAAGAGCCCAAAACAATGTTTATAACAAAACTGGCTGATCTGTGGACGTCTGCAGCTCAAGTGAAATTGGACTGAAAGACATTAAAATCTAAATGTTTAAAATAAATGAGTGACCTACTGTTGAGTGTCACATAGTTTGCAACTGTTAAATGTCATAGTTTTGAACTTAGAATCAGCGTTCTAGCTGCATGTGTAAAAATTGCAAGTTTGGTTTGAATGTAGAAAACTGGGAACCAAAGTGACATTTAGCTGAAGCCTGGCTTGAAGAGAGTGAATTCTGCCCGGCAACTACCCCCGACAGGAGTTGAAACTTGATCAGCAGCTGTGTTCCCAGGCCTGGCTGCATTCTGCTGCCCCTGCCAAAAGGAGATGACACCTCCCTGATTGAATCAGGGGAGGAGCACCTGGGGACTGCAGGAAACTAAACAAAGCACTGTCCTTGGCCCAGGCAAATGTTAAATTAGGGGGGTTGTAAATGGCTTCCTCTTGGAAGGAAACGGGGAGGGGCACTGCACATGGGAGCAAGCTGAGCTTGGGGGAAGTGGATAAACCAGAAATTCCACCATGTGCTTTGGAAAACCACACCCCTCGGGGCCAGAGCATAATTTTAAAATGATGGATAATTCATAGTGCGGACTTGTAAAAAATATATAAATAACATCATCATTCTTGTGATTTTTCTGTGCACATTTTAAGAGGTGTTAGGACTATGTGGTATGTTCTTGGGGATAGTAGCGGAAAAAAGGTTGTTACTCCAAATGTATGCATGTTGAAAATCTGACACTTTATCATCTGAAACCATATCCTTGGTGCACATTTGTGTAAAATCTGGAAAGGTTTAGAGGTCGTTATCTGGATAAAAAGGGGAGAATTCTGTCATAAGTGGACACGACATCTTACAAAGACAGGGATCGGATGGTTTGGTGCTACAGAAAATATGTTAACTGGACATATAATATTAGAAAAATGGTACATAGATAAATATGTATTTGGATCAGAAATAGATTTGTGTGCAATTTGACAAGGGGAGGATCCTCTGACCATAAACCTACCTCATCACTCTGACTCACAACCCAGTTCCCCCAATCAAGGGAGAGAGGAGGAACTGGCCAATGATAAGTTGAGAGGGTTGGGCATGCAGAATGAGCCGACCCACCCACTTTCTAAACACATAAAAGGAGACTGTGCAGGACAGGTAGGGACATTCAATTTCCATTTCCTTGCGGAGCACGCTGACAGACGACTTCACATTCAGAGATCCAGACTTCAAATCCATCAATCTCCAGAGACCAGAGAGACCAGACCCAGACCAGATCGCTGAGAGCTGACCCAGATCGCTGTGAGCAGAACCAGAGAACCAGTACCCAGTGGCGAGAGAACCGCAGCCAATCCTGACCCGATCCGTGACAAAGTCGCATTCCTGTCCAAAAAAGAGTGTGAGTACTCAGCCAGAACTGACTTTCTACTCCTTATAGTGCCTCCGTAATCACGCTCGACGCACTCGGAAAAAGTGCCGCGATTTGCGATTTGGCTCAAATTTCTTCACGTGTCAAAATAGCAGCTCCTTGCTTTCCTTTGCTGAAATTCGTTTGCAACCTGACAATCATTCATAGAGCATTGCTGAAGTGATCCTGAACTAATTTAAAGTAGCTATCACTCACCCTGAACCTCTAGAGGGAATTAAAATAATTTTTAGCATATTTTTCCCTTCTTTGCATATCACCTTTAAAATACTTTGCCTGTGTTTAAAATCATCCCTGTTGATCTAAGCTTGCTAGGGGGGAACTGAATTGGGATTGTACTGTGATTGTATTCCTGAAGACTGTGTGTGTCACTTCCACCTCCTTACATTGCATAGAGGGGGGGTGAATTGCCAAAAGGGGGAAAGTGATTATATTATGTTTTGCTGAAATCATATCAAGTTTATTCCTGTGTTGCTTCTTTTCCACCCTGCATTTCCTTGTACCATATAAAGCATTCTCAGCTACCTTATCCTCTATACTAAGTAATTAAACCAGCATGCTAGTATCACATCATCCATTGCTGATCACTCACTGTCATCTGTCTAAGTGTGATATCAATTATTAATTTATTATAAAAGTGTGATATATATATATATTGTTTAATTCTCAAATAAACCTTTTAAATTTGCAAAACAAACTTACTTCTTGGCTCAGTGGGGTCACAGGGATTCTAAGACAGAGGTGTTATATAAGGGTTGTCATCCAGAGTACACGAACTGGACATAAAAATATATAAATAAGGGCTTCCCTTGAGCAATCCCAGAAAAGGCACTGACCTAGTGGGACTGCTTGATTGGAGTCTTTAACAAAGTGGGGGCTTGTAGCCGGGGATTCTGGATTAGATCTATCACTTGTGCAGATTAATACAGTGTGCCAGCTGACAGGATACATATCCGGTTAGATCACCATGCTGTGTTACGCTGTAAAGCACTCCTCAAAGGAACGCTCTAAGGAAACGGTCTGTTTTGCAAAATAAAATACAAACTTCTGTAAGTCAGGAAGGAAATCAATCTCCAGAATGACGACCTTGGTAGATAGGAAGATAGCTAGGGAGCACCTCTTACATAAACTGTTTGTGAGAGGTGAATGGTTTCAACAGGACCAAAATGTATGGTTGCAGGCGATCACACAACAGGTCACTACAACTGGGTCAGATATGTGGAGAGATCAGGGTCCCTTACATGCGGCCCTGAGTGAACTATATATGGCTTCTAAGGCCAAAGATGAACACAATAATATTGCCAGATAGTGGCATATTTGTATCTATATATGCGAGACATGCAGGACAAATGTGCTGAAGGCAAATAGGCAACGGATGGCATTAGAGAAGGCCCAATCTGACCTGGTCTCTTCTGAGCAGAGGCTGCAGAGGAGCCAGGAGTCAGAAAATGATAGTAGGCAGTACATTAGTAAAATAAAGGAGGATATGGATATCCTGCAACAGGAAAAGGCTGACCAGGATACCAGATTTCTGGCCTTGCAGAAGGAGTACCAAGAAGGTTTGGACTCCCTACTGCAGAGCCAGAAAAAGCTGTAGAAACAACTAGACTTTAACAGGGCATGCACAGAGCAGGTAGCCACCCTGCAAATCCGACTAGACAGAGAGAAAGAGGAAAGCAATAAATTGATTTTGAAAGACCTGGATACCTTGGCAGAGTTTGATCAAGAACGCCAGAAAGCTGGTGCCTTTCAAAGGCAGAGGGACGACCTGGCAGCACAGATGCAGGCTCTTAGTCAGGAAAGGGACACCTTAGGCCAGGAAGTCGGCCAATTAAAAGAAAAAATTGAATGAAATCACCTGGCCCTCCAGGGGCTGGGTGACCTCCAAAAAGAGCATCAGAACTTGTTAGAGCACACAAGGAGTGGAAGATGCTCTGGCAAGAAAGGAGCAGGCCAGTAGGGATGGGACTCAGGAGGTAACCCTCCTGCAGCAAAGACTGGCCCAGTACTCCAGGACCAACCAGGAAGCACAGTGACAGAATGAGGCTCTCTGTCAGCACAATGATAGGCTCCAGCAACAGGTAGCCATGCAGGAGAGACTGATAGAGTCTAGTAAGGCCTTAACTGAGGAACTGAAAGCGCAGGCTCTTGCATTGCAACAGGGAGCAGGGCTGATAGAGATAAAGTTCGCTGGGAAAGGGAAACACCTGAGCATAACCTCAGGAGCCCTAGTACCAGGGGCCTTCATCTCTCCCAGTCCTTGGACTCTGCCACCCCCATGTCACCATGCGCACATGAGCACAGGGCCACAGGGAGGGCAGATTACTATCCGGCCAAAAGAATGGGGTTCATAGGCCAATACCTCCCAGGAATGGATGGGCGGGCATCCGGGCATGGGCACCTAAGCACAGTGCAATTTAGTGGGGAACCCCAGGAGAGTAGGCCCACTAAGGGCATCCTGAAAACCTCCACCCAGTTAGGTCAGTGGGGGGGGTACTCATCAAATCCTGGCAGCAAGCAGGGATCTGAAGACTCCTCTGAGCGGCCCAGGACACAGGAGACCAGGTCCCCACATTCTGCCAGCCATTCCCAGGCTCACAGAATCCGGGAAAACCTGGAAGATCAGACGGGCACCTCTGGGAGCAGTGCCTCTGAGTCAGAGGATGAGTGGACCAGGGTTACCCGAACCAAAAAGGCCAATAAGGCAAAAAGGGCCTTGCTTAAGGACCCCTTAAAGCAGATCAAGGCAATAAGGAGTGTCATCACCCCTTATCACAAGAACTCCAAGTATTCTGTTTGGGAACACTTGGAGCTCTTTGAGCAAATGATGGAGACTTTCCATTTTAAGAACAGCAGTAGCTGCATCCAGTACGTCAAATGGGCATTCTCCGCAGAATACTCCAGTTTCTTTGCGGGGCTGGAGGACCAAAATCATTCAAGATGATCCACATATAGGGCGGCCATCTTGAAACATTTTTCTGTTCACCGGAATCCCCAAGAGGCTCGCAAGGCAGCCTACAATTTGCAATGTGGGGAGGATCAGGCCCCACAGGAATTCGTGCAAGAATTAAAGCGTGCCTTTGCGCAGACCACCAGAAGGGTGCGCACGGACAGCAGAGAATTCATCAAGACATTCTTCCATGCACTCCACAAATACATAATGACCCAGCTCGTGAGAGATTTTCACGAGAAAAGATCTTTAGACTGGGTCGTTGAGCAAGCCACCCGCATCTACGAGGTGCAGAAACCAGTGGAAAATAAGAATCAGCCCAAAACCCCCAAAACCAACAGCACCCCTGCTGCTGCCAAGGTGGCAGAGGTAAAGGTTGCCCCCATTTTAGATTTGGAGATGGGGGGACATAAAAACCTGCCTGCACCAAATAATTCACAGCCCAGAAGGCCCTCGGGCCAGTCACAGACAGGGAGTCAAGGAGGTAGTCCCACAAATGGGGTCCCCCGTTCCCCTGACTATGTAAGTCCCCTCTATAAGGGAAACAGACCAATCCTGGGTTATGTGTGGACTCCTCCGGCCCAAGGGGGGGATCCAACCATGCGCCCAACCCAGGGAACTTCCCTCTGCACTTCCCCCAGGAGGACAGAAATTCACCAAATCCTGGGCAGAACTTGTTCCCCCGGTATCCACCCAACTTCCAGCCCCAAAATCATCCATCCGTCTTTCCCCACTTTCCTGAGCCCAGACAACCTAATCCGGGAGAGGGGAGGCCAAGGGTGGAGGGATACCCAAATCTTCCCAACCCAGGGTACTACCAGAGAAGGTATCCCGGGATCAGCCCAGGGGAGAAAACAGAACCGCGTATCAGCCTGAGCGGGTTTCCCAAATTGAGCGCCAGGTCCAAAATATGGCCCGGGATCTGGGTCACATACTGAGGGCTCAACAGAACCTTCAGATGAGCATGCCACCACAGAATGCCCCAAACTCTGGGCCTGGTGCTCCAGAACAATGACCGGGGCAGCACCCCGATAACCCACCGGTTCCCAGGGAGGAGGCACAAGGGGAAGGGGGGGTGTAAAGCCTTGGAGGAAGCTTCCTTCCCAACTTGTAAACAGCCCCTGGAAAACCAGGAACTGGAAACAAAATCTCCTACCCCTGAAAGTCTGCCACCCAAGGAGGTAGGAGAAACAAAGGACCCAAACAGACCCATTTTGTGGAGGAGGTACAGATCTTCCAATTTGAGGGAGAGGGACCCTCAGAGGATCCTGGGAAAAGGATCTTCTCCTTCAGAGATGGGGGAACTCCTCCCAAGGAAAAATGTGTCCCAAGGGATTCCAACCTAGACTGGGTAGATGTGGGGATTGAGCTGTCGCCTCCCATCATTCTATCCCAGAACCAACAAGACTGAAAACCCCTGGTTCAAACCCATCCAGGTGACTGCCTCCAAAAAGGGGGGGGCGGCCCAGAACCGGAACCAGGCGGACCAAAAACCGCATCAATATCCAGGTGCAAACTTTTTCTTTCAGATTCCCATGACTCTCCACAGAATTCTGCCCAAATCTCTTCTCTGGCGATGTCCAAAACCAGAAAGTTAGCCCACCAGTTGTCCAAAAATGTGTATTATCTGTGCCCCCTTGAGGAGAAGGAGGGAAGTTATTATGCCCCGGTACAAGTACAGGGGCAGGGTACAATTGTGGCACTGGTGGACACTGGATCCCAAGCTACCCTTCTGTCCAGAAGGGCCTTTGATGCACTAAATGTAGGAAGGGGGGAGAATTACTGTATTCCTCTCACCTCTCTTCCTGGACAACTCCAGAACTTTGACGGGAAGGAAATTCCCGTCGAGGGGACTGCGGATTTGGACATCAAAATTGGGCGACACAAGATGAAACACCCGGTCATAGTAGTGACTACAGAGGGCACCCCCTTGTTTACTAGGGAATGACCACCTGAGAAGGTTGTCACCCCTAATAGATTGTGTAAACAAGGTCCTCTGGACCCAGACTAGCCATTAAAATTAAAGCAGAGTGTCAACCATGTTAGTTTAAACGGCACGTGCCACATGGTTGAGCAAAAATCTGACCAAGTACAATTTCACTTCCAGAACAACCAAATTCCAGACGTGACAGTAATAGCAGTAGGACAACAGACCGGTGATGGGGGGTCCTCTCTATTTCTGAAAATCAACCTTCCTCCAAGTTTAAGGTGGTATTCCACACTGGAAGGAAATACTCTGAAATTCGTTACCAATCCACAATCAGACACTCCCACTCCTATAGTCCAGAAAGATGTGAAATCAGCTCAGAGCCTGGCTGATGTTCAGCAAATTGGAGAGCAGTTGTTCATCCCTGTTCAGTTAAACTATGGGAAGGACTCTGTTCTCGCCCGAGTGTGTGTGAACAACGGTAAGAGCTTCATCAGCGAAGCCATGTTTCGCCAACTCCCAAAAGATCCAGCCATTCCCACATTCAAACTGATAGACAAATGGGAAATGGACCTGGAAGCACCTAATTCCAAACATCTCCTGCCAAGCAGGTGTATGCTCAAAATCTCCATTGGCAACAAGAGCATAGTCCATAATTGTTGGGTCGTGCGAGACGTCACTGCCGCCTTTTACTTAGGCAGTGACATTCTCAATCGCTTTGCCATTAGTTTGGACCTAATAAACTTCAAAGCTTGGTCCTGATTAGCGGATAATCCCATGGTCTTTGATGATCCAGAAAAAGCATTTAGGTCAGCTCATTTGCTACCTTATGCAGTTGAAAGTCAGATTAAAGAGGAAGTCACCATCCCAGAAAGGACCCGACAATTCTCCCTGGAAGTGAGAGTTAAAAGAGGACAAACATTGAAAAACCCTGATGCTTATATACATCTAAATGCTTCTCTCCAACAGCAAGGGTTAGGGGTAAACCCAACACCATTAGTCAACATAGAACATGACACCATTCCAATAGAGGTGGATAACAGCGACTTAAAGAGTATTACTCTAGCTGCAGGCTCCATTATTGGAATGGCGGTTGATGACCGACATTTCTCCATTGATTTAGGAAATGAACTGTTAGGACCAATCCCCAAAGACTGTTTTGACAGTGACAGTGATGACAATACAACACCAGACAGGATCTTTACCTGGCATGGGGGGAACTTCCTGGTGTACACTTCTTGCCCTTATGGTAAAGAAGATGTGACTTGTGACTTCAGAGGGGATGAGGTGATTTTCCAGGTCCATGAGGGCTGCCTTTCCCACCTGAAGCCTCCGGTCCAAATCAGCACTCTGACCAGGGACTTCTCCGCCCAGCTGGAGGAGGCCGCTGAGATAGCAAAACCAGAAGTCTTTCCAGGCTTCAGGCAGATGGTGGAAGAGAGAGTCAACCTAGCTGATGCCTGCGTGACTCTGGAACAGAAGCAAAAGTTGAAACAAGTTTTCTTGGATTTCCAAGATCTCTTTACGGTAGACTCATATGACTGTGGTCGCACCGATATCCACACAACAACAATTCCCATGGACCATGGAATGACTCCAGTGTTTGTGAAGCAATATCGTTTGCCTCTCGCATCCATGGAGTCCCTTACTGCAATAATTAAGAACCTTGAGTCCCGGGGAATAATACGTCAAGTACACAGCACCTTCAATAATCCGGTGCTGGGAATATTGAAGCCAAACGGCCAGTGCAGACTCTGTGCCAACCTTAGGGAGCTCAACAAACGGGTCCATACTTCCCGATGGCTTCTGCCCTACATTGACCAAGGGCTGGCCCAGATTCAGGGGTCACAGGTATTCACTGCAATAGACCTGTGACCAATGGATGCTGGACCGTGCCTGTCAGTAGGGAGGACCAATAAAAACTGGCTTTTACCTTTGGGGGCCAGCAGTACACATGGACCCGGACTCCCTTCGGATACCTCAACTCCGGCAATGAATTCAACATTTTCCTACATAAGGCCATGCCCGACCTGGGTGCGAGGGGTAACCTGCCTTATGTAGATGATGTCCTCATCAAAAGTTCATCTGTGGAAGAACACATAGCGGAGATCCGTTATGTTCTGACACAGTTGAGGGGCGCCGGAGCAAAACTTTCCTTTCAGAAAGCACAGTGGTGCAGAACCCGTGTTAATTTCTTGGGGCATGAGATTACTCCTCAGGGTCTCTGTCCCCAAGAAAAGAAAGTGAAAGCACTTCAGAAACTGAAGTATCCCACAACTCTGCGGGAACTAAGGAGCCTCCTTGGACTGACTAATTACAGCAGAAAGTTTATTGAGGGCTACGCAGAGATCACTAGACCCCTGATTCATCTCCTGAATGGGGGGGGGGGTCAAGTGGGAATGGGGTCCAGAACAATCCGAGGCAGTAAGACAACTCAAAAGAAGCCTCTCACAAGCGCCTTGCCTCGCTTACCCTGTCAGAAACAAGGACTTCTTCCTGGAGAGAGGGTTCTCTAATACGTGCTTGACGGCAGTATTATACCAAAAGCATGACAAGGTCAATAAAGTAATCTCCTATGCGAGCAAAACTTTATCCTCTGTGGAGGAAAATTCAACGATTGTGAGAAGGCACTACTGGCAACAGTGTGGGCATTGAAGAATTACTGCCCGTTTATCCATGGGGAACACATCATAGTGGATACTCCACACCATCCTCTGCAATATCTCCAATGTGGCAAAATCCGGGCTGGAAATGTGAGTAATTTCCGAATTACTTCCTGGATTCTGTCAATGCAAGGCTTTCCTGTGGAGGTCAGATATGGCCAAAACAAGAAGAGTCCCCTCGCGCAAGGTCTGGCTGACTTGCATGATTGTGCCGGAGAAAACTGGAGGCATACCTTAATTCCCCACATAAAGTCTTTGAAGAAAACAAGTGTGAGGGAATGCCCACTGTCTATGTGGATGGATGCTCTTACCATGTTGACAACAACGGGGAAAAAGAACTGGTGGCCGGCGTAGGGAATGCATGGGTGAATGAGTCCCCAGAACCCTCCGCTGAGTACAAAATTGGTCCCCGAAGTAGTCAGGTAGCAGAGTTGATGGCTGTGCATCAACCCATCCTCACTGCTGTCCAACATCAACTCCACAAACTGGTCATAATCACAGATTCGGATTATGTACGGAACGGGTTCGTGGAGCACCTGGCCAACTGGAAAACCAGAGGCATGTTATATGCTAATAACAAACCCCTGAAACATGGGAAGTTAATCCAAAATATTGATGATCTGGTCACATCAAATGGGATGGCCATCTACTAGAAAAAGATCAAGGGTCATTCCAAAGTAGAGGGACCAGACAAAACTGGAAATGACTTAGCTGTTCAGCTGGCCAAAACCGGGGCCATCCAAGGGGATCTAATAGAAATAGAGTCCCTGTTGGGGGAAATCCAGGTCACTGCTATCACTAGGTCCCAGACAAATGCTCACAATGATCTTTCAACTGCACAATGGAGTAAGGAGACCCCTGATGCTGATTTAATTGCGGCTCAAAAGGGGGATCCAATAATTGGTAAGTTTTACCAACACATTGAGGACCCTGAGAACTTTCCCCTGATGCATACCGATTACATTGGGAAGGAGGACCTTAGAGTGTTGATGAAATGTCCAAAGGTGTTCTGAATTCAAGACGGTTTGTTGGTAAGGAAATCCCAAGCTGGCCATGATCAGTGGGTGGTCCCTACCTCATTCCAAAGCCTGATGTTAAGTCACGCCCATGATGCGGCCACAGCCGGTCATAGGGGGTTTCACACAACACTTGAGATCTTAAGAGAGGTTGCATACTGGCCACACATGGGGCAGGACCTCGACCAATACTTGAAGGGGTGTCTGGTGTGTGCACAATTTCAGCCATCATCCCTCACACACCGTGCACCTCTCCAAAAGAGGCGGATGACACTGCCATGGTCAGATTTGCAAATCGACTTCGTAGGCCCTGTGATTCGCTCGTCTAGAGGAAACAAGTACATGCTGATGGTCACATGCTTGTTTACCAAGTGGGTGGAATGTCTCCCGGCCCCAAACTGCAAGGCAGAAACAGCAGCTGCCCTGATGATTAACCACATCTTTTCCCGTTTTGGTCTACCTCAAAGGATTGAGTCAGACAGAGGTAGCCATTTCACCAGCGAGGTAATGACAAAGATGTGGGAGATACTGGGGGTCAAAAGGAAGCTACATATTGCTTACCGGCCAGCTTCTTCTGGGGCAATAGAATGCTACAACCGGACCATTCTGAGCATCTTAAAAAAGTTTGTGGCAGATTCTGGGCCAAGTTGGTATATCCGATTACCTCTGGTCCTAATGCCCATCAGATCTACCCCTTCATCTGCCACTAAAATGTCACCGTTTGAGCTGATGACTGGACGCAAGATGGTGCTTCCCCGAGCATTTGCTCTACAGGACCCAAGAGAAGACATTGATAAATGCCTCCACAACTCATGAGTATGTGGAGAATTTAAGGAAACACCTTCAACATGCTTTTGCCTATGCTCAGCGGAATCTAGAAAGATCAGCTGATAGCATGGAGACCCATTACGATTTGAAAACTTCCAGGAAAGTATATAATGTGGGAGACCCGGTCTATCTATACAATTTCCAAAGAAACCAGGCCAAACAGTGAAAAGTTTTGCCTACATGGAAGGGACCCTTTGAAATTATAGACAAGGTCCCCCCAGTAGCGTATAAGATCCACATCCCCAAAGGTAGTCTGGCGGAAGGGGAAGACAAGTCGGTACATATAAATCAGCTAAAGTGTTGCCATCCCAGGCACACTCTGCAGCAAATGGAGGAATCGTCTGGAATCCCAGAGGGGGCCTCTCCAGAGTAATTCAGTTCCACCCTAAAATATTCCACATATAGCCTATAAAATTCTATGATTCTTGATTTAAAAAAAAGTATATGTTCATGTTTTTGACTATAAAATGTATATGCCGCCACACTATATCAATTGTGGGGGAGAAATGTCTAGGAATGTGTATTGCCGCTTTGCTTTATCATCCTAGGAGAGATGAAACCATGGAGACTGACCAAGGAGAACGACCCGGGGATCGGGAGCTAAGATCCGAGGGGCCCGGGGTACCGCCCAATATTCCCATCAGGACAGGCGAGGAGAACCGATCGATCCAACCGGATGGAGGAAAAGATGCTGAACTGTGCCATCTGCGGAATTGGAAGAAGATGATGCGGACATCCCAACGCGTGGATCAAAACATCCTTTGCACCCGACTCCCCCTAGACTCGAAATCAAAGTGCAGTCGGGCGGGGGGGTTTTTGGGTGTCCTGACCCACGTTTGAGTCATTATGCTACAACATTTGGTGCTGTGGGTTTAGGAAATCCAAGGTGGCGGAAAAGCCCACATTTCCGCCTGAATCCAGGAAAACTGCACAGTTTTGGCGCACACCAAAATGTTCCCCTGACCTGCCACCCACGAGTGCGAGCGTGATGGGCCAGGAGTGCCATGGGTGAAATGTGTGCCAAAGGAAAAACAGCAGTGCGGGTTAGCTAAAAAAGCACTTTGAAATCACCTTTGTTTCTCTGACATGCATTTTAAACATTGCAAGATATTCAAAAATCTCAATGAAAACCAGCAGACATTTGGCAGAATCTAGTCTTGTGTGCATACAAAATCTGGAAAGAGAAAGAGCCCGAAACAATGTTTATAACAAAACTGGCTGAGCTGTGGACGTCAGCGCTCAAGTGAAATTGGACTGAAAGACATTAAAATCTAAATGTTTAAAATAAATGAGTGACCTACTGTTGAGTGTCACATAGTTTGCAACGTTAAATGTCATAGTTTTGAACTTAGAATCAGCGTTCTAGCTGCATGTGTAAAAATTGCAAGTTTGGTTTGAATGTAGAAAACTGGGAACCAAAGTGACATTTAGCTGAAGCCTGGCTTGAAGAGAGTGAATTCTGCCCGGCAACTACCCCCGAAAGGAGTTGAAACTTGATCAGCAGCTGTGTTCCCAGGCCTGGCTGCATTCTGCTGCCCCTGCCAAAAGGCGATGACACCTCCCTGATTGAATCAGGGGAGGAGCACCTGGGGACTGCAGGAAACTAAACAAAGCACTGTCCTTGGCCCAGGCAAATGTTAAATTAGGGGGGTCGTAAATGGCTTCCTCTTGGAAGGAAACGGGGAGGGACACTGCATCTGGGAGCAAGCTGAGCTTGGGGGAAGTGGATAAACCAGAAATTCTACCATGTGCTTTGGAAAACCACACCCCTCGGGGCCAGAGCATAATTTTAAAACGATGGATAATTCATAGTGCGGACTTGTAAAAATTATATAAATAACATCATCATTCTTGTGATTTTTCTGTGCGCATTTTAAGAGGTGTTAGGACTCTGTGGTATGTTCTTGGGGATAGTAGCGGAAAAAAGGTTGTTACTCCAAATGTATGCATGTTAAAAATCTGACACTTCATCATCTGTAACCCATATTCCTGGTGCACATTTGTGTAAAATCTGGAAAGGTTTAGAGGTCGTTATCTGGATGAAAAGGGGAGAATTCTGTCATAAGTGGACACAACATTTTACAAAGACAGGGATCGGATGGTTTGGTGCTACAGAAAATATGTTAACTGGACATATAATATTAGAAAAATGGTACATAGATAAATATGTATTTGGATCAGAAATAGATTTGTGTGCAATTTGACAAGGGGAGGATCCTCTGACCATAAACCTACCTCATCACTCTGACTCACAACCCAGTTCCCCCAATCAAGGGAGAGAGGAGGAACTGGCCAATGATAAGTTGAGAGGGTTGGGCATGCAGAATGAGCCGACCCACCCACTTTCTAAACACATAAAAGGAGACTGTGCAGGACAGGTAGGGACATTCAATTTCCATTTCCTTGCGGAGCACGCTGACAGACGACTTCACATCCAGAGATCCAGACTTCAAATCCATCAATCTCCAGAGACCAAAGAGACCAGACCCAGACCAGATCGCTGAGAGTTGACTCAGATCGCTGTGAGCAGAACCAGAGAACCAGTACCCAGTGGCGAGAGAACCGCAGCCAATCCTGACCCGATCCGTGACAAAGTCGCATTCCTGTCCAAAAAATAGTGTGAGTACTCAGCCAGAACTGTGCAAAACCAATCTCTTAGTTTAAAATAATCTAATTCAAACTATTTTAACCTATTGAGAACTGCATCATAGAAATCGTGTCCCTTCATTTGATTCAAAGCTGCAAAACTGTCATCTGTCATTCTGAACTTTAAAATTTCATTTTGAGAATCTACCTTCACAAAATCGTCCATATCTCCGGGGAACGTAATTTAACTTTCATCTTCAAGCTAAGATTCTAACCTTTGCAACGAGCCCTAAACCGACTTGCTACTCCTTATAGTGCCTCCGTAATCACGCTCGACGCACTCAGAAAAAGTGCTGCGATTTGCGATTTGGCTCAAATTTCTTCACGTGTCAAAATAGCAGCTCCTTGCTTTCCTTTGCTGAAATTTGTTTGCAACCTGACAATCATTCACAGAGCATTGCTAAAGTGATCCTGAACTAATTTAAAGTAGCTATCACTCACCCCGAATCTCTAGAGGGAATTAAAATAATTTTTAGCATATTTTTCCCTTCTTTGCATACCACCTTTAAAGTACTTTGCCTGTGTTTAAAATCATCCCTGTTGATCTAAGCTTGCTAGGGGGGAAATGAATTGGGATTGTACTGTGATTGTATTCCTGAAGACTGTGTGTGTCACTTCCACTTCCCTACATTGCATAGAGGGGGGGTGAATTGCCAAAAGGGGGAATGTGATTATATTATGTTTTGCTGAAATCATATCAAGTTTATTCCTGTGTTGCTTCTTTTCCACCTTGCATTTCCTTGTACCATATAAAGCATTCTCAGCTACCTTATCCTCTATACTACTCCTAAGTAATTAAACCAGCGTGCTAGTATCACATCATCCATTGTTGATCACTCACTGTCATCTGTCTAAGTGTGATATCAATTATTAATTTATTATAAAAGTGCGATATATATATATATATATTGTTTAATTCTCATATAAACCTTTTAAATTTGCAAAACAAACTTACTTCTTGGCTCAGTGGGGTCAGGGGGATTCTAAGAGATGGGTGTTATATAAGGGTTGTCATCCAGAGTACACGAACTGGACATACAAATATATAAATAAGGGCTTCCCTTGAGCAATCCCAGACAAGGCACTGACTTAGTGGGACTGCTTTATTGGAGTCTTTAACAAGAGAAGGCGATTGAAATCAGAAGGCAAGGCAGGTCATATAATATTCCAAATCAGCAATGTGCGAGCACGGAGGTAGCAGAATCGGCAGGCAAGGCAGGTCAGATAGCGTTCCAAATCGGCAATGTGCGAGCATGGAGATAGCAGAATCGGCAGGCAAGGCAGGTCCGGTAACTTTCCGAGTCAGCAATGAGCGAGGAGCACAAGGTAGAATCAGGGGACAAGGCGGGTTGGGTTTTTGGTTGTGGTGAAAGAAGGAAGGAACAGGCAATGGTTATGGGACATGGAGGGAACTAGGAGCATGAGTGAGAACAGGACAAACGTGAGCTATGATCAAATAATCAGAAGCAGCGAGTGCGGCAACCCGGAAGCATTTTAATGGGTGGCCGCAACCCCACATGAATCCTCCCTGCTAAAGCGCGATAGCATTGCTTGTGGAGGGGACGCCATAGTCACCATGGTAACATGGACGCTGGAGTTCCGCAGTGAAATCGGCTGAAAACAGATGTGGAGCGTTGTGGAACTTTCACACTAACGCCTTTTGATGGCTTGAGAGGAGACAGACTTTGTTTTGAAGCATTCCTCAGTGTAATCCTGACAGTAACTCCCCAATAGTGACTCTGATGGAGGAACTAGCAATTTGTAATGGATCCTGAGTTTCGCTCTATTAACATATGTACTCCACAAAATAATGCTTAGTTCATGCCATAAAACTATAAATGGGAAGGAGGCAGGAAGGTCCAAGAGCCTCTTCCAAAACATATTTTTGAGTCTATCAGTCTGAATCCAATCGGCCATCTGCAATTCAACCCCATAAAGTATCAATTCAACCACCTTGCAAACATAAAAGCATGAAATCGGTAACATAGTAAATCTACAATATTTAAGCACATTTTTTCTAGACTGTGCATAGAGTGGTGCCAATTTAATGTTCAGCTGCAGAGTGGAATCACCATGTCTAATTTTGCTATTTATCATGAATTCCAAATATCTTACTTTATTAGAATTGTTAATTTTAGCACCATCTGTACACATCTTAAAAGAGCACTTTGCTCTGGTTACCGATGTGACTACAACAGCACATTTAACAGATTTGGTTTTAAGTTGTTCTGTGACAAGCAATTCACTTAATTTAGTGAGGGTTCTTTGGAGTCCAATAGGTGTTCTAGCCAGGGCAATAATGTCATCGGCAAATAGTAGTAGTATTATTGATTAGCCAATTTTTTGTCAAAAGGTACGACATTGCCTTCGGTGGTCAATTAGATGACAGACAAATATAGATTGAATAGACATGGTTCCAATACACAACCCTGTCTAAGGCCCACATTTGTTTCTCCCGGTGCTCCTCAGTTCCATGTGTTGTTTAACCTAATTTCGACACTCGTCCTTTCATGTAGTGACACCAGGAGCTTTAGCAGCCCTTCTGGAATTCCCTACTCATGTAGCTTATTCCAAAGTGTGTTTCAATCAACTAAATCAAATGCACATGATCTTGATATATAAAAGTCCTGACTGACTGACTCATCAACACCAGGCTCAAACCGTTTAACCTAGAAATGTGAGATTTGGAACGTACATTGTTTTCATGACATGGGCACCCACTAAGAAAGGATTTTTGGGAAATTCGGGCCTTAAGGGGGCGTGAAGGGGGGGTGCATTTTTTTAATGAGGATACCCATTTGTCAAAAACCAAAGATGTTACATACGTGAACATTGGTATGTAGATTCTTCTTCAAAAATAGAGAAACACATGTTTTACCATTTTCAAAAATTCCGTTAAGGGAGGTGGAAAAGGAAGTTGGATTGTTTATGAAGGAGAAGAAACAAGAAGCAGAAAAGAAATGGAAACCCAGGACTCAACATTCAGAACAATTTGATTACAAAGATACAATTATACTGCGCCAATGTCCGGAAAGTGTTGTTTTAATGCTTAATTGCACAAAGTAAGTTGGCTTGAATACCAGCCGACACGTGTTTTGAGCGCTGCCCTTTTTCAAGGCTTATATTCTTGTTTGACGAGAACAGAAACTGAAGCCGAAGGGTTCACTTTGCAGATATTGACAGCAGCCCTAATTGCGAAGACATATAGATCAGAAACAGGGTAATGTACCCATATGAATACCAATTGGTTTGGACCCTTAACAAATGAGAATATAAACCTTGAAAAAGGGCAGCGCTCGAAACAAGTGTCAGTTGATTTTCAAGCCAACTTACTTTGTGCAATTCAGCATTAAAACAACACATTCTGGACATTGGTGCAGTGTGATTGTATGTGTGTAATCAAATTGTTTTTGAACGATACCCATATCTCACAAACTGAAGATGTTAAAAAAGTGAAAATTCACATTTTGAATCTTCATAATAAAGTATGTTTCCGAACTGCCTTTTGAAATTGGTAACAGAGAGTATCTTGTATTTGAGAGCAAAATTGTCATCCCTTCGACCTAGGCACAGTCGTCAATTCCCTAACAGACCTCATATCCAAAAGGTGCCCTGACAAAAACAATCTAGTGGAGAAATCTACATTATGGTTATGTGAGCGTGCCATGTTAACGCCAAAGAACAGCATGGCTGCCGTAATCAATAAGATACTCATTAATTCTTACAGAAGAGTCCAACTGGAGTACACTCAGTGGTTAAAAGTGATGACGCAGTCCTCATCCCTGTGGATTACATGAACACTTTAAATCCTCCTGGTCTTCCCGAACACAAACTTCTTTTCAAAGTGGTAGCACCTGTGATATTATTGCGTAACCCCAACCCACCTAAACTCTGTAGAGTAACCAGATTTTGAGTGAAAACTTTCACAGAAATGAGATTGAGGCTACGGTGCTAACTGGTTCTGGTCAGGAGGGGTCTGTGTTCATACCACAAATACCTCTTGTACCTTCAGAACATCTGTTTGAATTCAAAAGACTTCAGTTCCCCTTAAATGTTTATTTTGCCATGACCATCAACAAATGCCAGGCAGCAAACTTTAAAGGTAGAGGGATTGAGACTGCTTCTTGCATTGGAAGTTTTAAGTGGCCTGTTCCAGAGTGAGCTCACCTAACTCTCTGGTAATCGTAGCACCTGAAGGGAGAACCACTATTGAACCAAATCCCCAAATCCACGCGAGTGAAGCTGCAGGCAACAGCTAGTAGATCTATAAAGCACATGTATAGAGATTAAAATGGCCCACAACATCTTTGAGACTGAGGTAGCCTGTCAATGAATCCATTCAAGGTGGTGCTGCAATGCCTGCAGAAACCTGTCTGATACTTATTTGGTTTCCCACAGGATGCAACCCACTCTACACTGTCTTCTAGCAATAGAGCTAAAAAGATTTTAGATGAAGCATCTAGAAGGGGTAATACCTTGTAATTTCCTAGGTTGTTACAATCACCCTTCTTGTAAATTGGTACTAGATAACTTGCCTGCCATGAATCTGGAATTTGTCCCCACCTGGAAATGTCAAGAAATAGCCTTTGCAAGATGCTAGACCACAATGTTTCCTCGCTCTTTAAGATAAAATGTGTCAGTTCATCCAGCCTAGCTGTAGCTTTTCTAATGGCCTACCTTACTTTACGCTGGCTGATTGACTCTTGCCATGTATCCAATTTTGCAATAGAGAACGTTAAGACTGACTGTTGGTAATTACCAAATTTTGCCATCTTATCTTAAAGAGGAAGGAAACATTGTGGTCTAGCATCTTGCAAAGGCTATTTCTTGACATTTCCAGGTGGGGACAAATTCCAGATTCATGAGAGCCAGAGATGGTATTCTCCAGGTTGTAAGATGATGTATTATCTCATATATTTGGGCTATTGATAGACTAACAGAATATGTACGGATCAAACTTATTTGCAATAGATAGCAGTCACTAACTATCCACAGCATCCAGGTTGTGACAGTATAATATCAGCCAATTACGATATGCTTAATTCCTTCTCTTAACATGTACTGAGCCCTCATCGTCTGTACGTGTGCCAAAACCTATTCCAGCGCACATGGTATTCATAGATTTTAACATCCATAACCAGCCGTGGCGCAGAGTGGCACAGCGACCCTGCAGCAGCATCAGTTACGCTCCCAACCCCACCCCATGCGCCATGAGCAGCGCACAAATCCAGTACATGGCGCAAAGGCCAGTGGACCAGCATATAGCCCCCAACCACGAAAACGTGTGTAAAACTCCCTGCGCACCCCTCATAATACATGCATGCAGCCCATCCACCCCCCCATGCCCCACAGGCAGCCCATCCCCCCAGTGCATTCCCCACAGGCAGCCCATCACCCCAGTGCATGCCCCACAGGCAGCACACACCACAGGGGGGACAATTCCCATGCGATTTTGGTAGCGCGAGAGGGGTACGTGTATTCTGAGGGGTGCGTGTTGAGTTTTACACGCAATAGGCCCTGTGGGAGCGGGATACGTGTATTTGTGGGGTACGCAGGGAGCTTCACACGCGATAGGCCCTGTACGAGCGGGGTACATGTATTTGTGGGGTACGCTGGGAGTTTCACACGCGATAGGCCCTGTGCGAGCGGGTTATGTGTATGTGTGGGGTACGCGGGGAGTTTCAAATGAGATAGGGCCTGTGCTAGTGGGGCACATGTATTTGTGGGGTATGCAGGGAGTTTCACATGCGATAGGCCCTGTGCGAGAGGGGTACGTGTATTCTGAGGAGTGCGCAGGGAGTTTTATTCGCGATTTCGCTAGCGCGAGAGGGATACATGTATTCGGAGGGGTGCGCAGAGAGTTTTACACGCGATTTGGCATCGGTTGCCCTCCCGGGTGTGCGGTTTCCCCCCTCCCCATGCCCTGCAGGCAGCCCACACCACAGCGGACTACCCTACACTCCTCACCATGCCCTGCAGTGAGCCCACATGGCACCATGCACTTGTGAGCACAATTATGAGCCAGCAGGCCCCGACTCATGTCCCCCTGCTCCCCCGCCCGCCCAGCATTGACGGGCACCTGCCAGCAGGCCCCGACTCATGTCCCCCACAACACGTCATCACGATCCACACACATGGCCTTTATGGCCACCCAAATCCCACCCCACGCCACCCCAGTCCAAACACCCAACCAAGTATACCATCCACCCCACATTGAAATCCACCATTACATGATACATTCCAAATGGCAAGTATGCACATCAATACATGTCCGTCACACACACACGCTGGGTGCAAGTGAATGAGAAAACCCACATCGTGACATGCATGAAACCAATGAGAGAATACCACACAAATGAAGTATTAAACCAAAATGTATTAAAAATAAAAGCAAGGAAATGAAAGAAACTCACACAATAATACAAATAATAAACAAAGGCTGCATTTCCAAAATAAATGAAATAAAATATATGAATGCTGCATCAAAATAAATCCAAATGAAAATGTCTCCAAAGGGTTCGTCCATCAAACAAGATCCAAATGAAAAAATAAATCCATTGCTCTATGGCAAAAAATGAAAAAAAAGAAGTCCAATCCAGTCTTCAACTATATACAATTTCCAAATCCAGGGTCCATGAGCCCAACAACCCAAATGAAACCTACAAAAAACCCTACCTAATAAACAACTATATACAAAAATGTGGGGCATAGTCCATGCGCCCCAAATGAAATAAAAATATAAAGGAAACCTAACACTAATTAACTATATACAATGGCGGCGGGGAAGTCCTACGGCTCACTTGTTGATTTCCCAGGCCAGGGCATCATCGAACTCCCGTTCTACGTCCTGGAGGTGGGCCTGTTCCATGGCCCCGAGGTTTTGCAGGGATAACGCCATGTCCACCTCCAACTCCCTGCGAATTTCCTCGAGGCACTCAGCCCGCCTCAGCGCCCTGCGCATGGAGTTCTCCGCCCTGATCAAAGTGAGTCGTGCATCTTCCACCCGCCACTGATCGCATCTATTTGCTGGCCCAAACAATGCCACACGGAAGACACTCCCAATCCAGGGTCCTCCTGCCCGCCGATGCCTGCCCCTCTGATGTTGATGGTCCCGAGCCATCATTACTCCCACCTTGAGCCTGCTGCTGCCGTGCATGTGCCCTGGCTCTTGATGCCTGCACGTCCTCCTCCTGCTGGGGTCTAGTTGTTGGGGTGGCCACCCCTGCTGGACCTGCGACTCCCGACTGTGGCAGGGTTGTGTCCTCCATCAGCCTGGCCTCTGGGTCACAGGCAGCTCCACAGGGTACCCAGGTGATACTTGGGCTGGAAGATGGCGCAAAAGAAGACTGGCGCATAGGGGGTTCAGTTGAGGGGGGGGTCGGTACAAGGTCCAGCAGACGGAGGAATCCAGCATTGGTGACCCATCCTAGTAGGTCGAAGCAGTCAAAGAGGCATCCCAAATAACGTGCAGAGTCTTCACAAAAACCCTGCAGGTCATCTCGGATGCTCCGTTGACGCAATGCCACCCCAGCCAGGACAGGCTCAACATGGTCCCGGATTGCCACATCTGCAGGGAGAGGAAGGCCAGTTGTTGTTCGCGCATCCCCTCCCTGCGAACGGGTCTGGACAAAGGTATCCTTGCTGGTGCGGGATGATGCAGTCACAGGATCGGGGACAGGATTACACACAGGCACCTCCGTGGCGGCCTGTGCTGCCTCCTGTCCCTGGCCCTGGACTGCACCACTAGCACCAGTGGAATCTCCCCTCCAGACCCCGTGTGTGTCCCTTCCACGGCCTCCTCCTCAACCAAACCCACCACCAACCTGGATGACTCCGTGCCATCTTCCTCCATCGGACCCTGTGGGGTCTCAGCTGCCCCTTCTGCTGCCGAGGAGTCCATCTCCGACCTCCGCCTCTTGGACCTACCCTTGGCAGCTGCGGCCACGGACTCGGCAACAGACTCCTCACTCCCCGACGAGATGACAACCTGGGAGGGGAGCCAGGCCTTGCGTCTCCGGCTGGTGGTGCGATCCCTGCCGCTTTGGTCAACAGCACCGTCTGCGCCCTCTTCATCAGTTGATGCTGCAGACAGGGAGAGATAGAACACAGGCATCAGGGCACTGTACAATGGTCTGATACACACATGACAGTTGCACATGAGTGGCAGTGTCAAACTTCACACATGGCATCACACTCCCCAACACACATATCATTTCAACTCACACACATGCGCAAATCAACAGGAATGTTGCAGCAGGCAGCACCATCCATACACATACAACAGCATGAGCAGCCGAAGGTTAGCCTGACGTCACATGCAATACGGGGAGGTCAGAACACATGCACACACGCCACCAGACATACATGCATCTGTACATCTCCACCACCTGTTGCAGTGATATCATCGCAATCCATGTCACATCTGCCAATCAGCCTCCTACAAGTCAGTGTAACATGCATCCATGGTGTATCACAGTTGCACACTTGTCAAATACACACACATGCACATGTACATAGTGCAGATACATGCAGGTGGAACCAGCATCCATGTGAGACACCACAACCATGCCACAGTACATACACAGAAATGTAAACATGTGTGCACCCACACATGCATTCGGCAGCAAGCATTTGAACACATACACCATTGATGTGGCTCACACATGACAGGACTCACAGGCGGCAGGCTCATGTCCCTGTACATACACATCCATACATGGGCCTACAAAGATATATGTCCAACCTGCACACTCCTGGCACACCTCAACATGCACAGCGTCCAATCAGTATGCATATACACTTACCACTCGACTCCGGACGGGTCTGCCTCTCAAGGACCTGGAGGTGAAACGCTGGGCGTATATGTTCCAGGACCCTCATCTGGTTGTTGGTAAGACAGACCCGGCACCCCTCAGTATCCGCTGCCTTCAAGAGGCACTGGGTCTTGTTGAGGGTCCTGGACCTGAAGTCCTCCCAGCGCTTCCGGACGTGTTGAATGTCGCGGGCTGCCACCCTCTCCACGTTGATGGCAGCCACAATGTCCATCCAGATCCTCTTCCGTCCTTCATTGTCGGCGCGTGAACTTCCAAAGAGGGTATCATACTGCCCCAGGACTTGCTCCACCAGGATACCAACTTCATTGGCACTGTAGCTGGTAGCCTCTGCCTCTCTGCTGGGGGGTTGCCACTGGTGCCAGATGGTGTTGTGTCCGACATGGCAACCCCCGAGGCAGGTGTGGGTGGGCAACTGGGTCCTGGGGCTGGGCTGTGGATCGATGGAATCCCAGTCGGGAGTCTTCTGTTCCAGCAGGGGTGGTCACAGCAACTGGACCCCTGCAGATGGCTGACGTGCAGGCACCAAACAGCAGGGCACGTGGCTAGCAGGCAGGCAGCAGCAGATGGCAGGTGGGAGCATGCTTGGGGTTCTGGGGGACAGGAAAATGGCCTTCTGGGCAAGAGAGTGGTCTTCCGTGTGTTGTCGCGTGGCCAGCTAGATACGGAGTGATTTGGCACGTGAAAAAACTGCACGTCAGCATGTAATTCGAGGAAAGGCCCTTAGCCCGTAACCGCGTCTCTGACATTACCCGTGCGGGCGTTTCCCTCGTGACGGATGCATAGTGATTCAGCACGTGAAAAAACAGCACATCCGCGTGTGAATGCGTGTAATTCAAGGAAAGGGCCCAAGTGCGTAAGCGCGTATATGACATTATGCGCGCAGGTGTTGCTCTCTGCATGGGTTAAAGGTGAGCGCGGGCCAGCAAAACATTGTACGTGCTGTTCGTGGAGACCGACGCGTGTGTTTACTCTGCTGGAATCACACGCGATTACTTCACAGCGTCTGAAATCCGTATCTCTTCTTTTGGTGGGGTGTTGCCTACGCGCACAAGCACGTGTGTTTTTTTTTCCACGCAAGGCAGACGGTGAGTCGCATACGCTTTTTTCCCACTGTGGTTCCCCCTGTGCATGCGTACCCTTTAGAGGTCATTGTAGCCCGCGTGTTCTACACGTACATGTTTTTTGTGTTCCTGGGTGCCACACCGTACTGCTGGAGGTAATATTCACACATGTGGGCTACTGGGGTCACCTGCACAATTAATTTTTTTAATTCTAATTTCATGAGCTTAAATTTATTTTTATTTATGATTTTTTGATTTTGATTTTTCCATTTTTTTTAGGGGGTGCCTGAGCGTTGCATGACCCGTCATTTCTCCCCAGGGGTCACAGACAGCCTTGCAGGGGCACTTGGGTACCTATACCATCAAGTACCCTGCCCCTTCTAGCCAATTGCCCAGGACAATTGTTGAGTGAACCTCCCACATCCCATTTTCTATCGGTGCAATGGTTGGGAGGTCACCAAAGGCTAAGGGTGGCAAAGCTGGCCATCCTTCAAGGGCTAGATGGGGTCGGGCACGTGGGCACGGAGACCAGGGAGGACAGGGAGTCCAGGGTGGCTACAGGGCTGGAAGAGGCAGGGGTGCCCCTCTGGGACGGGATGCACAGCCATGTGCTGATGCAGACATGCCACCACCCCCTGTGGTTCCTGGTGATGCAGCTGTTGCATCACAACCTGGTGCCCATATCACCCAACAGCAATTTACATCTGCTGTCACAGGCCCACCGGTGGTGGTAGCTGCAGGTGCAGCTGTGGACACCTCCACCTCGGCTCTGGGTCAGGCAGCGCATGTTTCGTTGTGTGAGGAGGACTCCCAGGACGATTTCCATCTTGTCCGGAAGGTGGGCTCATGTGCGTCCACTGTGGCTGTGACTGTGGCACACATATCTGGGGCAGTACTGACATCTTCTGCCCCAAGCAGCAGGGTGGTGGTAACTGCATATGCAGATGCAGCCAACACCACCCCGGCAGTGACACAGACCCAAGCAAGACCTTCTGTCCTCATACCAACACCCACTGCTTTGGTCCAGTCCACGAGCGACACTGCCCCCACTGATCAGGGCCACATTGCCCCCTCAGGGTCAGTACTACCGTTGAAAAGGAGAAAGGAGGAAACGTGCTCCTGCATAAGAGGCTGGGACCCCAGGCACGGCTCCAGCCTCTGGCACGTCAAGGAAGAAGCCTTTCTGCAATCAGGAACTGGACTTCCGTGTGGGCTATGTGTCGGAACACCAACGCGATATTCTTGTGGGGCCACAGTGCCATACAACACATCACCAGCATTGGGTCCACTGGCAGCTTGTTGCAGATAGTGTGACATCCATGGGATTCCAGGTACGCACAGCTCAGGACTGCTACAAGCGCTAGAATGACCTCAAACGCAGTGCTAACCAAAAGCGTGCCTCCAATTACAACATGTCTCTGGTGACTGGTGGTGGGCCACCATCACAGGAGGATGAACTCACTCAGCATGAGGAGATCGCTTCAGAGTTCATCCCGGAGGGACAAATCCATGGAGTGGGAGAGAGGATGGACTATGATGCATCATCTGGAGAGTATTGATGCGTGCAACTCAATGACATGTGTGTTTGGCATGTGTGACCCGCCAAGCTACAAATTGGCTCTTACACTGTCTGAACTTTCAGTCTCAATTCACAAAGAACACCTGGTAGGTCTTAACTACTGCATTATCATTTTTTGTACGAGTTCTGGTGCTATGCTGATGACAACTAACTCATTTCCTGGCTGCCCTTGGCTACCTCTTGTCCCTCCCTTATTCCAGATAGCCTCATTGCCATTTGCTTTTGGTGTACTACCAGCAGTCTCTGTCTGAATGCCAGCAAGACTGACATCCTCCTCATTGATGCACCTTTTCCATCCTTTGCAATCAATCTCTGGCCAGCCCCACTTGGCCCTCCTCCTGCCTCCACCTGCAAGGCCATGAACCTCTGGGTCACCTTTGACTCAACACATCCCTTTTACACACACATTTGTGATGTATCTTGGAATGGATTAACTTATTGCTCCACCACCTCAAGGGTACTGTGCCCTCACTAACATTCTCCTACATGCTCACAGTCTGTCAAGCTCTGGTTCATTCAAGGTTGGGTTACTGTGACAGTCTCATTCGATAATCGACCGGCTTCCACCCTCCACCACTAATCCGGTACAGGACTCAAGACCTGTCCTTGGCCACAAGCCCTGGGATCCCATCATTCCAGCTATGTGACCCCTTCACTGGCTACTAGTGGATGCAAGGATGTTACTTCAGACCCTCTGCATTGTGCACAAGGTTTCTTTGGGACTGGGTAGAAAATACCTTTGCCAATCCCTCTACCAATTCCTCCCCCTTGAGTCCTTTGCTCCTCTACCCCACACTCCCTCAAGCTCAGTCGTTAATTTAATGAATGAGGTAGGAGCAGATCTGTGTGTACAGCTGGGAGCTCACTTTTGAACTGCCAACTGGCCACGTTGAATATTGAGGGGAGATGTATCTGCTTCTGGTAGCACCTCAACACCTTCCGTCTTGCTCCTGCATTAGCCACTCTTCTACCCAGCTGAACAGTTTCCTCTGTTGGCACTGTGCCCCTGGACACACTCTGTCCATCGGATCAGGTACCTGCTCACCCTGCCTCCCTGCTGCACTGCCTACAGGCCTCCCATATCAATGAGTCCAGTGCTTGTCCCCATACAGTCCAGCACTCTTTGTCTGCACTCATCAAATTTTCCCTGTCCAAATCATCTTGCACTTGCCACTTGCTGGCTGCACTACCACTATTTGAATGGACATTCTATCATTGCACTTCATTTGCCTTCTTTGGTCTGTTCTGTTTGCAGGTACCCCTTCTCCCCCTTCCTGGATCTTCAACCCTTTATCCCTTCTCCATGCACTAGCGTGTTCTGTATGTCATTGTGCCCAGTATGATAGTTGTTTTGAATTCCTTTTCTCCCTTGTTCCCCTCCCTTCGCTTGTTTGCGCTCTGAGCCACTTGTGTACTTGTGCAATCATGATGAGATGTCACATCATGTCATACGCATCCTTTGTCCTTGGTGCAGTGTAGCTCACTCTAAGTCTGCTGATGGCAGTGGCTCCCCATGCACATATGTGCAGGATCATGTTACATGTGTGTTCCATGTATGCCCCTAGGTGTCCTTCACCATCAGCTCATTGTTGTATATTTCCAGGATGATCCAAGTGTCATCTCATTAGGACAGCCATGTCATGCTCACTGTAGGTCTGTGTGTCATCACACACATCTTTGAACTGTGCACATCTGTATCATGGCCATGCCCCCCCAGTTACAGGCCCATGACCACTTTTCAACAGGTGCTGTCTTCAACATGCATGGATGTAATATGGATGGTTCCTCAACTCTCCTCCATCATGTCCACTTATCATTGGCTGTAGAGACATTTGACTGACAAAATTCAATAAATGTACACCTACACTGTCTGGCAATGCACAGTTCTGCATGGAACATGTCATTGCCATGCAGTACCTCCCTGCTATTGGCCATAAGGCGAGTGTTTTCATGGAAACCATGCTACCTGGTGCATGCCATTTGCACATGATGACTGCAATTGCCGTTAAACTGCCATATTGTTTGAATATTGTCATCACTACGTACATCTTGATGTTGTAAATTGAGGGGCTACACATGCACTGCAACACACACACCCACTCCTGTGCCAAGTTAAGCCCTTCAACATGCAATCATGATGGTGCTGTGTGATGTTGACCTGACATGTATGTAACCATGTCCCTCCCATCACAGTTTGGAAATGCACTAGCGTAGATGCCTCCTATGACACATGTACTGTGCATAGTTGATTGTAGTTGAGTGCTGCACATGAACATGCATGTTACATGTATCATGGTGTGTTCGGTTACATTTCTAGCTGTGTCTATCTGTGTGGTAACACATGCTTATGCTAGGTGCCGACTATTTGTTACCATCTCTCATTTTTGAATTGCATGTATGCCCTCTAGAGGTTGTGTATGATGCAGGTGATGTGCAACATGCAATACATGTGTTGCATTCACATTTTGCACACATCCTTTACTGCTTTTGGAATGGCCCTGCATTGCAATGCTACTGGATGCATGTTGTGGTTTGATTTGCCTGTGACATGGCTGTTTCATTATTTGTCTGTCAATGTTGTGAACTGTATGTCTGTGGTATGTGCTACTGACGTGCGTGTTCTTGTTTTTCTTTTTTTATGTTGCAGATGATGACGCACTTGCGGCAGAGGATGAAGATGTCATACCAGACACGGTGGTCAGTTCACATGACCAACCAGGCACCATTGGTGGTCGTGGGGTGGAGGCCTATGAGAACCCACAGGTGCTCCAGGCCATCATGTCCAGAGCTAACTCTGAGTCAGGCTCTGATGTATCCTCTGACCACTATGTTGAGCCGGATCTGCATCATGACGTGTCATCGCCGGTATGTGATCCTGTGTAGGATGATCTTCTGTCTGCAACACCTGCAATAGGGGGCCAGGCAGGGTTGGAATGTCCACCTGTGATGGTTATGGGTGCATGGTCACACTCGACACCAGTTGGCCATGTTCCTGGGGCATCAGGTCGACGGAGGGATGCAGTCCTGCAGCCCCAGGAGGCTCCAACCCAGCAAGGACCACGTCTCCTTGGGCCCAACAAATGTGGTGTCCGGCGACGCGGTGGCCGTGTGCCACCGGGGTCAACTGAGTGGGAGCGTTCCATGATTGCCATAGCACAGCAACAGGGGGGAGCAGTTGAGATGATTGCTCAAGGTATGGAAAGTGTGGCCCATTCCATCCGTCTCACACGTCAGTCCCTGCAGGAGGAAGCACGTGTGGCACGTGAGGTAATGCATGCTGGCCTCGGTCTCATTGCCCACCAGGACCTGGTTTACCAGACCTGCATACTTGCTGCCGATGAGGGGCAAGGTGTGGCTAGGCGTGGTGAGTCAACTGCACCACCTCCACCTTCTGATTCAGCTCCAGAGGGTGACGATGACAACCTATCTCCCACATAGGTCGGGCCGTGCAGGCGCTGAGTCCAGTGGTCCAGTGAGTTTTTTTTTTTTACCTCAACATCCACACATTTGGGTGAAGAGGTGCACCCTGTACCTACCCCCTCCGGGGTTCCCTCCCCACTCCCCTGGGTCAGATATGGCCATTGTTTATATATATTTTTTCCTGAAAATTGTTTTTTCTTTTTTTCAGCAGTTTTTAATCTGAAAATATTTCTGATTTTTCATCAAATTTGTATGGTTTTGGATAAGTATGTTATCTTTTAATTTTAATTTTTCATTTGATTGAATTTTTCCGTTATTTTGCTGTTATTTTTCAATTATTTCACTTAGCTTTGTATTTGTTGTTTTTTTTCAGGTTTTCTTCTATTTTATTGATTTTGCTTTTGTTTCATTTGTTACTCTTTTCATTTTATTTCTTTCAATACATAATTTGATTTTATTTGTATTTTCTTTAGAATTCTATTTTTTTCAATTTTATTTTGTCTATTGTGCATACATGTGACAGTGTGGTGCTTTGTGGCATCGAAAGGCATACACTGTATGTTCCTGCTGGGCCCATTCAGGCTTGTCTTGTGTATGTGTTTTGCTTGGGGTCCTGACACATATGCTACTCCTGCTTCTCTTTTCCATGGGCTTGCAAGGATGGCTGGGTGTAACAGCATATCACACATGGGCATTGGGCTTCTGCCATATCTGTGGCCAGCCTGCAGTTCTACTTGTGTGAAAACCCCTAGTGGGTATTCCAGATGGGTTCTCCAATGCACGTCTGCACTTCACTTTGGTGAATATTAAGCTGACTGTGCATTTCATCATGTTGCTTGAGATGTTTGTTATGTATTGAATGTGTATGTTGATGCACTTCCTGCTGTAGCTGGTACCATGCACCCTTTGTCTGCATACAATACACTGATGGTGGGAGGGGTCCATGTGCTGAGAATGTGGAATTGGGACAGTTTTTCCACAGTGATTTTGATATGCCACATGAAGGCTGCATGCTGAGTTACCCCTGTCACCACGCATTTCAACAACCACCCATTCCTTGCTAGCACCACTTTGGACATTTCCCAGCCCTGGCTGGTGTTTGGATGTGACATCTGAGTTATGACTACATTGTTTGTCATTTTAATTTTCAGTTTGTGTCCTGGACCTGATCCCCCTCCTCCCACTGTTTGCACTTGTGACAATCCGGCCAACCAGGATGCTTGAGCCTGCCACCACTATCAAAAGCCCACTAAGGTGCCCCTGTCTAGACCTGTCCACATGCCTTCTCAGTCACTTGGAAACCCCCCTGTCTCCCCTGCCCCTGTCAGTGTCCCTCTGTCTCCCCCCCTTCATCATCACATCCCCTACTCTCTTTACCGGCAGGTTTCCCTCTGCCCCCTGTGTATGCTTTCTTTCACCATCTTCCCCATTGGTCATTTTGAGCTTGGCCCCCTCCTCCCTTCTCTCCGCCCTCTCCCTCTCCGCCCCCCTTTGGCCTCCTCCTTGTACTCTGGCTGTCATTTTCAACCACTAGCCCAATTGCCATTGACCATGGTGATACATAGGTGCTTGTTCTTTGCAGACATTTGCCCTTCTGCCTCCGTCCTTCCACGCCCCACCTTCACCATTTAAAGTATTATTTAGACAGTTTATTTGATCATTAGTCCCTCCACCACTGATTACAGGTCATCTCTTCCCCCTTTCCCTTTTGTCTTTCTTCTCAGCACTGTGTTGGTTCTTTGTAGACCTACCATAGTTTGTCACATGTTTTGTTACTCTCCTCACCGCTTCCATCCTCTTCCGTCACTCCCCTCCTTATGTGACTCCTGCACTGCGACTATTCCCGTCAGGCATGGGAATGTTGATGCTAGTTATGTCATCCTACATTCCGTCCCTATGCTCTCCCTTATTAGTACTGGCATTTATAATATGTACTTTGCTTATCCAGTTCATTCCCACACTGTGGACTGTTTGAAGGACATGTAGGAATGTACTGTTCTTCTCCCTTATTCACTCCCTCATTGATACACTTTGATGAAGTTTGTGTGTTGTTCATTTCATCGATTTCTATGATTCAGTGATGGGTCACTGTCTGCCATTGCTGATGTGGTGTACTCTGTACATGATATGTTCTGCTGGTCAATGGGTGATGCAATGTAGTGATTTATTTTGACGTGTTAGGGGATGGGTGTGGTTTGAGAAACAGGGGGGGTCCTTGGTGCTATGTTCATATGTGCTGTGTACGGGACACTGTCATTCACTTCATTTCACATGCATGTATTCTAGACATGTCCATATGGATGAATACACTTAGGCAACACCCCCCCCCCCCAGATACATTGCACCCAGATTGCCTTCTCATGCATGCTGTGTCACTACAATCCATGTTCACTTCTGAGTCATTATTCGTGTACATGCATGAAAGGGTGATATTTGGTTGTATGCTATTTTTTTAAATGATGCAGAGGGGTTTTCACGAATGCAATGCACACTCACTGTGCTGTGCAGTGTGTGGTGTTTGATATGGCCATTTGCTATTGTCCAGTCTGCATGGCGAAAGGGATTCAGACTTTTGGTGCTTGAATGACTGGTGGCATGCATTTGTGGCACCGTTTTCAGGGTGTGATGTTTTGGTCACTCCTTTCTTCCGATTCCATGTGAGGTATAATTGTCTGGTGACTACTTACATTTCTCACATGGCATTTAATGACTGTTGTGTCATATGTTGTGCATATGGTTGGATGTTTTCACGTTGCATTCCATGATATGGTGTGGCAGTCAGGGTTGAGGAGTGTTGGGAGGGTTTCGGTGGCATGCCAGTCCTTTCATGCCCTGTTTAGCAGGTGGGGGAAATGCCTTGAATATGTTCCCTTTGGTCACATGGGATTGGTTGTGTTTAAGTATCTAGGGATGCACACAATGTGGCACTTCCGTGGACACATTCTCAGGGTGGTAAGGTAGTGACAGTTAACTGTCCCTTTGTCATCATCAATTGTGAACTGGTATGTGCCAGGCCTGTGTGCACTCCGCAGGGTTTGGAGTTTAGGTGAAAAATGTGGCCACGAGCTGGGTACGGGCTGCCTCGCCACATGCCCTTTCCCCTCCCATGCGTGTTGTAACGTTGTGCAGGACACATGCTGCCACAATGATCCTGCACACTACTGGGGGTGCATATAGTAGCTGGCCACCAGAGCGGTCAAGGGAGCGATAGCATGACTTGAGCACTCCGAATGTGCGCTCCACTATGGCCCTAGTTGCACTATGGGCTGCGTTGTATCTTACCTGGGGTGGTGTGGTGGGGTTCCGTATGGGCATCATCATGTAGGTGCTCAGAGGGTAGGCACTGTCCCCTGGTAAGGTGATAATAGTTGTCATTAGTGGGGCTTTTGTATTTGTCTGTGTGTGACATGTATGCATGTGCACAGGCATTTGTACTCACCTAGGAGCCATGTGTCGCCATGCTTCCCAGCTTCCAGGGCCCGGCTCAGGGCGGACATTCTGAATATGAAACTATCATGGGTGGACCAAGGGAAGTTTACATATACAGAGGTGGTGATCCCCTTGGCATCGCATACCACCTGCACATTGATGGAATGCCAGTGCTTGCGGTTTTGATAGATGTGCTCTGTGGCACTAGGTGAACGGAGGGCCACATGGGTGCAATCTATGGCACCGAGCACTTTGGGGAAGTGTGCCACCCTGTAGAAGTCCTTGACCACGGCCTGCCTTTCTGCAGGTGTTCTGGGCATGTATATGTGCCTGCGGACTGAGGGGCGCGCAGTGATGACCTGGTGTAGGCAGCGTGACTGCGTGGCCTGCGTGGCCTGTGAGACCCCCCCACTATGCCAGTTGTCCGCTGAAATGACCCAGTGGCCAAAAAATGCAGTACATTGAGGACCTTCTCCAAGGGGCTCAATGCTTGGGAGCACAGGTTGGGCGATGTGAGGTCATCCTCGCACTCCCAGACCACCTCTAGGATGATATGAGGTGGAAACCTATACCTACCATAGACCTAGTCATCAGGCATCCCAAAAAGGCTGGTCTTGGTCAAAAAAATGCAGGGCCTGGCTATTCTCCTCCTCCTGCGGTGTCCCACGATCACTGCTGCGAGGAACCGGACATTCTTCGTAGCTGTATATGCTTGTTTGTTGTTTGCGCGCACGCTTATGCTGCGAGAGGTCGCTTCCGCCTGGTTTCGTGTGGCGGATGTAATTGAGCGCGTGCGTGTGTTTTGACGTGCGTGGGTTTTCCCTATTCGATTTCATGAATACGTGTAGTTTGCGTGTGTGTGGGCGTTCCGTGTACTTCCCAGCGGTACTTCCCCTGTTACGCCCTTATTTTCACGCGTTGTTCCCCATTCCACGTGTTCCGCCTCTTGTTCTGCCCCCTTTTTGATGTGTGCGCTGATGTTGTGCGCTTTCGCTGTGCGCGTTGCGCACGGCGTTCGGGATGTGGAAATGACACGTGCGCAGGCGTGGATTTGGCGCACATCCCGGAAATTAAACACACAGATCCTTCCATGAATCGCATGCGTGCGATTCACACGCGTGCGCTGGCTTTTTCACGCTTGCGCCTGCTTGCGCCACTGATTTCCGTGCACATTTATTCCATGAATTACCCCCTCTGAGTTACTGCCTCTTTGCTGTATCATTTAAATAAATACTAGAAGACATTGGACGTTGGCCGAAGGATCTATTTCCCTACATTCTCTCATTGTGGCTTGGTTCATTATTTCTTTCAGGAGGCTATTATATTTTATTATAGTTGCTAGTGATCATTTGCTCCTATTCTTTCCTGCATTTGTTATCATCCTAGAGGGGCCACCCTTTACTGGACTATGACCTGTCACAAGGGAACCCTTTAGTAGCAGAAATGTGTGGTCAATAAATGAACAAAAGTACGCTGTCATGGACTCTATGTTGGAAACTAATCTGCCAGATACAAAACTATAGTCTAAAGTTAAACTATTTTTGCCATGTTAAGTTTATGGCAGGACCACAAGCCCATAGACTCATCCAGCTATAGCCATGTTTAAGAGATTTTTTATTGTGGTTCTCCTAAACCCATGCTGCTTGTCCCAGCCCGGAATGACGCAATTGAGGTCCCCCATTAACAAAACAGTGGTGCATCCAGACTTTTCGTAACAACCCACCAAAGGAGTATTGAGTTCCATGAAACATACATCTGGTGGTGTTTTTATAGCATTCCAGTAAATGTTTATTAGCAATAAGTGTACCAAACCAATAGAACATTTCCCTTGCCAAGAAGGCCCTACTGCTAATATATCCGAGGATGGCACTTTCCATCTTTCAAATATTGGGGAGAAGGAAATCCTAGCATTATTAAACCCCCAGATGGCCTTTCAATAGGCCGTAGGGTTCTATGTCATTTAATTGCAGGATGTTTTTCAAAGGGTTTTTTACCACGGATTTTTCAACTAAAATACTCCTCAATTTTTTATTTTTTATATTTAACCCCATCCCCTTTTTATTGTTTTATATGTTCCCGAACACCCACACCCCCAATATATATTTTTGTAACCCCCCAAAAATTTAGATGAGTTTTTTTTTCGTTAAAAAATCTGCTGTAAAAAAACCTGTGAAAAAACATCCCGTGATGAAAGGACATTGTATCCTCCCTATCCCCTTGTTTAAGAAAATGCTATATCCATCCAACATGGGGGCCTCCTTCAACCATACCTCTTATAATGCAAAGATCTCAAACTTCTCTAGCAGGGTGTGTCCTTTTCAGGATTAACAAAAAACCTCATAAAACCCCTATTATTCCATGAGAGCAAACTTAACAAACCTCAGCTGAAGATTAACCCCTGCTAGCAAGTCATTTGTGTTTTGAGACAGTAAAGATGAGACCAATGTCCAGTCCAGCCCCTCCCTCCCTGATTTTTGTACAACTTTTGTTTTTTTTCTCCAAAAAACAGATCGAGATCCATCAGGCCCAATCGCACATTTCACAGAAAGTAGTTCCACATCATCCCATAGCTCATATTGATGATCTTCAAGTGTCTCCCTCCTTTCAGGTTTATTTACACAAACACTTTTCGGTTGAACTATATAATCCACAAAATGTTGCTTAAAAAGGAGCAGTTCAAAGCCCAAGCCCAGGAATGCTATTTCCTCATTCAAAATAATATTGTAAATTAGTGGTGACCTAGTATGACTACCCACCCTGTCCAGTCTGTAATTGTTGATAAATACCACTTGAATCATTTCTTGAGACTGGACTAATCTAAGCTGTGTAATATCATGCAACAATGATATAATAGAACTCCTGTTCAGGATTAGATTGATTCTGTCTTCGAGCAGGGCTACCAGCACCAGTTGATTATGTAATATGTCAGTTTTTACGCATACTGAATTGACTGGCCAATAGGTGCGATCTGGCCCCCGTTATTTCTCCATCTAAATATCATTTCCGTGAGCAAAACCTCACAAGGATATTAGGCTTGTTCTTAGATGGACCTTTAGCGCTACTCTCACACAGTTTATATTACCTACTTCATGTGGCCTAAGAACTTTGTTTGTTGTAACTTGGCATTTTCCTGGTTCTGCATTATGTGGAGACAAAATTGGGAACAGAGCATCCAGATTTCCCTGGGTCAACTTGTCTATCTGGAGCACTGAACCATCACATGTGATAAAAGACTCTCTTTGATCATTGACCTCAGTGCAGGAGACCTTTTGTTGATGATCATCTCCTGCTTTACAAGTGGATTTTACCAGAAAAGGGAGAATGCTCATTTCTGATATGTTTCCTCTGCCACCGATCACCACACATTGAATTGTGCCATCACCAACAAGGGCTGCAATTGTAATGGCGGTAAAGTGCCCAGGCTAGTCGATTGTGCCATTCGGTCAGGTTATGCTGAACCAGACCTGGGAGAGGACGGGGCAGTGAGGCAGTTGGGCAGGTCCAAAAGAAGGGGGTTTGTTGGTTAATTGCACAAGTGTAACCAGCAACGAGCTTGAGTGTCATCTGACATTACCTAGTGGCTGCTGTCACCATCACAGGAGGATGCTGCACTGGCTGCATCTGTGGCACGTGAATTGCACTCCTTGAACGCATCATTGTCCTACTGACTAAAGTTCTTGTGCATTTAGGAGGTGCCCAAGAAGGTTCCATGTTGCACTGCCTGCCATCCACTACAGTCACAACATCCTGTAAGCTTGAGTAGTTCCAGAACTATGATCACATGGGTGGTGGAGACATGGGTGAGGATTTCTTCTGACCTGACTTCACCCTCTTCAGGAACGACTGAGCCATCTTGCCCCCTCTACAGGGGTCGGCAAAGCCACTGTGGCTCCTTTCATCCTTCTGAGCCATCTGCTGTGGAAACATCTCAGGCTCCTCCGGCTGGTGCTCTTCAAACCCCTGCAGCATACTATCACCTCTCCCATTTACCCTTGCCCCCCTGCACCTCACTCAATCACTAGCTCCCTATGTTGCTCCTTGAGTTCAGTCTCCTCCCCACAAATTCCATGTCAAGGTGCACACAAACCTTCTACAGTTACTGCTCAAGTTATTCTGCCTCTACCACAAACTCCTCTAGATTGCTAGCCACAACCTCCTCATCGGGCTCTGTCTACCACTCCTGATGCTCCATCTGCTCCTCATCCTCAACCTCTACCCCCTCCTTAACAACTGTCTCACCTTCTTCAAGCACCATCTTCCCCTTCCTTAACCACCATCTTCCCTTCCTCAGTGACTGTCTCCCCACCTCACACTTCATCTCATGCTCTGTGTCTGCCCCTAATCCTCTGGCTCTGCTCCCCGCTTCTGGATGACTCCTTCAATCTCTGACCTTGAGTTTGATGATTTGTCCAGCTCCTCAACATCTCCCTTCAGCATTCCTATCAAATATAACCATGTTGCCAAAGTAACATGTCAAACAAAAGTATTTCCGCAAGATTCATATGATGAGAAAGGGTTCTTGAACCACACAAACAGTAAGGAAAGTGACTAAAAAACAGCACAGGACAGCTTCTCAGATTCCTACACACAAGCTTTCTCAGTAAAACCAGGAAAGAAAAGGTCTAAAGAAAGCTCTTTTTTTCCAAGGGAGGAAGTCTAAAAATGGAATATTAGAGAGGAAGCCTTAAGAATACAGTAAGGGACTAAGGGGGATAGAACGGGCTTAAAGGAACAGCAAACAAACTATAACAACCAACAAACTCCTCTTTAACACTTCTAAAATCTCATAAACTCGCCAAAAGCACTCCTAAATGCCTCCAAAACTCATGAAGAAAATAGACAGAAAGCTTGGTCTTTTGAAGGCCCTTAAACCTTTTTTAGTATGGTTCAACGCCGCTGAATAGCTGGTTAAACTCCCCTCTTGCGTTTCGTGACTTGCAATTGCATGACAGGCTTCAAACCCTGCCATGACATCCGTAGTGGGGTTCGGCCATCTGAAAATCCCACAGGAAAACAACACAGCACAGAAATGCTTGTCTTTATAGTGGGGCACATTTTTGGAAGTTCAGGCACCCATAGGAAGTAGAAATGTGGCTACGAGTTGTATCATTAACATAAGGACAGACTGCTAAATTGTAAGGATGCAGTTATTCCAACACTGAGCTTCTTACCACATAATGTGTTAACTTGTTATCTCTGTTAAATGTTCATTTAGGCATTAGAATACTTTTAAATATCGATGACCTAGCTGCAGGCCTGTGTGGAGGCCACAAGGAACCTACGGTTATTTTCTTCACTCTGAAGAAGGATCCGGAGATTGTGGAGAGGGGAGTTCTACTGTATGAGAGAATTCCTCCTTGGGTGCTTTTTTTTAATTGTAATGATGAGTTTCATTTTGCATCTAAAATCTGTGGGTATATTTCCTAACACTATGATCAAAACCTTGGAATGCTTATGATGAAAATGAACTGCAACTAAATATCTGGGAATGCTTGGCTGAATGAAAGGAGGTATGAAGTGACACTTCCTAGTATTAAGCAAAGCTGTGGATTGCAGTGGTGATATCCATTGTAAGGCAAATGCTTACGAAAGTTCCATTTGATTCAGGATTTCTGAGATGTTACCGTCCAGGGTTGACAGCATGTATTCTTTCCTGAACAGGAGAGTCGATTCTTTCCCTCTGTTTGATTTTACGGCTGATTGATGCTCATGTATGAGCAGCAATTTTGCCTGGTTTGTGCCAATGAAGGGTGTATTAACTATGGATTGATAGTTTTCTGAGAGGATGAGGTCTGCAATTGGCTTGTAAAGCAAAGTTGTGATGCCATAGAGAATCTGGGATTCTTCCGACATTAAAGGAGTGCGAGCAGGGAAGGCGCTATGGTGTTGATGTTTTCTCTTATGATGATAGCCAGTCGGTGCAAACTTTTTTCCATGAGGCATCAATTTTGCGGGTCAGTTTGGTGTGATGTGTCATAGTCATTTGTTAAAAGTGAAAAGGGAGATGGGGATTTATTCTCAGTTAAGGGGTGGTCTGATTGTGTAAATGTGGTATTTTAGATGTGATGAAGTTGAGGCATATTCCGAATTTTTGTTGAGTTCTTTACTTATGTGGAGACTTCACATGATATTTTGTTTGCTATTGATATTTGCTTATGGAGACATTTACTTTTCTCGTCCATGCTAACTTGAACATTTTTGCCTGTCTATTTTGTCATCCTCTTTCTCAAGTATTTCACGCCACTGACGTTCTAGTTTTCTGTTTTCCCTGTTTCAGTGAAGCGAGTTCACCATCATACCATGTATTATTAATTTTCAAGAGATTCTTGGCAGGGAAGCCACATTGCCAGGCTGTATAATAAAGCTAATTTTCATGTGTTGCAGTCATCATTGTCAGCTTTCAGGCTGCCGAGTGGTTTTCTGCTTTAGGTAAGCAGTCATGATGGTCAGGGCTGGTGCTGTGTGGCACCAGGTGTCTTCGTGTTTTACTGGTTCACCCAGTGTGAGCTGGTGTCTCTATTTCCATATCGACTCTGATGTAACATGTTAGGCTTGGATGCAATGCCAAGATGTGGGTTATGTTTTAATAACGTTGTTCGTTTTGCAGATTGGATGATTGGAAGTTTAAGAAAACATTGTGGTAGGCAGCAGCTTCCTGCTTATCGCGTGATTCGAAGGCAATTCATAAGAAGCTGACGGCTGAACAGATGTTGCGTCACAACTCCTCCTCTTCTTTGCTTACTGACACTCATGTTGTTAACTGGTCCGTGCTGCAATGCTCACATACACCTGGTCTCGTGGAATTCTCTAAAACAGAGTTTTTTGTTTGGCCTGGCTAATTTTCGTCCTCAAAGGGTTCACGCCGAAGTTCCACTGCACTAGGCGGGGAGATCCCCATTGGCCACCCCCACCTCCCGTGGCAAGTGTATTACAATCACATCATACAATAACAACAGACAACTTTGTAAGGTTATTTGGAAGAAACAAGGTCACCGTTTATTTTGGAGCAAACATAAAAAATGGGACGGTCCCAGCCACATACATTACATTACAATAAGGATGAACCATGTCATCCCTATTCGCCAAAGGCACAAGCGTACTCCGCTTCTGGTCACTACCAGTGGGACACTTTGGGACACTGACGAAGAGTGTTGTTAGCCTAAAGCCCTAAAGGTGAGTCAGTGCCCGTCACTGGATTTGGCTCAAGCCCGGCCAATCCTGAACCACTAGCGCCAAAGCAGCAGCGTGAAAATCCCTGACTGGCTAGGACCACCCCGACACTCCGCCTGCGACAGAAAAAGAAAATTAGAAACAAAATACTACAACACAATACCATTATACTTATATAGTTTTAGAAAAGGATTACTACATCAACACTGCACTCCTTAAGCAATGCGAACGCCTCACCATGATAACAAGAACCTATTCTAACTCCATTCCATCTATTTTGTTACTTAACTGTTATCACCAGTAAATTGAGAGTATGCAGAAAAACATAGGGTGTGGGTTGGTGGGTATCAACACACAGCGGGGCTGATGGACAATAGATTGACTCCCAGCAGCCCCCGTCTTATATGCGTCCCCCAGGAGCCCGCCTGTAAGTCAGGTCCTGGGGGACGCCTCCTGTGCCTCCCCTGGGGAGGAAGAGTAAAGGCTGACCCCCCTCGGAAGGTGGCAGCGAGAGGGGACAGCTATGTGGGCTGTCCCTCTTGCACCCCCTGCGGCCTCTTACATCAGGATATTCTCCGCAATCAGCTCAGAGGCATCAGGTAAGGGACATCCATATCTTGGGGGCTAATGTTAAGAGGGGGTTTTAACCCCACAATAAAGATAATGACCCAGTCAACGGCCCGCTCAGTGTTCCTTTCTTTACTTGGCAAGGTGGACAAAAGGCACAGGATTACAAGTGGTGCCACATTATGCATGAATCCATGGCGATTTAAGGTTCTCCTCACACATCGAAATTACATACAGGCAGAGATGTTGGCAGATTTCCTGCAGGGACTGCGGAAACATGCAGACCGGGTTTTATATTATGTGCCCCATACAATCTGGGAAATCCACCACAAAAATCAATGGTGCCAAAAATTGGCACAGAGCTTGTCTCCACCTGTCATTTTCATCTGGGTCATTTAGCTTCTCGTGCAAAATGAGATGGCAATGAAAGGAGAGAAAACTGAAGCGTAGAGTTGCCCACATATGCTTCATTTTTCACAGGACCGTTTCCACCACCAATTTCAGGCAGACATAATACCACCTAGTCTGCAAGTCGGTGATGTACGGTGAGTGTGTCGGAGGTGGCCTCTGAGGGAAGTACGTTTGTCGGAGGTGCGGCTTGACACGGCTCGACACGGAGGTGCGGCTTGACGCGTAGGACGTGTAGGAGGGTCCTTTCCTCGAATCCAGCATCCCATTTCGCTCGAGTGTGCGGGCGAGGCAGCGAGGACAACACACAGCGGGGGGAAAGTGCAGGAGAAGGATAGGAAGAAGGAGAGGCCCCGATCGTAAGGAAAAGCACAGGCAAGGTCACAGGTGAGAGCCTAACCGCGCCGCCCCGTGTTCCGGGTCTGCTCCGGAACTGTGCCAAATACCGCACGACACGGCAAGGTGGCCCCCGAAGCTCTCAGTGGTGTTTGGCTCCCACGGCCCCACTGGTATTGACACTAAGCCAGGGGTGGCCCTGGGTGATTGGCCCCTTTACTAAAAGGAGCCTTCCTGAAAGAGGTGGTGTGGTGCCTCCAGCACCCCCCCAGAGTTTGAGGGGGTAGACGTCAGTTCCTCTACCCTGACTGACCTCTCCCCTTGATAGGAGGGGGGAAGGGTTCAGAGGAGATGGTGAGGCACCTATAAGTGGTGTAGAGGAGTTGAGAACAAACATACCCTACCCAGAATTGTATCTGGGAAGAAGGGGAACCTGCCATTATTACCCAGCGACTGAGGGCCCCCGCCCGAGAGACAGGCTTTATAGCCCCCTGGTTGATTGAGAAGGGGGGCCCACAGGAAAAGGCGGGAAATCAATTTTGCTTCCCAGCGTGGAACGAGGGGAACCATCTCACCACGTAAACATCAGCCCTCTCTATCTCTAGTCTGGGAAGCGAAGTGAGCTATAACATAGACATGCAGCGGGGCAGAAGAGCCCCCCACTCGATATACAATCTACGCAAAAATAAGTGCCCACCCATTAAGGAATCCAAAGAGTGCCCAAAGAAAGGGGGAAAATCTAAAAAGAACGCTAAAAATGCCCTACCGGTGGTGGAAGGGGCTATAACCGAGTTTTTCCCGGTGAATCCTCCCCCTGCCATCAACTCTACAGTAAACGAGGATATTACAGCACCGATACATAATGATGGCATCTCCTTAAACACCACTAATTTCGATGATATAGATAACAACTCCCTTCTAGATCTATGTCTGACTATACAGAAAGGGATGCAGACACAAACTCCTATGAGGCCAAACAGTGGCATAACGCCTATTAAAGATAGTAGCATGAATAATGCCACAGGGGAATACCACGCGCCGGAAAGGAGCGGACAATTGTCTGCATCTCCTAACTTAGTAATGACGTCGATGGAGGACGATCCAGACAACGTAACGGAAGATAACATCGACCTACACCCTAGCTCATCAAAGATAATTGAGCTCCAATCGTCGGTGGCGGCCCTGCAATTTGCCCTCAATAATAATAATAATAATAATAATAATAATAATAATAATAATAATTAGGCTTTTATATAGCGCTACAAACCCTCAGGTATCCGAGCGCTGCTTATTATTACCCACGGTGTGTGGTGCTCATTTATCGACCTCGGAAGGATGAAAGGCTGAGTTTGGCCCCGCCGGGATTCGAACCTGCGTTAACAGGCTCTGCACGGGTGTCAAAGCGAGCGCTCTACTCGCTGTGCCACTTGACCGGCTACTTTTACAGATGTCGGGACGTATCCTGGCTAATACCAACTCTATTACTATGGCCTTAGGCTCCAAAGGCCTTCCTCGGGAAGAGTCTGAAATGAATCTATCAGCTGCACTACTCACAGCAGATGTGATCAACAAGCATGAAGTGGAGATGGAAGAGAACGAGGGGCCTCATGCACCCAATAGCAACAGCATAATTGAGGTACCTCATGAGGAGGTGGAAGAACGGGAGCAGGAGCACAGTCCCCAGTCCCCCCTCACACGCAAACAGTGCAGATTGGCAAAAAAAGGCACTGGAGAATAAGCCAGTGGCAACAGGTGCCCAATCTCCTATATTGGGACCTAAATTAGTACCGGAGGCACGGTCTAAAAAGGCCAGGAAAAGAATGGTGAGAGCAGCCCAACGGGCGGCTAGGGCAAAGGGCCCTCTGTTAGATTGGCTGATACCTGAAGAGAAGGCAACTGAAGTGGATGATAATGAAGCATCTGTGCTGTGCGAAGAGCCTGATCAGGAAACCAGCATATATACACAGCCGGAGTATGTTCCCGAGACACAGGCGTCAGGGGAACCTGGGGAGTGATCATCACTGGATCAGAAGAGAGCAGTGAATGATACAACTACTAATCGCACCTGCTTCATTAAGAACTATACCCCAGTGGCAAAAATCCCTGGTTAGCACGCTCAGAGCTGCTCGCTAGACTATATCACATACCTCAACTACGTGTTTTAAAATCTGAGGACTTTCTTTTCATTGAACCACTTGGCTGCCCTAATCCCAATGTTTCGGCCATACATTGTACCTTCCCGACTACGGCGCATTTAATCAGGAATTACAAAGAGGATTTGATGGCAGTGGACATTGAGATTGATGTGGACCCTATGGAGAAGGGCCCCTTGCCTAAACCAGAAGATATTATGCCTTCAGTTCCGGTCGATACTGTACTTAAAATGGGGGAGGGGGATAACCCTGCTCTGGCTGAAATACAGCAAGCCCTGAAATCACTGCTAGAATCCATCCCGCAAATGCTAAAGAACCACTGATGCTTATCATTACTTTCTTGGAACTGCAGAGGCTTTTCCCACCTTCTGAGATCTGAGGGTTCTGCAGACCTACTGTCACAACACAGCTGTATCTGTCTCCAAGAGACATGGTCTCTCGACCCACTTTTACTTGACGGCTTTGTTATACATCAAGCGGTGGCTAAATGTGGCAGTATGGGTCGTCCCTATAGGGGGCTACTAACTGGGGTAATGAATTCGATTACGTCTCGTAAGATACAGTGTAAAGCTGAGGAACAGCTCCTGGCAGTAGAAGTCGAACTACACGATGAAAGAGGTCTGGGAAGGTATTTAGTAATCAATCTTTATAACCCCCCAGGAGAATTGATTCGTGATTCATTACAGGAGGCGATTCAGGACCTGTTGTCTTCCTGGTGGCTGAGAGATGGAAATGTGGCTGTGATGGTCATGGGCGATTTTAACTGCCATATAACAGATGAAATACTCATATCCTCTAATCCTGACCTTAGCATTAGGTGTGTAATGACCCACGGAAAGAGGGAAGCTGAAGGGCTAGGCTGGCTACAATTGTTTGGAGCCTGGGACATGGCTTTGACTAACGGCCGTACCAGGGGAGATCGGCAGGGGAAACACACTTGGTCTAACGGCGCCTCCACTAGAATGTTAGACTATATATTTACGTGCCCCGAGCTACAGACAAGAGTGACTGACATGGCCGTGAAGCACAACGAATGGAGCGACCATGCGTCGCTACAGTGCACTCTATGCATCCCTATTCCTACATCTGTACCTCCTAATATAGGCAGTATCCAAACCAACTGTGCAGGATCCAGAATTCTATGGTCCGAGAGAAATATAAGCTCCGCTATGGAAGCACTTAAATCTACTGCAGCCCTAGATTTCCTTGAGTTCGAACATATGTCGATAAATGAGATTGAGGATTGTATATCTAAATTCTCAGGCCAGCATGCTACGGCCAATAAGGGTCATATGTTAAAGATAGGGGGGTGCATACCCCTGTTTAACAGGGAAATTAGGGATGCTAAGAGAGGTCTAAGAGCGGCTATTCGAGGTCTGAAACTGATGAACTTACCTGGAGCCTCATACCGTGAGAAACTAAGGAAAATCAAAAATCGATACAGAGCAGACATCAAGAACATTAAGAGCACTGAAAAAAACGCCAGGTATCAGAAGCTAGTACAAACGATCTGCACTAGAAACTCTTGCGGCATTTGGTCCCTCCTTAATGAGAACAGAGAGAAGGCTAAAGGCCCCTTAGTTAACCCAATAAGTAAGGAGGCATGGGAAAAGTTCCTATCAGACCGGAACTCAGGAGGTATAGAAACCTTGATTAGCTTTCGGGTGAAGGCTCCCTCTCCGTTGCCTTTTGACATCTCAGCAGAGGCAATATTGAACAAAATAGTTGCCCTCAAGTCCTCCAGATCCCCCGGACCTAACGGGTTAGCCAATATAGTGATTAAGAGCCATCCTCTATTTTGGGCCGACTTGTTTTCGTTACTTTTCAATAAAATATTAGAGCAGGGGGTAATCCCCTGCTCATGGCAAACTGCCATTCTTATTCCTGTATTTAAAAAAGGTAGCCATTTGGATCCTAATAATTACAGGCTTTTATCCATGTTAGATATCTCTGGTAAGCTATTTGCCTCACTGTTACTCAGTGAGCTGCAGAAATGGGTAGACAATTCCAAAATACTCAGCAGATTTCAATGCGGGTTTAGGCGGGATTTTTCCACCTCACATAACCTTTTGGTTATGGATATACTGCGTACACGGGCACTTAGCAGGGGGCAGCCCCCGTTGTACGCTTTATACATCGACTTTAAGGCCGCATTTGACTGCATCCCCCGAGGGAGACTATGGACCAAGCTAGAGAAATTGGGAATCCCGACAGGCTTGTTATATTATTTAAAACTACTCCATCACAATACTACGGCATGCCTTAGATTAAATCAGGAAGGAAATTTAACTCGAAAGGTGACTCAAGACAGTGGGGTAAAGCAGGGATGCGTCACAGCAACCCTTATTTACAACCTTTACGTGTACGACATCCCGGCAGCCCTGGCTGAGGTCGACAATTGCCCTCCTAAAGTTGGGGAAGTATCATGCACAGTATTGGCATATGCGGACGATTTAGTTGTCTTTGATAACACCATAGGTGGTTTAAGGCGTTCTGCTACTTCTCTTTGGGACTATGCCAGAATTAATGGCCTAACGATCAACCTGGACAAGACAAAAGTATTAAGATTCACGAGGAAAAGAGCAACTCGTGTGAATCTGATGGTGCATGGTAACTCCATACCCTACGCTCCATCCTACCGCTATTTAGGAGTGGACATTGAGCCCCTAGGCGATTACTCACTCTGTAGACAGGGGCGAATCACAAGAGCAATGCAAGTCACCTCACTTATCTCCTCATTTACAAATAAGCAGGGCGGTTTCACCTTGTGGGGGACGCGTCATCTTTATATTCAAGTGTTTGCACCCATGATTGTATATGGTCTCGAATCACTACATACTATGGATCTAGGGTGGTTACAAGTGCTGGAGGGCAAGTTCTGGAGACGAATCTTGGGGTTATCCCCGGGGGTCCCGATGGCACTGATTAGATTAGAACTGGGCCTTCCCTCCTTTAAGGCTATGGTTCTGAGGAAAAGAGCTGGCTTCCACCTTAAGATGATAAGTGACTCTACCAACCCCCTTCTATCCGTGATCCACCAGGAGGTGACCAAAAAATATTCTACCTCACCCCTCTATAAAGACATGGTTGCATTTTTCATTGACATTGGTTGGATACATAGAGGGACTATGGTCACAAAGGAAACCTTACATGCATTAGGTAAAAAAGTAGACAGATGGGATTGGCTAGAGAATTTCGCCCATATAAGTAATCTTGAGACATATCACTTTGTCAAATATCGTCTGTATAATTTCATGAAGCCTCAAGCTTACTTATCTCTCTGCCCCTTCAGGAAACTTAGACGCTTCATCATCCTGTTTAGATTAGTGCAATTACCTACCTTGTATAGTAGAGGGGCTTGGGAGAAAATCCCTGTGGACAAGTGTATATGTCGTCTCTGCAAATCCCCAGATTGTCTTGAGACAGCTAGACATCTTCTCACGGGATGCCAGACACTGAGAGACACAACTCTTCGCCATTTGGGTGACTTTGTACATGATTGTGCAACAATACGTGATATGTCTTTTTGGATTTATTGCACCAATACCAGCAACATGCACTTATTCATTGCACTATATAACATCTGGCAACAAGTGGAACTTGGTTTAAAGGGTGGGGTGGAATCATCCCAAGTCTGAGGAGCACATGAAAACACACAGAGTTCCTCAATGGAGAGGGAAATTAGCTATTCACGCAGTCTATGTAATGGTTCTTTTTAGTTATAGTTTTTAATGTTGATATGCATATATGATTTTATTTGCAGGTTTATGTATATCCTTGCATTGAGTATAATGTTTTGTAATCTGAAATATGTAAAAATTGTATGTGTAAAGTTTGAATTTATTTTCATTCTGTATCACATTAAAGAATTTGAATTTGAATTTGCAACTGTTGGCTCTTCATATGTTTCGGACTAAAACTCCCAAGAGCACCCATGGTCAAACTTAATGGAGAGGGATTGTGGGAATTGTAGTGCGAGACATAGGGAGATGCATAGCTTGCAGACCCCTGACCTAGTAAAACAACTGGCCACCATAGTCTGAAAAATCCTTATGGGGGGTGCCTGGGAATACAAGGTGACAACTCCACTCCCAGCAGGAAGGCCGATAGTGAAAGTGCCCCTTAACTGAGAATAAACTAGTCCAAGTAGAATCTTTCACTCAGGGCGGTTTAGCAGAGGAGACCTATCCATTACAATATCATTCTGCTCTTGCCCAGATAGACAGTCCAGCACAGAAACGCCAGGCAATTCCCCTCCGAAAAAGAGAGCCAACTCCAACCCTGGGCACGTGTCCTTGCCATGTTGGGCATTATCAGGAGGTTGGGCTGAGATGGAGCGTTTCACTAGAACCACAGAGGAAGGGGTCCATGACTGGTTTACTCTCACTAAGGGCGAAAATCCAAGGGTTCCAACATTTGCCAAAAATGTAAGAGCCCCTTTATTGAGAACAAACAAGTGTACACAACATGTTCTGTCCCGGGTCGCATCCAACATTCCCATCCGAGATCCTCCCAACCCTTCGCAAGCAGACGGCCTGCACACCCAACACATTGCTGGCCTGGTCACTGTCTGACCTCCCCTTCCAACTGCAAATAGCTCTGGGTTGTTTCAGAGCAGATCTCTGCTGCTGTAAATCAAGGCCAGGGGAGCTTATTTGATCTTCCGGGAACACTACAATGGAAAACTGGAACGTCACAATGACTCTTTAAATGTTGATCGGTCACGCCAAACATTTGTCTCTTCTTGTTCGAGTGTCTTTTTTTTTTTTTAATTCCGAAGATATTTTTGGATTTTTGAAGTGTGATCACAGATACATGTATTACATTCATGGATACGGTGCTGTTGGCGGCTAAATATTTAGCAACAACATGAGATTTGCACAGACTCTTAAATCTGCAATGTCCATATTTTCGTTTTAAAGTGATCTTCGCCTTGTGTGCGTGCTTGTGCAGATGCACTTGCTTGCCCCTGCACACGTGTATGCTTGCATTCTCCCAGACAGACCCCCTTCCACCTTCTTGCCTTCAGGATTTATAAGGGCTTTGCAACATGCGGTTTCCAGATGTAGGCCCCAAGTGCCCCGTCAATGGCTTCCTGCTCAGAGCCAAGAGCTGTGAGCAGATGGAATTACACAAGACTCTGCTGTATAAACCACGCTCTGCCGTCCTAATTAAACTCTAGCTTTCTTGAGAGGCTGCCTCAGTTCCTGGCAAGTGACCCCTCCATCCCCCCACCTCCCAAACTAGAAACTGACACTTTATTAAAGTAGTTCACTGATGAAGGGACCGACTTCTTTATTTATTAAACTGGCTATACATGAATGTGCACAATTAGTGAGCAGGCAAGATTGCAATATCATTTCAAGCATTGCAGGTCCATATTCCCATGCAAATCTAAATGTTCCCCACTGCTTCTAGTAGTTTGAGTACTACACGAGTTTGAAAACACCTTGTCAACCAACAAACGAATGCAGCCTGTACATGTCATGGATGGTTTGCCTCAATTGAGAAGAGTGGATAAAAGAACCGGATACCAGTGATTTCTAAAAATAAAGTCTAGGACTGGAAAAGTGGGGTCCCATTGGCTACAGCTGCATGGCATCCCAGTGGCCCCACTGCATGCGCAATGACTCCAGTCAGGCTTAGCTTTTCACATTGCACTCTGGGAATTGTAGTTTCATTTGAGCAATTGAAAATATAGGCCTGTAGGTCCAGGCATGCAAACTGGATTGCAAGAACTGGTTGGCGGTGTAATGAATGACATAGGGCCTCTTGTCAGATAGGTTGGTGGGAAAATGAAATTTGCTCAAGAGAAAACCATGTATTTTTTGTCCCAATGTTCACTTTGCCAGCAAACTGTGAATGACCTCAGTTTGCCTGAAATGTTCACAGTAGGAACAAAACAATCGTTTAAAGGTTGAATTAATTCTCTGAAGGAAAAACTATTTCTCACTAAAACAAATCCATTTCTTAAAAAGTAAAGAATACATTTTACTTGATGAAAATCAACCTGGCAACTAAATAAGCCACCCACACATTCGCTAATCTTCATCTGCCAGGAAATACTCTGAAAAGAGTTTTCTGGTGAAATAGTGAATTTATCTGTTATTTCAACTTTTTCGCTATTTGCTATCTGTAAAAAAAATAGTCTCCCTTCCTACCAGTGACTACATTCAGGCGATTTACACATAGGAGTTATTGAAAATTCAGAATGGCAGGTGGGAATGCTTGTAGGTAGAGGCAGGAGGTTCCCTAAGTAGTTGAGGGAGATGAAGAAATGTAAATTATAGTTAGTTGAGTGAAGAAGCAGTAGACCATTTTAACTGCATTTAGTTGGAATATTTTTTGACGGAGAGGTACAACATTGAAATGGGATAGCCCATTTACTGGCGATTACGATAGTTGACAATCCCATTGACGACACACTTCTTATTTCTTAATAGTCACTAGGGAAGAGAAACATGCCGGAATTGTTCCAGGACAATTGATTGCATATATTGGCTTTCACCGTCTTTTTATGATCTGAGAGAATATTAGCAAAAGCAAACCAGAGAGTTGGTGGAGGCAGCAGATTGCGTTAACAGACTCATGTTCATTAGTGTAGGAATCCCGCAGTAAGGACCGCATCCTCAGTCTTCTCCAGAGGATAGTGATTGTTTCATGATCGAACTGTACCTAGGCATCGAAATTCGTGTGTATCCTGATCCCCATGCCTTTAACTAACCCAACGAGGAAGAAAACAGTAATTACACTATATCCCCAAATATTCCACCTACTTTAGAAATGAGAAAAAGGCTGCAAATCCATGGGGATTCAAGCCTCTGTGCGCATGTCAAAATGCGGTAGATACACTGAGGAGCTAATTTTTGTATGAGCTGTAACGTCAATTGTTGGCATAAAAGCATTTTGTAAGATTTTTAGGCCTTCAATTGACGCAGTGGCTCATTTTCAATCATTTCAATGCTGGAGAGGAGGGCCAATTGCATTTCTGCCACCTTCCTTCCGCTCTGCCATACAAATGCACCGGCATTCACGGCCGCATGGATTTTCATGCCAACGCAAATAGTGGAGATCCCTAAGGCATCCGCTTGCTTTATTCACTAGCATAAAGCAGGCGCACACCACCATTGGATCATTTGTATATGCTGCCTGTATGACAGGCAGGTTTGATTGCAATTGTGGATACTACTTACCATGCGCAGATGGTAAGCAGTGTTCACAATGATAATTAAATTCTGACCGACATGTGAGCATGTTGAGCAATGCTTACTTGTAAGCATGGCAAGCAGCACTCACAAACAAAAACAGGCACTGCCTTTTCTCTGAGCATGCCAGGCACTGTTAACTCACTTTGCACAGTGGAGTGCAAAAGGCAGCGTACACAAGTGTTTGCAACCTTTTGCCCTGCACATTAGCACTCTGCCGTGCAAATGACAAAAATTGTTTACGTTGCAGTGCTACCATTACATGTCCACAAGTGTATATTAAGTTTGGCAGCAAAATGAGCTCCTGATGATTTTCCTGAATGGAGAGGTCAACTGAGCAGAGCAGATTTTCCTCTTCATGCACTGCAGCATCTTGGAAATCTGATGTCAAATTGCATGGACGGTGAAAAAGAAACATGTAGAGAGCTTTTCTCCCTCTGCCTGTTTTTTTTACCATTAATGACATTTTGCTCCTTCTTCAAAATGAGACCATAATTAAGCCAGTAGAATCAGAGGAGGCGGCATTAATGGTCTGGTAATGCCCTGGTACATCAGTTACAAGCCTGATCAAAGCAAAGGCTTTAACGTAAGCCCTGGGGCATTACCAGATCGATAATGCCCCCCCTTCGAGGGTTCTATTGCTATCAATACCCCGGCACATTGTACCAGGGTACTAATAGTATTTTTCTCGAGTTAAGAAACGGTGTGTGAACCGGTTCTCAACTCAACAAAAAAAAAGAAAAAAGATGGCTGACATGGATCTGGGAGAAGGGACTATGTGTAGTCCCTTTTCCCTTTCCATGGTGGCCATTAAATCGTGTTTTAAAAAAGTAAACAAAAAAAATGGCCGCCAGGGAATGGGGAGAAGGGACTGCACAAAGTCCCTTCTCCCGTTGCATGGCGGACATTCGCGAGGCAGAGATGTGCCAGGAACACTGTTGTTCCCAGCACCAGCGAGGGACAATGCAGCGAAAGATAAGTGGGGAGCAGGTGGGGGCACTTAAATATGATGAAAAGTGGGGTGGTGTGGGGGGAAGATGGCACAGGGGGAGTGGGGAGTGCACATACCTGCTTCCCGGCAAGGAAAGTTGGCAGCCTCCCGCTTTGTGAAGGTTCAGAGCAGGATCTTTCCCTGTGTGGTAAGGACCATGTTTCGAGCCTCATTGGGTGAGAGGACGCCACACCCTCCTTGTGGTGTATTAATTGGTGGTAAATGAGTGTGCAACACACGCATCATCTTTTTGTGACTACTAGGCATTGACAAACTTTTCTGAACAAATTTAGAAACAGGCAACCAACCTGTTTTTTGGATAAAACTACTGTGGTTGAGGGCAGAGTTATTTTTCAGGACAACAGAGAACTGCTATGAGTTTTGACACCAGCAGTAACAAGGCTGTGGGGGAAGACAGAAAAGGATAGGGTTGAATTCTAAATATACCTTCCTCCTACCAACATCTGTCCCTATGTAGCGCTGGTGTATCGCCTACAAATAGGGGACAGGATAAGAAGATAAACTCTTTACTTCTAGTTGTTATAAGACATTCAGCCTTGTTTAAATCATGCCCATCAACCACTCTCTTCCACTATGTGTCTGTATTGGAAGAAACAAATAGCCAGACAAAAGATTGGTGCTTTTAGTGGTTCAGTGTACAAACATCCACTGGGTTATACATGACTTTAATGACCCAGGGATTGTGTGTAAATTACGTATGCCCAAGTTTAAAAGAAAGACACAAACACAAATATTAAAAACTGAAAAATTGTGTTACAAACCAACATAAAGACAATACACACTCCACTATGCGTTTTTCTAGGTCTTATTTTTACTGCATCTAGTGGGGCGAGGTAAAAAAATTGCTCATGTTTAGAAAGTTAAATTGGTATCTATAGATTGTAGAAATTACTGTCTACCGGTTTCAGCGGCAACGTGTGTGTTAGGGCCACTTTCTTCAGGACAGTCTTTTGGTATTCAACAGGGAGGTAGGTCTAGTCAGTACATACCAAATGTTGAAAATAGAAAAGGAGGCGGGAGTTTACTTTACCACCTCCTTAATGTGTCTTGGGGCTGGGACAGACAGGTGACCCGGATATGTATCCAGTTTACGAGTGCAAGGGAGCTAGGAGGAAGCCGGCACATGGAAAGCAGCCAGGATCAGGATTCATTACCTGTCTTTTGGGGACATGATTTGTTTAGAACCTAGATGAGACAACAAGACCAACCCATTCTCAATATTCAGGGCCACCCATCTGTTTTTTTTTTGGATAAAACTACTGTGGTTGAGGGCAGAGTTATTTTTCAGGACAACAGGACGCCTGGTTTTGGAAATCAGACTTTGTTTGGTTTTTAATTAAATCATATCACAGTTGGCATCTGCCCTAATTTTGTCATGTTACCAAGTACATAGAGTAAGGGCATTTCCCTGAAAACTCAATTCTTTGCCCCCCCCCCATTTTTTGTGAATTCAAATTTAGAAACACCCACATTTCAGGAGATTTGACCAAGTTCACCTTCAAACCAACTACACTTGTGACATTGGGTGACACCTGGGAGGAGGAGTGGGAGGAGCTGGCAATCCCTGAGGGAAGCATTTGGGAGAGTCATGCTTGCCTGACTGTACTGTGTTGGAGCATCAAAGATTCACAGTGGGTCACACAACAGTCGGTGACAATGGGAATTTCCACAATCAAGTGAATGAGACATCTCCATTGGGTGACATCTCAGGGATGTCATTTCACCAAAATGCCAGGGGTAGCAGAAGTGACATCACACGACCTTTGACTTCCCTGATAACATCAAAGGAAGTTATCACATTTGACCCCGCCCCCAAGAGACATCACAGGAAGTGGTGTCATGTAGTTTGACCCCGCCCCAAAATGACATCACAGGAAGTGGTGGCACATGCCCTTTTGCCACTTGACATCACAGGAAGTGGAATCATCTGCTTTCATACATAAATCAAATGACACTTTGTACAACACTTCTGACACAAGAATGCAGCAGGGCCTTCTATAAGAGACCTTCCCCTTCATGTTGTCCCTGTTTTGAACACTGTGTCCTAAGTGCTGTGATTTATTTAAAATACATAACTAAATCCTGTTTTCTTCACTGTCGCTCTTTCATATTACCAATTTGTTTTGCTTCTTTTGTTTTAAAAATACATGAATAATGATCTAAGCAGTAACAAAAAACCCTTTATTCCTTGAAACCGCCTCTTCACACTTTCTTATTGCCGTACACGGCCCAGAATTTCCTATAATCATGGTTGAAAATAACTACCACATGTAGCACCAGTGGGTGCCCGGGCAGAAAGCTGCACGTCCTAACAATTGCAAGAGCTCCCTCTGCATTCCCTACACTAGGGTGGTCTCTGGGGCACTTGGGAAGAAGGGGACATCAGTACAGAAGGCAGGACATTAATTCATACTATTGTGGCTTTTGTGTAGAAGGTGGGTTATTAGTGCAGAATGTAGAGGCACTAGTACAGAAGGTTGAGCATTAGCGTAAAAGCTTGGATATTAATGTAGAATGCATTGCATTAATGAAGAAGACGTGGTAGCGTAAGTGAAGACGCTGGGGCATTAATGCAGAATATTAGTCACTGGTTCAAATGGTGGTGCACCAGTTCAGACATGTGGGACCTCAGTATACAAGGCAGGGCATCGGTGCACAAGGATGGGCTGTTATTGTATAAGTTTGAACAATCGGAAGGTGGGTTATTAGTGCAAAATGCAGGTGCAGTGGTGCTGTCAGTTGGGCATTAACGCAGCATACGGGTATCAATCACTACAGAAGGCACATAATTACTGCCCGAGAAATGGAGTTAGTGACAAAGAAGGGGCAGTGTAGAAAATGAAGCACACATACAGTCAGGGGCACCAGTACAGTTGGTGGGGCACACGTGCAGAATGTGAGATGTTAGTGCAGAAGAGGGGTCATTGGTACAGAAGGTTGTGACATTAATGCAGGTGGTGGGTTATTAGTGTAGAACGTTGGGCCACTCGTAATACAAGTAAAATAGTCTATAATAGCGCAATATCTGCCATTTTGGCAACCTCTTTGCAGGGAAGGTTGGATCATACTGCCGATGTCATGCGTTAATGCAGCTGGTGTGGCGTTAGTCAAGAAGATGGGGCTTTGATGAGACCCTGGAACACCCTTGCAGACATTGAAGAGATTCGTGCATAAAATAGTGCATCAGTGTAGAATTGGGACACTATTGTAGAAGGGAAGGAATCAGTGCAGACGTTTGGGGCATTAGTCTAGAAAGATGGCCCTTCATCTAGAAAATGACTGCGGAATACATTGAATTAGTGACGAAGATGTGGTATTGTTGCAGAAACCATGGAGTACAGTACAAGCAGACTTTGGTGGCATTAAAGCAGAAGACTGGCGGTACATGTACAAGGTGGGGCTATATCAAATAAGATTGCTGAGTTAATTCAGATGGGAGCATTAGTCCAGAAAGTGGGATACCGGTGCAGGAAGTAGGGAATCAGTGCATTGATTGGGTCACCAGTGCAAAAAGCTAAGGAATGAGTGCACTAACCTGAGACATGTGTTCAATGAACAGAGGCATTAGTGCAATGGGTGGTGCATTAGAGACGTAGGATGGGCAGTAATGCAGTAAGTTGAGGCATTAGTGTGACAGGCTGGGGTAATTATGTAGAACGCCTGGCATTAGAGCATGGACCTTAGTAAGGGAAATGGGTCAATGATACATAAAATAGGGTGTAGGTTAACATGGTGGGCGATTAGTGCAGGAGATAGCAGCATTAACATAGAAAGCTGTATAGCAGTGCAACATGCAGGGTATTTAGCGCAACAAGTTGTGACATTAGTGCAATAGGCGTGACATAAACATAACTGGCTGCAGCATTAGAGTAATGGGCTTGGGCTGGGGTATACCTGCAACAGTCTGAGGCGTCAGTACAGTACGTCTGCAAAACGTTGAACATTAGTGCAATAGGTAAGAGCAATGGGTAAGAGGAGGCACCATAGTGTAAACGGTGGGAGCATGTGTGTGGAAGGTGGGAAACATGCTAAGAGTAGTGCAGAAGGTGTGGCGATAGTGCAGAAGGCGTGGAATTAAAGCACAGGGTGGGCCATTTGTGCAAATTGTTGAGAGTTTATGCAGTAGGTTGGCAAACTCACGAACCGGCCACTGTCTGCAATCCTTCCAATTCAGGATGCAGCAGCGGTTACTCACCAGGAACCGGACGCCAAGAATGGAAGCAAGCTCAATCCACGGAGAATTCATCTTCATGGCTGCGTCATGCTGCACTCTCTGGGGGGACTAAAGGCTTCGGGGTCGAGACATGGGGGCTCATTCCAAGTATGCCGGTATCCTGGCGGTAGAGCAGCCAGGATACCGTCAACTGGTACATACCTTTAGCGGCACCCGGTCCAGTGGCATTTCCGCTTGATTACAGGTGCCGGCGGAGCAGTGTAAATACACATTCATGGAGTCGCATAGGACTCCATGAGGGGATTTGCCGTTATTACTGTCACCAGAAAAGCCACGTCAGTAACATGGGCTTTTTTGACCGGAAGAGTACCTCGCTTAACTCCAGCATTTAGCTGGCGGTAGCCAAGGTGCCCTATCTGCACTCCCGTAGTTGGGTGGTCCTGTAAAGTGGAGGTATCCTCGGATACTGGCCCATTTTTACCAGACCGCCCTACTCAGAATGAGCAGCAGGGTCTCCTGCGTCCAGTACCTGTCTTTACTGAGCCCTGGCTGCCCCTTGCCTCGGCCTCTCCTGGGGTCGAGATGATTCACTGCTTGCAGCTCTGCGCCGGCTGCTGCTGCTGTCACAGCTCAGGACCCTGCAGCAGCCACCAGTTCCTCTGCAGTGTCTTGGTCCTATACCAGAGCAGTGTGTTTGTGGCTTGTGCACTACACAGTGTTTTCCGTGGCCCGGCTAATGGGGCGTGTCCTGCCCCGGCCTTTTTGGCAGACCTTCGGTCCTGTCATGTGCCCAGTAGAACCCCTTACTGTATTGCTACTTCCAGATGAATACAATATGGTGACACTGTAAGAAGTTGGAATATATTCTGTGGATTCATCTGTATGTAGTGTGTGGTACTATTATTGAAATTGCTGCCTTTTTTCTGTCTGACCTCAGTTTGTGGTCTTGGTGATGTTAATGATTGGGAGCCGCAACATACAGAAAGTATGACTTGTTGAGTGCCTAAGAGCACATTGTAAACCCTGTGTTTCCATCTACCATTGGAGTTCACCAATGGAAGATTAAAAGGAGCTCTTCTCCTATTGTGAATAGTAGTATATTGAATTGCAGTGCAAGGCCCATTATATTAGACATAGCTTTCAATCTTTCATGGCCCCTGGGCATGTGAAAACACCCGTTTTTTTTTTAGGTGGGTGAAAGATTATTGATTCTGTGGGATGTTTTAACCCACTAGTCCATGCCCTGCAACGTTACTGTGCACTGCTTGCATCAGAAACCTCAGAATGGCCGCTGGAAAGCATTATGCACGCTAAAATCACCCAGAAGTGTGCAGGAAAACCTGAAAAATAGGCTGCCAATTTACTTTTGCCTATGTCAGTGGTAACATAGGAGACCACTGCCAAAACCCATCCTTTAGCTGCCCACAGAGGAAAATGAAACTATTTGAAAAAGCAGTCCTGCATTGCAAGAGAAACACAGAGCTGTTTAAAAATCCGTTTTTCCTTGGCTGAGGAAAGTGCAAAAATCTTGGTGCTCAAACATTACAAAAGATTCAACATCCCTGTTGGTTGTTAAAGATCACTGTATATAAAGAATTCACCTAAGCACAATGTCAGCAGAAAAATATTTGATCAGAAGAAAATCCACATTTAAAGATGCTTGCTTAGAAGAATATGTCAAAAATGGGCGCAGTACGGCTACTCGCCTGTGTCAGAAGCTGGTGATTACTTAACCTGTCAATTTAAGCTGATACATTGAAATCATAGTATGAAAAGGAAAGACTTGCAATCAGAAGCAATAGAGGTGGATACAATTCAAAACTATATTTTAAAAAGGCTGGAATTAAGAGATTGGTGGATATATTTGTTAAAAATGTAATTTGTATTTTAGGATAAGACTATTTTAAACATTGTGTTAAAAGTTAAAGCCAGCTACACTGGGCTTCAAAGACATTGCACACCTTCTCCCAAACAAAGGAATCTTTTCCCCTGTTCTCTGCCAAGGAACTGGCAGGGAGGTGCGAAAGGAAAAGGGAGGAGCACTTTGGCCTGTTGCTCTGCTAGAAGACAAAAGACTCCCTTTGACTCAAAGGAAATGCTAATTCGGCTGTAGGCTGAAACCAGATGCCAAAGTCAGAGAGGCCTGGGACTGCTCTCTAGCCCAGCCAAGACCTTGGAGGCAGAGACAAACAGTTTGTGTATTCAGAAAGCACAGAAAATATAAGTTTGAGAAAAAGACTTATAGAAAATTGAGCCGAACTGGTAAAAATATGGAATTTAGAGGTTATTAAAAGGAAAATGTTGCTCACAAGTAGAAACTACTCTGGAACTTGTGCGATATTCAGAGAAAGAGTTATCAAAATGTGGACTTTGTAGCAGTTGTGATAATGTAAAAAATATGAAACTTTACAGGAATATGCCCAGATGGTATGTGCATGTATGTGAAAGAAATGGTACAGAACTGACACTGAGTAACCAACCAAAAACACGAAAAACTGTCATTTGTGAACCGAAGCTCTCCAGAAGATGGGACTTTGACGGATGCGTGCCTTATTTAATTTGGGATGTAAATATGTAGTATTAGTAAATTAGTGATATTATAAATATGCTTTTTGTGAAAAATAAGATATACTGTACAGAAACAAAGGGGAGGGTTTTCTCCCTGGACCATAAACATGACCCATCATGACACACTGTTGCTTCTCAAAGCAGGGGAGAGGAAATTCTGTGACCTATCGGCTTCTTAGAGGGTTGGGCATAGTATAATTAGCCTACCCACCCCCTTGAGAAATACATAAATAGGGACAGTTGAGGGCACAGAAAGACACAGACATTCACCCATCACTGATCCACTGGTGAAGCGCTCTGACGGAGAATCCAGACTCCAGAACCCTGAAGGCCCAGTCCAAAAAGCTGAACCCTTCTCCGCTGGCCTTTAAAATCTTGCAACCTGATTTTAACCCCAAACATCCAAGGGGCATCACAAATCCAACAGCCTGGCTGTGCTTTTTTGGCTGCTTCTTGCCAAAAACCCTTGCTAGAACCCAGAGATCCAAACCAGTAGAGCAGGCCTGTACCCAGAACCAACCACTCAGATCCAGTCCGGGAGGCCGTGCAGACCAGAGTGCCTTGCTGAGAGCAGAACCAAGCACCTGAATCCTGTCCGGTGGCTAGCAGATTCCCGTCCAAAACCCTTGACCAGATCCTGACGGGCCTATTCCATTCCCAAGCCATAGTTGTGAGTATTTAGCATAGAACTGTCCATAGCCAATCTTAGTCTTAAGTAATCCCATCCAACCCAGTCCAACATATCCAGATTGTATTGTAGAATCTCTTTTGTCTATCCTGAATCCTTCTCTCATCCACATAGTCCTATGATAATTGTAGTGATAAATCATCTTTGTGCTAAATATATTTGCTGAAGAAGGACAAGTGTCTTAGGGGACAAAAGTCAGAGCAGAGGCACCGCTGTTCTGGTGGCTGACCGTTGGGTATCTTGCATCTTCATAGCCCATTAGTGTTAAGAAATCGATGTTTGTAATCTTCAACAGCGCATCTCTCATTTGAAATCTTGACTCTTTTCTGAAGAATCAACCTTTACTAAACCCCTGTAACTTTTGAACCATACATGCTAATGTCAAATTGAAGCTAACATCCTCAGCTTTCAAACGAACTAAGAACCGCACTCCAACTCCTTATAGTTTTTCTGTAATCGCATTTCTCGCGCGCTGAAAAGTTTGCTGCGATTTTGCATTTGGCTCAATTTCATTCCATATAAAATTGCTATTTCTTGCATGCAACTTCTGAATTCAGTTCCTATCTATTAGTCTTTCCAACATCATTGCTAGTCTCTATCGGAGCCTATCCAAAGCGACTCTCACTAGTTCTGAATCCCATCTAGCGAATTAAAGTCATTTTTAGCATTTTTTCCGTTCATTACAAGTCACATTCAAAAGCATTTGGCCTGTTTAAATCATTCCTGTTCTCTATAAGCTTGCTGGGGAATTGGGATTGAACTGCATTGTTGATAGTATATTCCTGAAACCTGTGTGCCCTCATTCCATCTCTTCATATTGCATATTAGGGGGGATTGAGTAGTAACAGGGGGAAAGAGTGATTACATTCTCTTTGATTGAATTCATATCAAGTTCTGTGCTACATTATTCTTCTCACCATGGAACATACAAGATCAGGGACAACGCAGACTCCCGCGATAGCGGAGATGACAGCGGTAGTCCACAACAGCAACCTTTTTCTAATTTTCAACCTGGCAGGAACAACTCTAACACCATGCCATAGTTTGGTCCTATCCAAAGGCTTGTCCTTTGTCCCTACTACGTTGACCGACTGGTATCCCACTGAAGTGGAAATAAGATGCTTTTTTAGAACCTTGAGACTACGAGCCTACTTTAAAGACCATGGTGAGCAAGCAAGCGAAACATATACTGGTCTACATGTACCCTCATCCTTCACCCCCAGGGACAGCCAAACCCCACAGGATCTCATTACATTTGAGAAGTGTGTCCTGAGGGATATAAAACAGATGCAAAAAAATAAAAATCCTATCCGCCAAAATCTGATGATAGGTGAAAGAGTGGTTCTAAAACAGATGGCCAACAATAGGGATCTAATAATCAAGCCGGCAGACAAAGGTGGTGGGATTGTCCTTATGACCAACTCACAATACACTGAGATGGTCATGAATCTCCTGGATGACGATAGCAGCTACCGTCTGCTCAAGAAAGACTCCACCAAGGAAATCATAAGTGAGATCTCAGAGATAGTCTCTTTCGCTACAGAAAGAGACTGGATCACAGCAGAAGAAGCAGCTTTCCTGACTACATTTCAAGGGCATATTCCATGTTGGTACGCCCTCCCTAAAATCCACAAAAATTCTCAAGCACCACCAGTGAGACCCATAGTATCGGGCTGTGGGTCACCCCTTGAACCCGTCTATAGGTTTGTGGACTTTTTCCTCAAGCCTCTGAGTATAAAGACGAAATCCTATTTATGAGTCACCACTCATACTATAAAAACGTTTGAGGAATTACCGTTCAATCACAACCACCAATATCTGGTTACAATGGACATTAAGGCATTGTATACTTCCATTCTACAGGAGGCTGCGATAAACTGTATCTACGAACATCTAATTTTGAACAATACACAGTCCCGTGTTCCATCTGAATTTATGATTGAGCTTACTACCCTAGCCCTCTGTAAGAACGTTTTTACCTTCAATGATCAGTTCTTCTTACAAATAAAAGGGACGGCGATGGGTGCCACTTTCGCCCCCAGCCTGGCCATACTATTTATGGCATCCTTTGAAGATAAATTTATCTTGCATCAGGACAACCGATGGGCCACTAATATCCAAGAGTGGCGAAGATACATTGACAACGTCATTTTTCTGTGGTCTGGGGATGAACCATCCCTCAAGAATTGTCATGCATGGCTCAATAACTGTAACAGCGACATACAGTTTACAATGGAGTTTGGCAGGAAAATGGTACACTTCCTAGACCTCCAAATTGCTGAACGAGAAGGAAAACTCACATGCAGTCTATATAGAAAACCGACTGATCGCAACACTCTTCTGCACTTTAAAAAAGTGACCATCCAAGACACATAAAACAGAACCTGCTATACGGCCAGTTTCTGCGCATCCGCAGGAACTGCTCATCGGTGGCGGATTTCCATACCAACTCTAACCTGCTGGCCACCCGACTCAAAAATAGAGGATATCCCAAAGAAATTACTCTCGGTAGCCAAGACAAGAGCAAGGTTCACAGATCGTGAAACCTTGCTGGAACCAAATGCATCTCGGGACCAGACACAAACAGACAGATCCACGTGTGTCACAACACATGGACCTCTCTCCTTCAGGATCAAAAAGGTGATCAACAAGTACTGGCCACTAGTTAGACTAGAAATGCCAGATGAACCGGTTCCCAGATTTGCATTTAAGCAGCAAGAAACATCAAGGAGTATTTAGTTCACTCCATGTATGTACGCGACACCTCACAGGCGGGACTTTGGAACCTTCGCAAGACGATAGGGCATTATCCCTGTGGATCTTGCACAGTCTGTAGATTCACTAGGAAAATCCAGACTTTCACTATTGGCATGAAGGTCTGGGACCTTAAGCATCTCTACAACTGCAAGAGCAGCCAGGTGGTGTACTGCATTGAGTGCCCATGTGGCTACAGATATGTAGGTGAAACCATGCAAAAAATTGGTACAAGAATCTCAGAGCATCGATCCATGATTCGATGTAAACACACACCGTCCCCCCTGGTAGATCACTATCTGGAGACCCGGCACTGTGCTGATAATCTCCAATGGTGGGTCTTGGAAAAAATCAACCTTGGCCCCAACATACAGACCAGACTCTTAAACCTAGAGAGCAGATGGATTCATCATTTGGATACATATGAGAACGGGCTAAACGAGATGTACATTCCCCCTATATGAACACTATCACTCCAGCATGTTAGCCTCCCCACCTTAACTAGTGCCAGAGGTGGATCTTGTTTCTATCTTCTCTTCCAGACACGGCGTTTTTGGAGTTCATGCAGGTGTATATATATATATATATATATATATATATATATATATATATATATATATATATAGTGATTTATTCCACAAGGATGACAGATGCACCTCTTTTTCTACTAATGCCAAATGATTCAGGTCCTCACCTTTGACCTCTTAGGGCCCTCGTCCACTCATAGTGTCTATCTCTGTCAAGATACACACTCACTGCACGGGGTCTCGGGACGAGCCCCCGTTCCTCCGAACGTGAGCGGACAGCGTCCTCTCCCTGTTCCGCATAAGTCATGATTTCTCTGATGCCCCCATTCTCCCTGCCAGAGCGGACAATGATTGGTCTTCGGGCACCCGCTGTTCTGCATTCGTCACAGTCAAGCCAGGCGCTGGTGAGAGAGATCACGCCCACCAGGGCTTGGGCTGCTAGGCACACACATCCTTTTGATGCACGCGCTTTTTTCACTGCCCCACTTCGCTTCACCATTAGAAGCTCGGGCATTCTACAATACTCAGCCGACAAGCAAAAGTTTCTTAGCTGCAGGAGACCTCGATCCCCGACTCCGGCATGCTCTCTCGCATGTGAGCGAGCCCACGCTGGTCCGTACATACAGGTAGGAACAGAAGTGCTTCCTACATCCCTGCGCTACCCTGATGTTTCTTTAACCGCTATGCACATCGGCTGCAAGCACAAGTCATTTTTCCACTCACTGTGCCTTTTCTTTCTCTTCCCTTTTGTTCCCCTTTTGTTTTCCCCCTCATGGCCCCCTCCTGGGCGCTGCAAGTTCGGACACCCCTGTTCTGGGGCACACGACAAAGGATATTGCATGCCCAGCGCAACCACAAGCACTATCTTCCATTTGGAAGCTTCGACTCTGACTTTCAGAGGGGCCTACACAACATCCAACTTATAGGTAGCCACTGCATGCTCTTTTTTTTAATTCTTTTTTTTTAATTTGCTCACAGCAGATCATGATAACCCACATCTGCTGCTGCCATACTAGGGTCCTAATCTAGTTCTTCTTCCTTTCTTCCCCTTTTCCCTTTTCTCTCCCCTCCCTCCCCCCCTTTCCTCCCACAGATATCCACACAGGTCTTCATTACCAGGAAGTGCTTTTTTGAGTAGCCAATATTTCGTGCTGCCACCCGCTTAGGACACCTGTGCATTAAGGTACCTATAGTTTTCCTTCCTCCACATAGGAACCCTAGCATGACTTAGATACACACGTGGTGGTGATGGTGTTTTTCTCCCAGTGCATGGGTGACGACAAGGGAAATTAATACACTCGAACCCTGATACAGCGGGAACAGAGTTGTACATATTACAATGCTTTATGTATAGATGGAATTGCTTCCCCATCTATGTAGACAAATCTTACTTGGTGACAGGCTGGGCCTAACCTCCACACAGGCAACAGCATCAGTGGTTTTTAAACCTCCTTCCTTACACCTTTTCCTTCTCCTTGCAGAATTCATGACTGTTGCCCTGAGGAAGGCGGAACCAAATACTCAGAGTATTCTGGTTTTTCTCTCCCGCCGAAACGCAAGATTTGTGAGGGGCACATAGATCTCTGGTACATATCCAGGATAGTAAACTATGTCCACCATATGGAACTAACTCCACTTCTCCTTTCCCCCACTGCATTGGCAGATTGTAATTTGGCTAATAGGTTCAAGCCCGAAAAATGTGCTTGAGAATTGCTAAACCACTCAGATGAGCCACATTTGAAAGACTAAACTCAAAGTGCCTGCACTTAGTTTCGTGGCAGGGTAGGATTCTTAGTTTTCCCTACCTCTACTGTTCATCACTTTGGGGTTTGGTACAATGCTAATTGATGTGTGCATTGTGTCTGAATAAATTCATGTTATCATTTCTTTGCTTACAACGGAAATTTGAAGTCTATATTGTTTTTGAAACAATTTATGTTACTTTCCTTCCCAATTCAAAATAACTGTATGTAAATTATACATTTTTATGTACATTTTTTATACACCACAAATCTGTATTTGCATTTAAATGTTTTTTGTTGTTTCTTTGTGTTTTTTATTATGTTTTGAAACACACATGTCCAATCACTTCACATATTTAACTGTAAATAGAATTGTTTCAACCTTCAGCCTTTTTGTTGTTTTCGTTTTTTCTGTCTAACAGGTTTGAATGCGACAGGTCTAAATTCAAATGTAAATCATATTCCAGATCATAAATTTGTTTTCTGGACAGATAGAGGTTGACTTTGAGTGGTTATTCTAAACAATTAAACCCGTCCCTCTCTTTGGGCACAGCAACATTTCCTCTTTGGCTGTTTAACATTATTCTTCTCACCCATACTCCTATTAATTAAAGAGATTGTTGATTGTTGTGATATCACCCATTGCGGATCAGTGTATAAATATTAATAAATGTGATATCTAGATATTGTACATATTCATAAAAGTGTGATATATATATATTGTTCAATTCATCAAATAAATCTTTTAACTTTGCAAAACAACCTACTTCTTGGTTCAGTGAGACCGGGGGGTTTCAAAGAGAGGGGCCTTATATAAGGGTACATCATCCAGAAATAAAAGACGTTTAACATAAAAATATATAATTAAGGGTTCCAGCTGGGCATCTCATGCTAGGCATTGACTTAGTTGGAGTGCTGGGTTGAAACCACTTACAATTCCTATGGGCGTGGAAGGAGCTTGGCGGGTGAGAGAGCTGCCTAAGTGGCGGGTGACACCTGCCAAAAGCGTGTGAGTTGAGAGGTATTCATTAGATCGGGGCAGTAGCGGCGTGTGTTTGTTGTTTATAGTCCCTCACCTGGTTGTCATCACGTTTAGAAGGTAGATGTTGGAGCTTCTTTTAGTTTGATGTAGATATGGGGGTTGTTTCCTTTGAAGGCTTGGTTGCGCTGTGCGCGCACACGAGTGACTGTCTGGCACATCGAGTGATGTACGTCTTACAAGCATCACATGATGAAGACATAACTGTTAGATCGTATTTGGTTGAGTCCGTGGTGGGCTTCCTTTTTTCCCTGTTTACTCTATAGCGGTTTTTGTGAAGCTCCCGCAGTAATCTAGTTCAGGTAAGCACTATGAAGGCCCTATATACCACGCGTTGCAAAGAGAGAATTGGTATACTAAATGGTGGGACCTTTTTTAAAATGGAATGGTACACTATAGATTTGGGTAATTAGTGAGTGATCTATACTTTACCTTCACTACAGGATGATGCGAGTAGTGTTGAGATCTGTTTGACCAATTAATTAGGCTGCTTTAGTCTGTCTACGAATTATTGGGACATTAGCACCCGAGAGAGTCAAGTTGGTGACATTAGGTGAGCTGGATGGTTTATCATGATAATGCGGTGCTACGGGCAGTGGCACAACACTAGTGTCATTGGTTATCTGGTGATGGTATTTTGGTGGCATCACGTTCTACTGAGCAAGGTGAACAATGGTGGTGGCAGATGAGTATTTTGGTGACATTGTTACCACTAACGAATGGCACATCCTTCATGTGTTGGTGTTTTGGTGGTTCCATTGAGTGGGACGATCTTTGGGGTGGATGGTAGTGAACAGTTAAGGATAGTAGATGATGAGGGTTTTCCCTTCTTTTCAATTGTAGGGAGTTGGATGACTGTGTAAGACTTTGATGACCCTGTCTTTGGAGTAGACACATTCAAGGTGTCCACATATTTAGATTTATGAGAGATTAGAGGTATGGTTTTGGCAAAAGGTGTGGGTAGAAGTTACACATTAATTGTGATTGTTAAAGAATTGAACCTACTGGTTCCGATTTGTGATGATGTGTAATGGTGTGTTTATCTGTGTTTGTCTTTTGCAGTGGGTTGGCTATTTATTAATGTGGTGCAGATCATGATGTGATTAGTAATTGTGAACACATGTCAAGAATACAGTAGAAGAACTGTTGATCCGCGGATGAGTTCCCTATAAGTATGGGAGACCATATGTTGAGGAGATATAATTTGGTTTCATCAACCCCTGAAAAATGTTGAGCATTTTGCATGTACAACAGAAACATGTTGGCTATAGAGGTTACTACGCTTGGTAATGCTGATATTTAAAGGATTGGTTGTATCTCTGAACTTGAAATTAAAGCAGACAGAGGTACGGTTAATCAGTGCACGATTTTATTTTCGAGTGCAAGTTCTCCTTTACATGGTAATGAATAGAAGTTTGGACACTTTTAAATGTAATTGTTTGCATTTTGTTTTATACAACTGTGTAGGAATACAATTTATTTTGTGTATTGTTGTGATGTATTGTCTAATGACAAATTGCCTTTTTTGTTTATATTGCACAATGTCCAGTGTGCCTGTCCTATCCTCTGTATAGTGTACCTGTGGCTCGCGTACCGCACAGTGCTTCTAATGGCTTGTGCTGAAAGAGTGCTTCCCGTGGCTTGCCCTCTGCTCCCTGGGTCCATCCCTTTGAGCGCATCACCACGCTGAAGAGAGGGCAAAGCACATGGCGGCCCACAGGCTCTGGCGCGGGTTGATAGACTTCTCAGTGAATCGTCTGCATTGCTAATTGTGAGTATAAACAATCTGTCGTGATTAGTCAGCGCCTCTAACGGGCTGAAAAAGGGGTGTTGTTGTTAGGTGCCAGCAGCACCAGACGGGGCAAAGGGAAGATCAGTGATGCATGTGGGGTGTCCAGTGGGGACAGTGGCCTATTCAGGCCAAACAATCCCGAGCCGAGGAGCTGGCCTCACTGCTGCCGGACCGGCCAGCATGACACCACTTATATTGGAAAAAGCAATCACAAAAACGAAAGATCTCAAGCTAGTAGGGTCCACAAAGGGAAAGCATGAGGTTGCCAGCGTGCCCACAGGGGTCGTTCTAGCAACCCTTAGCCACCCCCACATGATATTCCTGTGACATCTGGGATGAAAAGTAAGTGGAGCTGGGAAGAGATGTGGTGAGGCGGGTGACACAACAGTTAGTGACTGTCTCTTGAAGCGAGTGAACGAGACTCCTACCATTGGGTGACACCTATGAGGAGGAGTGGGGCGAAACTTGTCGAGAGTCACACTCACCTCATTTCTCTGGGAGGCAGCAGCAAAGATTCATTGAGATGGGCCACACACCAGCCGGTTTCCATCTCTTGAAGCGATTGGCAAAGGAACATGCCATCTGGAGACACCTGGGAGGAGAGGAAGGAGCCAGAAATCAGAGAGGGATGCTTGTAAGAGAGTCATGCTAAACTGATTTTGTTGTGAGGGAGAAGCATATGTCAGGAAGGCAGGCAACACAGCAGTCAGTGTCTGTCTCTTGAAGCAAGTGGATGAGACACATGCCATCAGAAGACACATCTCTTAGAGGAGATCAGAAACCCTGGGGAAACGTGTGGGTGAGTCACCCTCTCCTACTTTTGCTGGGAGGGAGTAATACAGATTCTGAGTGGAAGGCACATGAGTCAATGAGTCATCAGACAGTGTGCCTGTGGCTTGTGCACTACACAGGGTTTCCCTGTCCTGTTTCCAGTGCACCTGTCCTGTCCTCTGCACAGTGTGCCGGTGGCTCGCACACTGCAGAGTGCTTCCCGTGGCCCGTGCATGGCACAGTACTTCCCCTGGCTTGCCCTCTGCACAGCGTGCCCTGGGTCCATCTCTTTAAGTGCCTTGCTACACTGAAGGGACGGCAGCTCCCATGGTGGCCCACAGGCTCTGACGCGGGTTGAGTGACTTCTCATGGAAGCGTCTGCATTGCTAATTGTGAGTATAAACAATCTGTCGTGATTAGTCAGTGCCTCTAATGGCCAGACAATGGATGTTGTTTTTAGGCTTCAGCACTGGTCTGATCAAAGGCCCGGCACTGGAGGAGGCATGGGGGAGGTCAGCACCGCTGGTGGGATGACCTGTGGGTACAGTGGCCTATTCAGGCCGAACAATCCCTAGCCCGGGAGCCGGTCTCACTGCTGCCAGACTGGCCAGTATGATGTCACCTATATTGGAAAAAAACTGAAGCGCAGAGCTTCCGTTTTTGTGTCCGTTTATTACAGTATGATAGGAGTTGCAAGGAGAAAGCCAGAGGTCACCAAGGAGACCACAAGGGTTTCTCTATTGACACCTACTGACCCCCAAATGACGTTCCTGTGATATCTGGGAGGGGAAGCAAGTGGAGCTGGGAATACTTAAGGTCAGCTTTTGAGAAAGTGAGTTTCACCTGATTTTGTTGGGAGGCAGCAGCAGAGAATGTGGGAGGCAGGTGACAGAGCAGTTAGTGCCTGTCTCTTGAAGCGAGTGAAAGAGATTCATGCCATTGGATGACACCAAGGAGGAGGAGTGGGACATACTGGGATTTCCTGAGGGAAGCTTGTGGAGAGTCACACTCACCTCATTTTTCCGGGAGGTAGCAGCAAAGATTCAGTGAGATGGGTGACACACCAGCCAGGTTCTCTGGAAGCGAGTGTGCCAGGCACGTGCCATCTGGAGACACCTGGGAGGAGAGTAAGGAGCCAAGAAGCATAAAGGGATGCTTGTGAGAGAGTCATGATAACCTGATTTTGCTGTGAGTAAGAGGCATATGCCAGTAAGGCAGGCAACACAGCAGTCAGTATCTGTCTCTTGAAGTAGGTACATGAGAAGCATGCCATCAGTTGACACATCTCTCAGAGGAGGAGAGGGAGGAGACCAGAAACCCAGAGGGCAGCATGTGGTTGAATCAGTCTCTCCTAATTTTGTTGGGAGGGAGTTATACTGATTCTGACAGGCAGGCACATGGGTAAATGAGTCCACAACAACATTTGAAACAACATGTCCCCATCCAAACAAGCCAGAGGCAGGTGGGTATTTGTTGATTGTAATCTTTTCCCACCTGCAACAGCACTTGCTGTGTGAACCGGAGAGGCCAGAATTGCACGTGGTCAACTGGAAATATCTTGCAACTCACTTTCCACACCCCATCACAAGTATTTGTGTGGTACATGCACCAGTACAATTACATGTTCGGATTGCACCATGATGATAAACATCCATCAAGACTGACATAGCAGTTTTCACATTCTGTTCTTTCCACTATCTTTGGGACAGAAGGTGGATGTGGCAGATCATACCTATTGAAAATTAGGGAAGAACAACACAATGGAGTGGTTGAACAGCGGGAGGAGTTTGAAAACCCCAGGTCTCTATCTCTGCCTATCCCCTCCACTGATCATTTAGACAATAATGATGATGATGAGGTGAATGATCAAGACAAATGGTATGTTCCGTCAAAGTGCAGAGAGGAACGAGCATTGATGATGGAGAGCAGCAACACTGAGAAAGACGATGAGAATGACACCACGAATGCAGAGGTTGTAGTATTATTAGAAGCTCGCCCCAGTGTGTATAGTTTGTTTTAGAAAAAACTTTTCTGTTACAGATTAGAAAGTACATCACATTATTAGCTAGCACCCAGACATTCACCAGAGCCATCAAAGCCAGCTCCATCATATCCACACTAGCCAAGCCTGTGTGAAAGCCCACAATGAAAGTCCATTGTTTGACAATACTTCCACAGAATAAACAGCAACCGTAACTGGCCACTTGCACACTCTGCTGGTAAGAGATGGTCACAGGAAGGAAGGGCCTAAATATTGTACCGCATTTAAGCGATCCCATGTGCTGTGTCACCATGCAGAGACATGGGAAGAAGTCCAAAGATTGGAGGCACACCAGTCCTAAGACCATCAGTCAAGCAGCATGCTTCCACCAGTCCATACACTTATCACTGAAAATATTGCAGCTGTAATAGTGCTTGAGATTGGGACACCAAGCTCTACCCCCTTTTTACATCAGAGCAGCGCAAAGTAATGATTCCCCATTGTGTCAGGCTAGTGTTGTGGAAGAGTTTGAGCATGGCAAAAAATATCACATGCCGTATGACTGATATCACCAGCTCAATGTTAACCTGGCTATAATGTTGGCAGTAGACATCTTGCCCTTCTGCTTTGTGAAAAATCCTGGATTCAGGTAGCATATGGGAAAAGGCCAGCACCACTGAGAAGGCCCTGACTGTCGTTTTTTCTCTTGCAAAGCCATACCAAAATAGTACAATAAGTTAAGCCTTCAGTGTGGTGGGTGCTACAGCAATCTGTGGAACACAAATTCCACTTCACCATGACCATGTGGACCAGTGGTAAGATCTTTCACTATATGGCCATCACAGCACAGCCAAGAGGGCTCCCTGAGAAATGTATGGGACAGCAACTACCTGAAACTTGGCACCGGGCAGTTTTGTGCATGCAGGTTTTTCAGGGCAGAACCCACAGGAGAGTTGACATCTGCAAGAAGGTGGAAGAGGTCGAGGCAACATGGTACTGTTGATCATACTATGGACCAGAGGGTGCGGTGATGATCTTGCAGCCATCAAGAAGGAGAGTGTCAAAGTTTGTGACAGAGCTGGCCGTGAACTATGTCTCAGTGAAACCAAAGACTTCGAGCTCTAGTTCTTTCAGGAGGTGGCAGATGTCAGAGGAGTGTTTGACAGTTGAGCAAGAGTTGAGATTGGCAATATGGAGAAAGTTGGTAGCCTTGAAAGACTTCCAGGGAGGGGTACAAATCATAGGTATGCCCTGTGGAGGTGTAGGAGGAGCCCGGGGGGTGCGGAGGAGGAAAGAGGAGAGGGCGAGGTAGCCAAGGAGGAGGCAGTGGTGGGAGGCAAGGAAGCCAGACAGGAGAGAGAGGGCACAGCAGGAGAAGCAAGGAAGTTGATGAGGCGCGGAAAGCATCAGTCAAAGAGGAGAAGGTTGGCCTGAGAGCCTTGGACCAGGACGGTGCCATTCAGGTAGACATTACCTTAGAGGAGTGGAATGCAGCCAGGAGGACCTCCTACTGGGTGCCACCATTAATGGGAGAAGAAGAGAAAGGAGAGAGCATAGAGGCCATATGGGGAGTCTGTAGGTTTGGCAAAGGAACGACAAAGAGGATATCGGTAAGGGTCTGTTTAGAGGATGCACTGGTGTAGGTGTCAGCGATAGGGAGACCAGGGTTAGAGACCAAGATATCCTTCTTTAACGTCTTCCTACCAGACTTTGCGAGAGGGAGGGATAGTCAATGGAGAAACAGAGAAGATAGGAGAAACAGAGAGCGCCACGAGTGATGTAGAGGAGGGTGAAGAGGAGAGAGCGGGGGGAGGGGAAGGGTTGGAGCAGGACAGAAACAGCAGGACAGGGTCACACAATGCAGTCACTGAGCAGAGCCAAAAACAAAATACAGTACAGCCACAGGGACACAGCACAATTCGGATTAGCAATGAAACTGAAATATGGTACAGCAACAGGCAGAAAGAGTGAGAGTCCGGGAGAGGAGAGTGAAGATCGGAAAGGGGGAGGGTAGTTGAGGAAGAGGCAAATAACCGCTGGGCATTGAAGTGTAGTTTGTCAATAAGTTCTGGCACCTGCAGGAGCACTGGTCACATTGCGCTGGTGAGGGGTATAAGAGGAACACCCAGAGCGCCCAGGCAGCAGGCATGGGCCTTATATGTGGGCCTTCGATTGGCCCGGGCTGGCTCCAGCCTCCCAATCAAGATGGTTGGTTGAAATCCCAGCAGGCAGCCAATCAGGGTGGTGAAAAGGCCCAGGCAAAGGGGATGGCTTCAGGCCCTATGAGAGGGCAGCCATCATGGAAGGGAAGGCACCAGCCAGCCAAGATGTTGGAAATAAAGAGCAATCATCAGAGAATAATTGTGCCGGTGCAGCCCTGATGCAGGTAGAGCAAGGGGAGATGAGCAGGCCCCATCCCCAACAAAGTGCTCACAATGCGGGTCATGGCACGCACGCCACAGGAACATTAATATTTGCAGGTTTTAAAAGCAGCAAAGTGCAAAGCCACCGTGTGCGTCGTCTTTTGATCCAAGTGACGTCTCTTACCTCCAAATGGTGTAGGGGCAGGGAAGGGGTGCTGCAGGCACAAAGTCAGGAGATAGAGACCTTTAGCAGATTTTCGCTTTTTGAGTTGGCATAAGTTTGATATCCCAGAGAGATTCTCTATATACTGCGATGGAATGGGAGGAACAAGATACCTATTGACCAACCTTGCAGAATAGGTCCAAGACACTCAAGAACAAATAAGGATAGTAAGTTAAGTAGTCAGTAGTTTTGGGCGCCCTTAAGCCTCTGGGTCAGTGGTGCGCGATATACATATAATAAAGTAAAAGTAAAGTAAGGAGAACCAGGACAAAGCCTGCAACAATCAACCAGCCATAGCAAAGAGGCTTTGTTAAGAACCTTCACTGAAGAGGGCTCAGTCTTGGTCGTGTTGGGAAACACAGATACAGAACCCCTTCTCGAGACACTCTGTTGAAAAGTTGGCACACGAGTCTGGTGATGCACAAAACCACCGCCAAAACAATTCCGAATTGCTGCTGTGAAAACATCATGATTCGACATCCAGGCTCATTGTTGCGGCCAGGCTACCTGCTGGACTGCTCCTAGCATACGTAGTTCAGCCATATAGAAGACTTTCTGGTCCCCACACACTGTTGCAACTTCTGTGTTCCACTGCCTGCCTGCCAGAACCATCTCGTGAGGGGGTGACGACCAAAGAACATTGTGCAAGTACAGTAACAAAGACGTTGAGGCAGCCCTGGCCGGGTTGTCTCAGAAGTAAGGTAAGGTGTTGTTATGTATAGTTTTTGATACAGTGCACTGAATAGACGCTTAATATATTTTGTAAAGACTTTTTAAATATTTGTAATATTTAAAAGGACTCTTTTTTACCTTTTTGTTTAGATAAGCAGCTGTTTAGGATTAATTTAATTGTATAGTTGCATGTGATTCCCCTTTTTAAAAAAATAATCTCTCAAAATCCTACTGGTGTACCAGGAGAGAAAAAGTATGAGTGTGCATATAACAGCTAAAGAATCGTACAACAGAATTCCTTTAACCGCCTTTTCATTTGTATACCAGTTACATTAACCTTGTGTCTTTTTGTTTATGGGCATTTGGATATCCTGCACTAACCTTCAGACTTTTCCTACCTTCTCCACCTTCACAGCAGGGAACACTAGGGTGATGTCGAACCCAGGGAAGCAGGGTTTGGAGACAGGTAAGAGGTGGGTGAAGTTATAGATTAAGGAATAAGATGTATATTATGTGCCCACCTACACCTGTCCACCAATAAGGTGCATAATATGATCACCCTGCTATGCATGGCCTAACCCTCCACCAATGCAGGTGCAGAAAGGTTCTCCGCCTGCTCAATCACCTTCATTACCTACTCTGTCTCCTCAGGTAGGTCCACCACCTCCTGCAGCAACTCCACAGGCTGGACCTCCCTCTGAGCCTCCTCCTCACAGACCCCTGCTGCTTAGAGATGACGTTCTCCTCAATACCTCCCAGCAAGAGATTATCTTTTGATAATCCCACTCTACAGTGCCTGCTGCAGCTGCCCCTTTATCCGATATGAGAAACATTCCCTCCTGCTCCTACTATGACCTTGACTATGTGGAGACATGCACTAGAGGCCATGCCATGAGGGGGAGTCCACAAAATGCCCTGCCAGCCCAAACTCTGTGCCAATATTCAGGGCCTCCTCCTATGGCCCTGCCTTCTGTCCCACTCCTTATGAGCCCCCCCCGACCCCATGCTTCGGCTGCCCCCGCAGACTCAGAGGCTCAGTGAAGCCATGTAGACCAGGCCCAAGAACCAGCACCCAAAACTAGCACCCAAACCAGCTAACGATTCCCCCTCCTCATTTTTCTTGGGGGCTCCTTTAGATCCTGTGAGGAGAAACAGAGCTCCTCCTCCTCTGCCTCCCCTGCAACATTCTTCCCCTTCACCAAACAGCATTTCATGTGCACAATGAGATCCTCAAATGGCAGTGAGGCTGTTGGAGAATCCTGTGTGAGCACAATTCAAGAACCCATTCAGCTCAGAGAACCAAACCACAACCCCATCGAGAACTCATACGTCTGTAACAAACAATCAGATATGAGTACCGAAGAACTGCCTCAATAGAACAAGTAAAGAAATCCTAAACTATAACACTACACAACAGACCAGCAACTGGGGAAAGGAGATGACAACGATATGCATGAGGAAACGGGGAAAGGGCAAACCATTGTATTAGTATTTGGGGGGTGGGTGATATTAGGGTCAGGGCACCGTTTTTTTACCTTTTAAAATTTTTAAAGGGGACAGAAAAGGGAAAGATAACAAAAGGAAAGGTCAACATGTCTTCTTTTTTATATAGGGAAACTAACAACACACTAACAAACACTAAAACAAAAAGGCACACAAATGACTTACAAAAACACAGTAAACACCAAGAAGCTAGAGAAAAGAAGAACACCAAACAGCTATAATGTCTCAAAAACCAGCTCCAAAAGTAAAACAAAAAATCCAGAAAGCCTCTAAACGTGAGCCTGGCATGTGCATTCCTTCCCTCAGATCCTACCAAGAATCACAGAGGGGCAGGAAGTGAGCTGAGCCGTACAAAGGAGTTTTGAACGGTTACATGTGATTTTAACGAATTAAAAAATAACGAAAACTCTTTTAACTAAAGATTTTTACTGAAAAAAATACCAATTTCCCTTTGTTTATAATCTCACTCAACCTCCTCCCCACCTATTTTAACCCCTTACCCCATCTCCCATATATATATATATATATATATTTTAAAAAATTCAGTATTTTTTTGGCAACATTTTTTAGGTGAAAATGTTGTTCACTGCATACCGTTTTGAACATCCTACTGGAGGGCTTTGATTGGCTGAACAAATTTAAACAAACTCGAAGAATAACCCAAGAGAGCTTTGATTGGATGGCCAATCTATACATATTAATCATGATATGACCCAAGACCGGTGGCGCCTGATTGGACAACGGGTCTTTGCACAAGACCCGGAAGACCACTGCGAGTTTGCTGGGGATTCATTGGTGTAAAACAAAACTCCCATTCACGTGATGCGGTTGAATCTTCCTGAAAAGATTTGTGGGGCTCTTCGGGTCCATTTGCATATAGTTTGACCAGCACCAGTGACTACTAAAGAGGAGAAAATCCAGGGACCACCTTCCATGATGTACCCACCCTTGACATTTGTTGTTAGAGACAGAAAACGATTGAGGTGTAGGCAGGAGATTACATTAAGTATCTGTACCTATAAGCCATCTTTTTCTGACTATTGAGGAACACATTTGGGTTTGTTTGTGTGCCCAGTGCTACAAGTTTGCCCAGCACTCTCAATGGCATAAAACCATTTGTTCACCTTAGTGTTGCATGGTATGAACATATGTAAACTAAGAACACCGGTGTAGGGAGACATTCCAAATTCTGATTCTAGAATAAATAAAATGTGCATCCCAGTGATACCGTACTGGTAAAAACAACAAAATAGTTATGTTTGAAAAGTATATTTGTTGCAGAGAAATGTACATATCATAGGTCTCCACTGTTCAAAGTCCCCATTAGTATGTTATGTGTTATGCAGTGATTCTGCATCAGTTGCTCAAATGTCCAAATACAAGTTGGATCATATGAGAATAGGCAGTGAAATAACGTAGTGTTGTTTGGGTACATACAAGTGCTAGGTTTTCTCCTTGGATAGATCTGTCATTTCCCTTTCACGAAGGAGCCTTCACTGGAAGTGGTGGTGACCTCGACTGAGAACGCAGGGTTAAATAGTGCTTGAAAAAATAGATGGTTCAGAGAGTCCAGACGTCATCCGGGGATTGAGCAGCCAAGTATTAGCTTGCTTGCCCTGAAGGGAGTCTTCAGCAGATACCAAACAGCCTTCAGTCACCAAGAGACCATTTTTCCCTCATGTACTGCGACCCACAGCACTGCATATTTTTATTTCTTTATTTTAATGTTTAAAGCGCGGACCTAGCTCGAGAGCAGCAGAGTGCTGGACAGGGTGTGGGTAACCAGCATTTGGGCTGGCACCTTTTAATAGTAGCGCAGTACTGTGAGTAGGGGTCTGTGCATCAGTATGTGCATCAATTCGGATTAGTCCTTGGTCACGTGTTGTTGAAAAAGATTGAGAGATTTGAGAATTGTGGGGGCAACTCTATACCCTGGCATCAGGTATCGCTCCTCCCAAAAGAGCTCAGAGCAAAGACTGAAGGTGGGCATCTTGGCCCAGCTCCCCAGGGGAATTCTTGGATCGGCCTTTGCATTACTATGCAGTGATCTTACCAGTTCCCTCTCCCTTTCCTCAGAGCCCGGGATAGCAGATTTTAGTAAATTAAACATGGGCTGTGATCCTGCGTAACTGGGCTTAATAGAACAAATGAAACAGGAGCTAACTATGAACGTATCTATCCTGTTATGGTGGAGCTTCAAAGTTGTTTAATACGCTAAAGGTCACATTACAAGTTTGGTGGTGATTTGGCAGTAAATGTGCTTACTGTCAAACCTGCTTACCATTACCACCACTGGGTCCTGTGGGTTTACCACGGATTACATGAGGTGATCTGGCAGTTTTAGAATCTATTTATGGGGCGACAAGGGGCGACAATTCGGGAAGTTTTGTTCCCCAACAATCAAGTGCCACACCAATTGATAGCTTAATCAGATTCTTGACTAACTCTGCTTTTGATTCATGTCACACCACTGTAATCCTTAACCCCTTCTGCAATATGTAAGAGAAGAACCAGGATGGTCGTCAGAAAGAATATGTTTATTCCGTTAGATTAACAGACAAAATCCTTACTCATGCAATCATTATCAAGAGGCATGCTACTTTACACCGTGGCACCAAGCTTTTCCTTTCTGACAGTATGTCTCGCTATGAACAAGTTAAAACGATACGTTTGTTTTTCTAACTATAGATCACACAACGTATAAGACATAACCACATGTAGAATTCCCCCATTCTGGTATCTATTCCTCCCTGTTGCCTTTAAAGAATATTCCGAGGAGAGAAAGAGCACAGTATCTCAATCTGAGTGGACCATTTTAAAGTCAAATTTAAGGTTGATGTCGGGTTGCAATTTGTGCCCTGGTTCCCCCCTGCTCACATGTAAGAGAGAACCCATTCAGATAAATGGGTCACAAACAAGAATATCCCTCAAATGAAGTTAATTAATGCAGCACCCGACAACATGACTGGACAATTTTTTTTATCCAGTGTACTTTGTATGTGGCCTAAGTCAACTGACACGTAGCACCTTTCTATTGGACAAAAGAATTTGACATGCGCAGTGCTGTTTATCTCAGACCACCCTGTGTACTTTTAATTTCTAATAAGATTCTGACACGGCGAACAGTTAAGGAAATACTGTTCTCAGCTGATAATGAAAACCTTTCCTTTGCTTAACAATGAAGGCACTTGTCTGTATAGCACAGACTCAGGGATTCAGTTTACTATTGGGACCACTTCTGCTTTAATGCCGGGTTTGGGGAGTATTGAATCGTTTGGAATTCCATTTTTGGGGTTGGCAAAAAAGATGTAGGTGATCCAAAATTACTTTAAAAGACTACAGGGCTCATTATGAGTCCGGTAGGGACCGTGCCTGTACTACCGGCAAGTTGCCGCCAGACCTGTAATGATTTACCGGTGCCTGACCTGCCAGTAACACTGAGGGATTACAACCCTGGCATTCCGGAAAGTCAGGCACTGGTAAATTGTTAGTCCCCATTCCTAGAGAGTCCATAGGACTCTATGGGAGTGGGGACCACGGAAGCACTGTCACTGTTAATAACGGTGCCGGTGCTTCTGTGAAAAGCAGGTGGGTGCCGTTATGCCCAGGTCTGACCTGGCAGGTGGGACTCCACCCACCCGCAGAGTTGTAAGATGCCGGTCTGGAAACAACGGTGCCGGTAAGCTTACCGTTGTTTCCGGACCGGCAGGCTCTGAATGAGCCCCTACATAATTATTAGCACTTGGAAAGATGGAATTTCGAATAGCCTCAAGATCACCCAGTGCCCTTAGGTTAGGTGGGAATTAATTACATTATTAATTAATAAGGACATGCTAAGGATCTGATTCTGAATGGCCACCCCATTAATGTCTAAATAGGGGCAGATACTAATTCAAATAAATCTGCACCAATGGTTTGTTCTGTTGGAATCACGTACTTACTTTGAATCTCTCTTGGTTCTGCACAGGTGCAGTCAACAGGATGTCATCCTGGTTCATCTCATTAGAAGCAAGGAAACCTGGTTGGACTGCCTTCCTGTGTGACCTCTGTTACGGATGGCATTCCAGCCTCAGCCCTGCAGTCTGCCTCTCCTGGTCTCTGTTATGGATGGCACTCCAGCCTTAGCCATTCTCCTTCTTTTCTTTCCAGATTTTAGTTCTACCTTTTTCCTCCAATTTCAGTTCACGCTTTTCTCTCTTCTCCTTTTTTCTCACTGTATGTATATCCACAAATCTCCTATTCAACCCCCAAAATTTGCTAAATTACGATCTACCGGATCATTGGCTAATTATTCTAATTGGACATCTATTTCTCTTCCCTCTCAACAAGGTGAATGGGTCACCTAATAATTGGTCAATGGGTCACCAGGCCCCATTTCTGGGAGTTCTTACTACACCCATCTGAAATTGCATTCCTGAACAACTCAAATATGAAGTTGAACATCTTTAACATAGCACTTTTCTCCAATTTGCAAATAAGGGTCACAGCCCATATATTTCTAAATTGATCTGATTATACTGATCACAATGAAATGTGGCTGGTGTCAGCAGATGCTTGCCTGCATGAATGACAGATTTTCTGAATTCTACAGACAGGATTGAAGTTAGAATCATAATAATTTACAGAGAAGTATTTGATTCAGTAAGCTACCAGATACCTGGCTCTCCTATCTGTAACATATTCTAGGAAGCTGTCATCATATTTTGTCTTATAACTTTGGCTCCCACGGTCGATGTTTAAGGGGAGTCTTGTCAGCAGATAGTGTTCTTTATGTGATCTCTGGAAAAATATGAACCATCTGTGTATCTGTCGTCGTTCCCAATTTTATGGCCAAAATATTATTTTGTTTTATTCAGGGGACACTGCTCCACCCCCAAAAACATCTCTCCCAGACCCAAGCTCTGCCCCCTTCCTGGCTCTGCTAAACTACAAAGGGGATTGACAAAATGGGTGTGGTAAGTGTGATGGGGAGGTGAATAGTGCTTGCCCTTTGTGATTTGATGGGGGGAAGATTTCCCTTGTCCAGGCACAGCCTTCCATCACTTCTTATGATCAGAAAAAGTGTGCTTTTAAAATGCTGCATTATTCTTTCTTTACATTAGACCTGATTCAGTATCTTTATTTTATTTTTTGTGTATTTCTTAGGTCCCTATACAGCAAGTCAATTCTATTTCAAAGCGCCCACAGGGCAACATGGAGGGAACATGGGATTGAAACAATAAATACAGTCGAGGATAAAGACGAACCTATTATGCCTTGTGAGTATTCAGAAAGTGCAAGTGCGGAGAGAAGAGGGGAGTGGGGGAAGGCGCTGAGGGTCTGCGCTCGTGGCTGAGCAGCAGATGTAAGTGCCTAGTGTATGTATTAAGTGCTATGAGGCGTTAAGCCACATTAGATAGGTGAGTGCAAGCCTACAGGCTGAAGGAAGGTGGGTGCCGAGGCAAGTGCTGTGAGTAGGCAGATGCTGAGGTGATTGCGGTGTTGACGGCCAGGACCTCGAAGGACACTTAAGGGCCCTGGTCACCAATTACAGTGACTGTGATATTAGCAGAGGAGGGAAGAAGGGAAGGAGGAGGTGAAGAGCAAAGTCTTGAGGAGCTTTCCGGAATTTGATATGGTCCGGCTCAAGAGGAAGAGGGAGGCTGTTCCACAAAAGGAAGCCAGCTGAAGAAAGAGATCATCCCCGGCCCTCTGTTTAGCTAAATGCTTTACACACAGAGAGTTGGTGCCAGAGGAACATAGAGGTCTAGAGGGAGAGTACTTAGTAAGAGAAAGTTGCAGATAACGTGGTCCCAGGCAGCCTTGTGGATGATGCAGAGGGATTTGAATTTAATCCGTGCAGCAACCAGGAGCCAATGAAGAGTTTTCAGGGCAGGAAAGATGCGGTCCCTGGGCTTGAGGCCAAGGATACGTCTTGCTGCCTTATTCTGGCCACTTGTAATTGTACTTTTCCCGTCTTCATATGTTGCTTTCACATTGATTCATGCCTACTATGACCAACTTTAAATGTAGGTAGATTGTTATGTATCTAAGTTTGACTTATGCCTCCTGTCCCCTGCTTGAGATGTAGACAGACTGACATGCAACTAACTCTAGTAGGCAACCAACGTACAGATGTGCTTGTATCCATGTACCTTTGTCTTTGATGTTGTGATTTTGTACTTAACCTATGTTAGCAATCGCTAATCTATTGTTTTGTCTTTTTTCTTGATTGTTTATTTGAATTCATGAAATAAATCATCTAATTTTTTACCTGATTGTATTAATTACCAATTTTACTTTGCTTGCTTGAACACTGTAAACAATGTGATTCATTTACACTTTGCATGACCAGGATGCTAAATTACTGGTGATTTTTTTCAGTTTAAACAAGTCTGTAAGGGAACAACCTCCCTTTTTGCGTATAACCTTATTCTGGATTAGCTGGAAGGGTTCTAGAGTGGAAGATGGTAGATTCAGGAGAAGACTATTGCAATAGTCATGCCTAGAGAGAACCAGTGCTCGTGTAACATTGATCTTCTGGGGAAAGTGAGAAAAGGGCGAATTCCTTTGAGAAGGAAGAGTTGAAAGTGTGATCTCTTGCAACATCCTGAATGTGAGAAAGGAGATAGAGAAGTCGAAGATGACTGCCTTCAGATGAAGGAGAAGGGGGAGAGCCGATAGAAGATGGACGGAGTGAGGTGAAGAAAGAGGGATCAGGGGTCCCAATAGGAAGGATTGCAGTCTGGCTGGCATTGAGGCAGAAATTGTTGGAAGTGCACCAGGATTGGATGGCAGATAGACAGTCCGGGATGATGGAAGATGCAAGAGGGTCGACAGGAAGTTTGAAGAAGAGTAGTGTGTCATCTGTGTAACACTGTAAATTGGGGAGAAGGAAATGAACAGTGCCAGCTGAGTAATGTAAGTGTTAAAGATCCAGTGGGAGAGATTTGAGCCCTTGGGGACACCACCGGTAGAGAAGGGGATAGGTAAGGAGAAGGTGCCCAGAATGTCCTGGGACGAACAGTCATTTAGGAAGGAGGTCAGCTAGTCCAGTGCCCGATCCGATATCCACAGGGTATCATGGGGCCATTTTATGAGGATGGAGTGCTTAACTGTGTCAAAGGCAGAGTAGAGATTGAGTAGAATGAGGACAGCTGGAGAGTTAGCATCCAGAAATGCGAGCACTGGTGTTCAGAAGAGCAGTTTCCATGCCTCTGTATGCTTGGAATCCAGATTGATGGTTGTGGAGCTTCTCCGGCAGTTTCCTGCAGAATGTGGTGATAGAAATAGGGTGGTAGTTGACTGGACAGGTAGGGTTTGCTAAAGGTTTTTTTCAGGAGGGGGCACACAAGGGAGGACTTGAGGGAGAAGGGGAAGATCCAGTAGCAAAAGAGTAGTTGCTGATGTCCGCAAGTGCAGGGGCAAGATAGCCAATGTTGTCTGTCCTTGATGCTTCTGGAGGAGCTGTTTGGATGAGACCTTCATAGACCGGACAACGCTGGTGACTTTATCAGGTGCGACAGGGTAGAAGGCGGAGAGAGAGGAAGAAGGAGGGTGGGAGGTCAATGGAGGCATGAAAGTGAGAGAGGGGTTGTCGGAGAGGGGAGCAAGGGTGCTCAGGATGTCCAGAGTTTTAGTGGTGAATTGTGTGGCTAGTGCATTGCATAGGGCCTGGGACGGAAGAGGGGAGGAGGAGACTACGGAATTTTTGGGCAGTTCCCTGCAGATTTTAAAGAGTTCAGTCGTGTTGCATTTCACTCCCTCTTCCATTTTGCTGCCTATTTCACTTTGTTTTCAGATGCTAACAGTGTCAAATCCTCCAGTAGAATGTGCCTTTAAATTACTCTGGCAATGAAGTTTCAGTTTTGAGTTGTTCCTTGTTCAATCAAAGGTGTAGAAGCCACAGAGTTCTCCAGAGCAGTTAATTGTTTTGGCCAAGATATACTCAGTGTGTCAGTCACATGCTGGTTGAATGAGGCATGTACCTTCTGGCCGTGTCGCTGGGATTTTGTGTTGCAGCCAACAGTTAGACTTCCATATTTCTGCACCTTTGGGGCCTAACTTAGCCTGATGCAGTTAATCTATATCATGGATCTGCAAATACCCCACAGAGTGTTAATTCCATTTTCGGAGTACATTGGACTCCATGGGGATTTCGGCAGAATTCCTGTCAGCTGTATTTTCCACTCTGCTAATTCTGCCTAGAGTTCGACTTAAAGTGGCAGATTTACCTACACTTTGGGGTCAAACCTATAGTTCAGTGGTGCGGTAAAAACGGCAGTAATTCATTTAACACCAAACAAATGGCGGTCACGGAATTACCACTCTTGCACCTCCTAACTCGTAATGAGGCACTAGATGTTTTAAACTCAAATATCTACACTATGCATTCTTCCCCAAGGATAAAATGACCACTGCCTGGTTACACATCAATTTTAAAGGTTTTCCTGAGTTAACTAATTGCCTCAGATGGAGTCACACGTGCCATAGGTAGCCTTGATGTGTGGCTATTGGGTTTATCGTCTTATCCCTTCTGCACAAAAGTGAGTGGACAAAATGAATTTGCCGTATCCACTCTTACCTAAACCACTATTGCTCCGACTTAGGCTTCACATAGAAGCAAGAAAAGCGGCTGCACTGGACAGAGAAAACCTCAATCTCTATTTGCCTTGTCCTTATCATCTGTCATTTGGGAGCTCTCCAGTTTTGCCGTGGCCATGTGTGAGAAGGCCTTTCAGTCGAGTTTTACTGAAAATTGGAAGTTAAAAAAAAACAACAGTTCGCAGAATCCAAAGGGAAAGGGAAAAAACAAGACTAGGAAATTTGAGAGCTCTGTTCAAAAGGAAGAAAGGGACTATTGAATTAAAATGCAAAATTGTGTTTTCAATTAGCAAGTGTCGAATGTGCAGCTTGAAACAGGCCCCCTGCTTAATGCGGCCACGGGACACGGAGATTCCTTCTAACCGAAGCACCGTTTTGTTGGCCATTCTGGATGCAACTGAAAAGCTGGATGCCCTCTGTGCTGCAGGGCCTGGTGCGAGGGAGGGTTGTATCCCAGGCTATAACATTAGCAAAAGTAAGCTGCTCCTGCTTGGGTTTCACAGCCACGGTACCCATGTCTCTGAACTGGATACAATTGTTTCTCCATCAGAAAGCCAAGCACAAATCATTCTCAGAAAATGAAACTTTGAGCCTCCATCCCTTGCTGAACACGGCATATGGTTTTAGGTCTTGTTGATAATCTGCCACTTTTCATCTATCCTGAATGGATCAGGCACATGTTTTATGAATCATTGGACTATGGGCCCCTTTATGATGTCATTGGCTTGCTCACGCTCCACAGACACGATAGCTCTGAAAAACATTTGTCCGAGAGCAGCGCTTGCTGTAGCAACAGCTTTGATTTATTCAGGGCCGGCTCGTGGTATGGGCAGTCTGTGCCATTGCCCCAGGCCCCGTGCTCTCGGGGGCCCCGCAGCCACCTGCTGCCGTGGGTATAATCAGTAACGAGGGCTGGGCTGCTTCCAGCCACAGGGCTTTTCTTTATGCCTGTTTTAGCGAGGCTGTGCTTTCACCTCCCAACCACCTGTGATGCTTCTAGAGGCAAATACCTCCCACCAGCCTCCCCACCAGCCCATTAGACCCACGGGGCCTCACAATTAGGGCTTATCAGGCTCTTTGTTTAAAGTAATGATTCATTTAAGAACCTTTGTTTTGGACATGGGCATTTTATCTAAAAGCTGATACAGAAAAACTAGTTGCCGCCCAAATCTGGCTTCTTTGAAGACAATTAAATTATGTTGACAAAAAAATAGTTGTGCATTATCTTGATAGTATTCGGACATCTGCATTTGGTGTGTTAAATACATTTTTTGGGGGGATGTCACATTTCACTCGCATCATATGTAGCATGGCTTTGTGAAATGATGCAGAACGTTACCATTTGACTTTATCTTTTGCTATGATTAAGTCTTGAAAGACCACCCACAAGCATTTTTTTAAAATAATTTTGAGTAATTGCATTCTGGTATATATAGGCCCTCATTACAACTCAGGCGGTAAGGGGTTTACGGCGCCGTAAACAGCGCCGACCCTTACCGCCTGAGTACGAGGTCCCTTAGCGCCATGGCGGACTTAACACCTGCTTTTAGCAGGTGTTAAAATACATGGCGCTAAGGGACCATGGAGTTAATTACGCCACCGTAATTTACGGTGGCGTAATTAACGCCTTCCCCACTCCCATTATGCCCTATGGGGTCAAAAATGGGAATGGGGAAGGGTAAATGGGGATTGGGGACTTACCGCCCCGCCAAGGTCGGAATGGGGCGGTAAGTCCGCCAACCACCATGGCGTAAATGTAGTTTACGCCATGGTGGTAAAGTCACGGCCCAGGCGGTAACTTACCGCCTGGGTCGTAATGAGGCCCGTAGTCTTCAAGATGGGGTGAACATAATGCACCATTTGTACTCTTTTTGTTTAACACATTTTTATAAGGATTCCTATATTGCTGGAGTACTTTATTATGTCTGTACTTTTCAAGTCTGATTGATAAAACAGAGTATTGTTGAAAGTCAAACGTTGTGGTGAGGAGGGAAAACGTTCAAGGGGCACATTTGTTGAGATGATTTATCAGGTCCATGGATGTGGGAAGAGAGGTTGCTGGACTGAAGATGTTCTACCTGGCCCTGTGCTGATTTTCATGGTACTTTCAAGTTGAGATTACATGTGGGTTGACAGTGTCCGGCCACTTTTTGCACAGTGCCAACTCAATCCCCCTTGGGTGTTTTTGAGACGAGCATGCAAAAACGCTTGTCTCCTCAAGTCTTGCCCACCAGGTTTTTAACCCACTAACCCACAAAACCACATGAAAGTGTCTACAAAGTACGAGTCTTGTATTGGTATTTTGCTTTCCATAGAATATTTCAATATAGATTTTTGAGTTAAAAGGGTGCACACTGTTTATACTTCGCCAGCATCATTCTAAGATAATCTCCCTGAGCAGTTTTTTTCCCGGTTATTGTTGATTCATTTGGGAAAGACAATTGATTGATTGATGGATTGATATTGTATTTCTATCACGCTCGTACACAAGTGTTTCACAGCATGACAAGGAAAGGGAGGGGAACAGGGGAGAACAAAACAGCAATCTTACTAGGCCCAGTGACATTGAGAACATGCAAGTGCATGGGAGAGGGGGAGGGGGAAAGTGTATGGAAGGGCGGAGAAGTGGAAAGTGCGAAGCAGAGGAGAAACAGATAAATAACAATGAATAAATAATAAAGGCAACAAACAGTGGTAGTGCAGCCAGCAATTTGGAAGTGCTAGGTTTAAGGCAGCAGACAGGGTAGGTCTGATAAGTGCAGAAAGAAAAAGGGGGGGCTGTATGGGTACAGATACAGACCCCAGTGCAAGGGGTTGCCCGGAGGCAGTGCGGGAGGGTGGCAGGGTGAGCAGGTACCTGGGCCCGGAGGTCAGAGGGTGGCCAGGTGCACCGTGCCAAGAGAGAACAGATCAGCAGGCGAGAGGGGGAGCGAAGGCAGAAGAAAAGAGGAAGGTCTTGTGGTGTTTCGGGAACCGGAGATGGTTCTCCTCAAGTTTTAGAGTGGCAGGGAGGCTTTTCCAGAGGGAGGCCCCAGCTGAAGACAGTGATCTACCCCCAGCTCATTTCTTTGAAAAACGACTGACCCTGAGGGAGTTGGAGGTAGAGGAGCAAAGAGCTCGAGAGGGAGGTATTTGCGGAGGGATAGCTGAAGGTATTTTGGACCCAGGCCCCAAAAAGCCTTGTGGACAATGCTGAGGGTTTTGAATTTAATCCTTGCATCCACTGGGAGCCAATGGAGAGATTTCAGAGCTGGAGAGATACGATCCCAGGTCTTGAGGCCAAGGACAAGTCTCGCACTCCGGTTCTGGATTAGTTGCAGAGGGCAGAGAGTAGAGGCAGATAGATTTAGAAAGAGGCTGTTACAATAGTCCAAGCTAGAGAGAACCAGAGCTTGGGATACCATGAGCTTCTGGGGGAAGGAGAGGAAAGGCAGAGTACCTCTGAGGAGGTGCAGTAGGAAATTTGACTTTTTAGAGACCTCAGAGATGTGGGCGGAGAAGGAAAGGGTGGAGTCAAAGATGACCCCAAGGTTCTTAGCCTCGCAGGTGGGGGTAGGAAGAGGGCCAAGGGAGGCTGGCCAGAGAGTGAGGGGAAAGGATGGTGAAGGTGTGCCGATGAGGAGGATCTACGTCTTGCTGGCATTCAGACAAAGATCATTGGCGGCACACCAATCTTGAATGGCAGTTAGGCAATCAGAGATGAGAGAGGGAGAGGAGGTGGCAGAGGGCAGCCTGAAAATGAGTTGAGTGTCGTCAGCGTAGCACGGGAAATTTGAGCAGAAAGTGGCAAGGCAGTGGGCGAGAGTTGCCAGGTATTGGTTGAAAAGCCAGGGTGAGAGGTTAGACCCCCTGGGGAACACCACAGGTAGAGAGGAAGATAGATGAAAGGAAGGACAAAAGTTGGACCTGGGAGGGTCGATCTGAGAGGAAAGAGGTCAGCCAGGCCAGAGCCTGATCAGTGATAACCAGGTTTTCACGGAGACAGTTGAGCAGGATGGTATGGTATGCTCATTTCTATTTAGAATGTTCATCTATTAGGAAAGGCCAGTTGAATTAAATTTGCGTATTTCACTTTAGGATACGTTCAGTCCATTTGCGTATGTTAATAATCCCCACACTTTTCCTGAACTTGAGCCCACTTGATAGCATTTGAAGACCTGTGGAATTGTTTACTCATTACTTTTCCTGTAAATAAGATTTGTTACGATTGCACTGTCCTGCAGGAAAAGCACTTTGCACTGTCTGGCCCAGGGACAATCCCTGCCCTTACATCCTTGAAACGTGCGATCACATTAGGTATGTTATTACTTATCAGTGATCTTCATTACTCTTTGCCCTGCTCTTCCTCTTCACAGCACTTTCTTTTGAGGTGTCCATCTCTACAAATGATTCAGATGACTCGGTCGGCTACTCCAAAATAAGCCTCAACCCTGATATTGCTACAACCGTGATATTAACAGTTAAAATTCAGATACTGAATGTCACTTTATTTGATTCCTACGGATATTAGTGACTAATATTGTGACATCATTTTCTGAGAAGCAAATAAAGGGGCCCCACCAATATTTTGCTGCCAAGGGCCCCACAAATCCTAGGGCCGGCCCTGGATTTATTTCATCTTCCAATCTCTTCAACTCATTTGATTTCTTGGAGCTGTATAATATGGTGATCTCTTCTCCAAGCACCCACACCCCCACAATCTTTTGACACATGGACACAAGCCTGACACCACTTAATGACTATATTAATTCAGGCGGAGCCTGGTTTAGCCTTTTCATCCCATATGACCACAGGTGTCAGCTTCCCATTGCAAGCTTCCCTTTGGAATCCTCAGAACTGGAGGTGAACCTCCAGCAATGGCTATTAGGTGGCGTTGTGGAATGTGTGACTTGGCTCAAATGGACTTTCCTACGTTCACATTCCATAACAGGTTGCATCGGTCAGGTGCCTGGTCGGAATTGGGTCAGGATGGTTACTTGAAGAGGGCTGTTTTCAGGTTTTTCTGAATATCAGATAATTGGGCTCAAGTCAAAGATCAAGTGGGAGTCTGTTCCATTTAGTTGAGGCTAGACTGGGAAAGGCTTGGCCCAAGCCATTGGATTTGTGTACTTGTCCGGTTTGGATCAGCCCTTTGTTTCCTGATCTTAATGTTCGGCTGGGTACGTAGGGTCTAATTTGTTTTTTGAGATAATCGGGGGGAGTGGATCCATATAGACAGTGGTGAACAAGGGACATGGATTTAAAGGAAATGCGGTCCTCTATAGAGAGCCAGTGGAGGGTTTTCCTTTCATCGGAGATGTGGTCTCTATAGGATTTGCCCGTGATTGTTCTTATGGCATTATTTTAAATGGTTTGGCATTGTTTGAAGCATTTTTTTAGTGGCACCTAGCATAAGGGAATTGAAATAATCGAGTCTGGAAAGTATGATGGTTCTCACAATGTTGGAGCTGTTTTGTTGACTCAGGTGGGGGTTTATTTATTTTAGCAGTCTTTGATGGTATTGACAGGTCTTTTAAAGGTATGCCACTTGTCCTTCTGCTCCCAGTGAGGCCTGCAGGTAAATGCCTAGAGTCTTCACTTTTTCTGAGACCACTACTGGGGAGTCTTTAATGTGGAAGGTTGCATAAGCAAGATCTAATTTAGCTCTTGCTTGGGGGGATCCGAAGACCATTAGTTCAGTTTTCCATCTATTGAGGCACATCCAGTTGGATATCATCCATGCCTCAATGGAGTTAAAGACTGAATTGAGCCTATCATTGTCCGTGGTGTAGCAGCCAGTCAGTTCTAAAACCAATTGCGTATCATCTGTGAAGTTCGTGAAGAATATGTCCAAGTTGGTCAGGAGGGTTCAGAGGCATCGCATATAGATGTTAAAGAGCAGTGGTGAAAAACTGGCTCCTTGAGGGACTCCACAGTCTACCTGCTGAGCACCCGATGAGTGATTGCCCCATTGAATCCTGGAGCTCTTGTTTCCCAGGAAGGAAGCTATACATTCAATGGCATCTGAGGAACAGTTGCCTGATTTCTCTAGGGCCTCTCGGAGCTTCAGGTGATCCAACAAATCAAAAGCTGCAGAGAGGTCCAGCAAGATTGATAGTCCAGATTTGCCCTGGTCTATCACCTCCAGCATTTTGGTCTGGAGGTCCAGTAGGGCTGATTTTGTACTATTGGCCTCTCTGAAGCCCGACTGTTGGTACGTGCAGTAGATTGTTCTGATCGATGTATTTCTGCAGCTGCCCTGTGGCAACCTTGTCTAGAATTTTGCGGAAAAAGTTGCAGTTTGTAATGGGCCGAAGATTGACTCAGTCGCGTTGATCTAGGCCGGGTTTCTTTTCCAGTGGTGTCACTGTCACTGTCTTAATGGATGTGTGTACCTTGCAGTCTCTAAAGGAGGAGTTTACCATTCTACATAGAAATGGGGCAAAAAGCTCTGGATTGTCAAGAATCATTTTGGGAGGAATAATATTTCCCGTGCAAGAGGTGCACTTAGTGGATGCAAGGACTTTGGTTATTCCTTTTACTGGGGTTTGAGTAAATTGGAATTTGCTTAGAGTTGAATGAGCGTGCTTGATTTCGTCAGTGGGTTGAGATGAGGATAGCTTGGTTGTGGAACATGTTTGGATTTTCTCTCGGGCCTTCAAGACTTTATTACGAAACGCTGTTTGTACCATTTCACAGTCTCATTGTGGCGGCTGGAATGGAGGGGGTAATGTGGCAGGTTTATCCACTGATTTGAGGATTTGGAAAAGTTTACCTGTTGGGTTGGCTGCTGAGTTGATTTGGTTGTTGTAATAGTTTTTTTTGCCAGTGTAAGTTTTTCTCTGTAAGTCTGATCTAACTTTTTCAAATTATCTTTGTTAATAGCTGAGGGGTCTTTAGACCATTTCCTTTCGGCTTTTCTCTTTGCCATTTTTAAGCTATTGGTTTCAGTATTAAACCAGTGCTGATGGTTTTTATTGGGCTGAACAAGTTTCTGTTTGAGGGGAGCATATTGGTCAAGAATTCTTGTGAATTGGTCATTGTATGTGGCTATCAGTTTTTCGCATGAGTCTTCATCCTTAGTAGAGTTCAGAATGTGAGCAATGCCTTGCTCAAGATGGTCTGATGTGATCTTTTTAAGATTTGGACTAAGGGTGGTAATTGGAGTGTTATGCAATTTTTTGATGTTCTCTTTGGGGGTGAGGTTTAGCTCGATTTTGTAATGGTCAGACCATATACATGGATGTGTCTCCAGTTTAGTAATATTGGTGTTATTGGAAATAATCCAATGAAGTAGTTACTGCTAATACATGTGGGCTTGGAGTTCAAGACCTGATAGTCAATAGTGGTTAGTTCTTTTTCGAAAGAAATAGCATCTTTATCTTGCGGGTTTCCTTTCCACCTATTTAGATCTCCCAGTAACAGCGTGCCTGTATTGGGTCCCTTTAGGGTGTTCAGTAAATGGACCAGCTTGTCATTAAAGTCTGACATTGAAGACGGTGGTCTGTGTAGGACTATGATGTTAATACTACTGTTTTTCGAGGTTGCCATTTTCAGCATAATTATCTCACAGTCATTACAGTGTAGGGGTGAGGGAAAGAGGCTTAGATTTTCATTAGCTATGACAGCCACACCTCCTCCTCTGCCGACTTCCCTGTTTTTATAGTAGATGTTATATCCTTTAGGAACTGCAACATCGATTATGGGTCCTACCGGCTCTTGTAGCCAGGTTTCTGTGATGCATAATATATTGAGTTTGTCATGGATGATATAATCATGGATGTCTTGTGCGTTTTTGTTCATAGATTTTGTGTTTAGGAGTCCTATTTTAAAGTCTTTGAGTCTGACTTCCTTGGCTTTGGGTGTAATTTTGGCTAATTTGGCGGTAACTGTGTCAGGTCGTGGACTGGTAGGATGGGTGGAATAGCACAATGGATTTTGCTAGATATGGGGGAGTTGGAAGGGAAACCTGGGTCATGGGTGTGCGGCGTGGTACCCAAGTGTGATGCGTGCCTGAGATCATGTCTGGCTTCAAGGAATTCTCTTACCAGTGTTGTTTGGTGTAGCTGCTTTAGTTGGGCCAGGAGTTTGCATGCTTCCAGGTACCCCATACCTGGTTTTCCGAATTATCAGTATCGAAGTCCTGGCAGATGAAAAGAACAGCGCTGCAGGTATATATATATTTATTCAAGAAACAGACCATTCGATGATTGCATCAGCCTGCAAATGCAGGTGCTGGTGACAAAAACAGTATATGAAATGAAAGAAAAAGAAAGACCAAGGACAGCGGACAAGGGACAAATATGGTATTGAAAGGTAAATCAGGGGTACATAGAGGCTGTGCTTCAAGAGAAGACAGGACATGACCGACTGGGCGAGCATGATGGTTCTAATCTGACTGAAAACTCTTTGCTTCTGTGCTTTGTGTCCCTGTGCCTTATGGTCCATATCGCTGGCAGCTCCGTGCTTTATCTGTTCTGTTTCTAGCCACTCGCTCCCATGGAGATAGCCAAACCATGGCTTGTGTCATTAAAAACAGAGCTTTAGCCTCCCAGGAATAAAATAAGCTGTTTTGGCGCCAAACTCATCCTCTCATCACTATGCCATTTCCCGTTTGCGTGAAGGTCCCGTTTCGTCCAACCTCCACAGCCATGCAGTCTCCGGCGCGTGTCTCGTTGGAGTTGTGCAACATCTGTGCTTATTATAGAAACGCGCCAGCACGGTTCAACTGAACCAATGGTTGCAATCAGATTTCCTAACATTCTAACGCACGTTGTCAGCAACAAAATACTTAAACAAGCAATGTGATTATAAACGACAGTGCGAATGCGCAGCACCATAAACAAATGGCGCCAAGGCTTTTCTGCCTCATGATTCAGCGAAGATGCCTCGAGGAAGCTCCCCCTTCCGAAACATCAGATGTAGTGTCGAGGGGAAGAGCTAGGGTGGGTTAAAGTCGGCGATTGTAAATTCGCAAACAGTATTCGCACAATATACAAAAGTGCCCACACAGCGGAAACACAAAGATTGCACTGAACTCTGAGTCACAATCATCGTGTTTAAAGAATGTGAACTGAGCAAATCTTGCCATATAAATGAAAGCTTGCAAAGGTTACCGCCACCCGTCCCCTGGAACTCACGAGGTGGACCTAAGGGCTCTCTAAAAACCAGTCCCCAGTCGCACGCACGACAGGCCTCTGACGTGGTGTGGCGAATGCGGCTACTGCAGAGCATGCCAAAAGACAGAGGAAGAGAAGGAGGTTGCAGGGCTTATGCACAGAAAGAGTAACACTGCTTCCAACTGCGTGCTGAGGAAGTTTGTGGCAGGCCTCGAGCAAGCACGTCATTCAGGACATGAATCGAGAATTGGATCGCATGCTAGCCTCCCCTCCAAAAACACGTGCTGGTTGTGTGTTCTCCACACCCGCAGGCAGCTGCGAGTTTCCTCTCCACACTCGTCACTATAGCAGGTGGAGCCTCACCAAATGACTGCATGTCATGCACACGTTCATCAAGACATACATTCTATTCCCAGGCATAGCAGCTGAGCATGACAAGGAACATGTGCATGCCAGACCCAATATCGCGAATGTCTGTACGGGCGACAGGTGCGGCCCGCATTCCTGCTCTCCCTTCAAGCAGAAAAGGCTGCCCTGTGCAGGAACAGAAGGACAGAACCCTCCTTGAATATTCGTGCAACTTGCAGGCTAGCCTGTGCAGAGCGCACACGTGTGAACATTGCGGCGTGGTGTTTTGGGTGCACGCATGATTCATGCATGTTTAGACATTGTGGTATTCATGAATGTCTTACAAGTGGAGGGAGAACTTGGGTGCATCAAAAATAGGACCAATACTAGTACTGATTCTTTCTTGTAATAGCTACTTCAATGCATCTGTCCAAAATATGGAAATCCATATAGCTATGTTTGTGCCAGTTTGAAGGGGTGATATATGCGCAGTCCTGATATTTGAGTCCTGTATCAAAAGAATGAAATAAGATAAAGCCATTAGGCATTCATGTTCGTTCCCACCTAATAACAAGGCTCGATCCCAGTATTTCTGCAGCCGATCCCAGTATTTCTGCAGCTGATGATAACTGCCTTGATAACGACGAATGTCGAAACACGTGTCGGCTGACATCCTGTACAATTAAAGATACTGAAGATTTATCTTTTATTCGAGCTGCACATGAACTCTGAATTTTGATCTATCAAATCTGATTTTAGGGCACGAGCGCGAAGCGCCTGTTACGCTATAACTATATATTTACTCTCTGTAGGTGCAGGTGGGTGCACCAACATTGTGACAGTGGCCACGCAGCACAGCCCCCATTTTAAATATATCTGAATGGACACAGCCCACGACCCTAGGTCCTTTACCCACACCTAGTTTTGGTATGTTATTATGTGCCTATTGTTTCTTTAGCTGCCTTGTAGTATTTATACATGCATACAGCACTTTAGATATGGGCAGTCAATACATCAGATTGCGTCTATGCCAGGTCTAGTCAAGTCTGGTCAAACTTCCAGACAAATGCACTCGGCACTTTAGATACGGGCAAGTTCTAATATCAGAAACAGGGTGTTAATTTCGTACAGATCTGCCCTTGTCCAGATACCATGCACTTTACATATAAGGCAAAGCTGTAATATTCTAACATGTATCAGACTTTATGAAGAGCCATACCAATATTGTGACTGCACATTATGTTTGTTGGTGTTATGTAGGCACTATGCACTTTAAACACAGCACAGTTCAACTGGTATTTCTTGAATTTCTCCTAGCCCATCTGCTTTGGTCTTAAGCTGTCTAGTTTTTGTCTAGGCAAGCACTTTGCATTGTTTTAACAACACAATTTTACATACACATTATGCATTTTATCAAATGTAATCAAGTTTGAGGCAGTTGTGACACATGATTGTTGATGACACAGACAAATTGTTGTAATCTCATTAACATCTGCACTGGTTCTGTGGATGCAGTGGTTAATCAATTTGCAGTGAACAATTGCAGTTATTAAGTTAAAACTCCAACTCTTTACCTTTTTCCTTGTTTATTGTGCAGCTTCCTTCACTTCTGTGCATGCACTAAGTGTTGGGATTTTTCAGTGTTTATTAGCATTATTTTACCCCTTTTGGAAGGCAGAAGCCCTTCGTGTACACATTACTATCACAAACACATTGTTTTAATGGGTCAAGTGGGCGTGGCCCGTAGTTTAAAGGAGTTGAGGCCATGTAGATGACTCATTAACATTACAGCAGTCATGGTGAGATTTACTGCTACCATTTCCTCACTGGCCTCTGCATTTTTCAGCTTCTCTCCACTTTTATACGACAGCCACAAACGCCTTGAGACAAAGGAATGACTACGTCCACTGGTATCTTAGAGACTCTGGCTGTCTTACCTTCCCTTTCCACTTTGCTTTCCTTAAATTTGATTCAAGCACTTGGTGGCGTATACGTGAGCAAGCAACCAGCTGGTTTCGCAATGCGTCATATTTGTTTTTACTATGATGTTTGTAACGCCAATAAAACTGGAAGTTACAATTCAATTTGAAGCAGTATTACTGGCGAGTGTATTCTCTTTTTGGCACTAATCAGCGAGTACCTTTTCTGGAGTGCAAATCCCCAGTGGGTTATTTTGCGCTGTTGCTTAATTTTCATATATATATATATATATATATATATATATATATATATATATATATATATGTGAAAAAAACTTTGTTAAAGGGACGTTATGGTTAAGTTGCGCTACTAAAAACCTATGAAATTCAGTGAAAAAACTTTGTTAAAGGGACGTTATGGTTCCAAGTAAAACCGAAAAACCCTTGAAATTCGCCAGTTATGGTAAGGTAAGCCACCATAACTCCGCCACCACCGTGCACTGCTAAGACTAACACCCAGGACATCAAAGATGACATCACAAATGTCATTGATGACATCACTGATGACATCACATGTCTGGCTCCCTATTTTTTCTTTTGCTGACATATCTAGGCCACATGGTTTTCTTCAGTAACAGTCAGAAACTAAGAATTTTATTTTATTTGTAGACATATCCTTCTAGTAGGTTCTTACACTAATTCCCTTAGAGTACAGTCACATCATATGAAACATATACATAGGGGAAAACACAAGCTTGAAAGACAGCAATCCTTTTTGTGCATAAAGATAATCAATAGTCTTATGAGCACTTTCTGATAGTTCTGTTGTTTTTTTTTTATGTCTGTACTTTCCCTGTATATGGTCATATTTGTATACATTGTACTCACACTACTTTCCTTAGGGTCCAATCACATCAAGTGATACATATACATAGGGTAAATAGCAGCTTTGAAACAGAGCAATCATTTATTTGCATGAAACTAATCTGTTGAGTTATGAATTGTTTCTGCTACTACTTGTGCTTTTTTGCTAACTTCACTTTCCCTGTATATACCCATATTGGTATGTGTTCTTGTGTCTTTGTGTTTTGTCTATAGTAATGCAATTATGTAATACATGGGTTTTATTAGCTACTTATTACATATTTCACAGTACACAAAAATCTATTAAGAAAACAATTATCATTTCATTATTCAACATATTAACATTACGAATATCATACCTTCATCTTGTACGCTGCACACAATGTTATGTTTCTGTATGAGTAGCTTAGTATACTAGATAGAACCCCATAATAGAATGCTATTTATATCAATGCATCGTTCAATGCACTTATTAGGGTATATTTCTTGCAATAATTCTTGACACTTTTTTCGCAACATAATAAGAATCCCTTCTAGACATATTTCATGAGAAGTACATACACATGTGATGTCATCAGTGATGTCATCAATGACATTTGTGATGTCATCTTTGATGTCCTGGGTGTTAGTCTTAGCAGTGCACGGTGGTGGCGGGAGTTATGGTTGCTTAGCTTACCATAACTGGCGAATTTCAAGGGTTTTTCGGTTTTACTTGGAACCATAACGTCCCTTTAACAAAGTTTTTTCACTGATTTTCATAGGTTTTTAGTAGCGCAACTTAACCATAACGTCCCTTTAACAAAGTTTTTTTCACTGAATTTCATAGGTTTTTAGTAGCGCAACTTAACCATAACTTCCATTTAACAAAGTTTTTTCATTTAACAATATCCAAATAGATAAATCAAAACCACTAAAATATATTAAAAAAATAGACAGTTAGAATATGCCAATTGGTATCTAACTGCTCCAAAATTTTATAATATCAAAACAAATGAAGAATCTGTTACTGCTCCAAAAAAAATACAACAAAGCAAAGTATAAAGCATTAGCCAGAAACAACAAGTGAACACTGAAAACAAACAAACAAATAAACTGTAGCATAACAGAAAAAGGGTTTTTTTTTAATCCAACATGGATTTTTTTTTCTCCCACAGACCCAATGATTTTAGCAACAAATACAGAAACTGAGCAAATTGCACAGTACTCTGATTTGTACTCTACTAAATATGAGGGTCGAAAAAAAATAAAAGTATATTGCTTATACAATGTAATAAGTCATTACAAAATACTAATACTAACATGCTATTTTCTTTTATCACAGAAATGAAGAAGAAAAACATGGACTCCCATTACTAGACCAAACAGTAAGTATACAATAATAAGGACAACCATAGCAGCATATCACATCCATAGTATCTAATACCTTTGTTCCTTATACATTTGTTTTTCACCCAAAGTTATAAGCAAATATGAATGTGATATGCTGCGGTGGTTGTTGCCAGGGCATAGAGTCTTGGGTGCATGGCCAAATGGCCATGCACCCAAGACTCTATGCCCTGGCAACAACCACCGCAGCATATCACATCCATAGAGTCAAACATTTCAACTATGATCTATGGGAAACTTTTAATGTCCGCGAACAATGTGAGTGTTCTTAGAACACTTTGAACTTGCCAGCGAACAATACGGACACCGTTTTCAGGACACCCCCTACGAACAATTCAGAACAACGCGATAGTTCTTAGAACACTTTCAACTTAACAACGAACAACACGGACAGCGTCATAAGGACACCCCCCACAAACATTCCAGGACACCGGGAGTGTTCTCAAAAACGTCTTCAGAACACCCCCATTTTGTTTATTTGCGAACATTTCAGGACACTGCGGGTGTTCTTAGAACACATTCGCCTTGACAGAGAACAATACGGACAGCGTCCTCAGGACACCCCCTACGAACACTCCCCGGACACCGCGAGTGTTCTTAGAAGCGTCTTCAGAACACCACCATCTTGTTTATTTGCGAACATTTCAGGACACCGCGAGTGTTCTTAGGACACATTCAACTTGACAGAGAACAATACGGACAGCGTCCTCAGGACACCCCCTACGAACATTCCAGGACACCGGGAGTGTTCTTAGAAGCGTCTTCAGAACACCACCATCTTGTTTATTTGCGAACATTTCAGGACACCGCAAGTGTTCTTAGGACACATTCAACTTGACAGAGAACAATACGGACAGCGTCCTCAGGACACCCCTACGAACACTCCCCGGACACCGCGAGTGTTCTTAGAAGCGTCTTCAGAACACCCCCATTTTGTTTATTTGCGAACATTTCAGGACACCACGAGTGTTCTTAGGACACATTCAACTTGACAGAGAACAATACGGACAGCGTCCTCAGGACACCCCCTACGAACACTCCCCGGACACCGCGAGTGTTCTTAGAAGCGTCTTCAGAACACCCCCATTTTGTTTATTTGCGAACATTTCAGGACACCGCGGGTGTTCTTAGAACACATTCAACTTGACAGAGAACAATACGGACAGCGTCCTCAGGACACCCCCTACAAACATTTCAGGACACCGGGAGTGTTCTCAAAAACGTCTTCAGAACACCCCCATTTTGTTTATTTGCGAACATTTCAGGACACCGCGGGTGTTCTTAGAACACATTCAACTTGACAGAGAACAATACGGAGAGCGTCCTCAGGACACCCCCTACGAACACTCCCCGGACACCGCGAGTGTTCTTAGAACAGTTTCACTTTGCTTGCGAACAAAACGGACACATATTGAGTTCTTTGAACACCCCCAGTCAGTTTATTTAGAACATTTCAGAACACCCGTGATGTCCGCAAACAAATCGAACACAAAAAGAACGTCTAACACATAAAAAACACAACTTTCATCCTATCTCATACACTCCAACCCTCCCCAAACACTCCTACACACCAACACACTCTACTAAATACACATTTTGAACAAAGTTTCACCGCGCTGTCCGCTGACGTCCGCGAATCCAAGATGGCGGGCGCTACCGAAAAATCTGACGCGCTTCACGCTCCACGCCGTCCAATCAGCGAACACGTTGCATGTCCGCGAACATCACGCAAGACGATTGGCCAATCAGGACACTGTCCGCGGAGCGAACAGGGAAGTGAGTCCGCGAACCGAACACAGATATCACTAATTTTTTTTTACCTACTTTTTGGTCATTTTAAAAAAAACTACTGGACGGATTTTCACCAAATTTGCAAAAGCACGCTTTCGGGACCAAGCCGCTGCTCCTGGTCAAAATTTGGTGGAAATCCGTCCAGCGGTTTGGGCTGTAGGCGCGAGCAAATATTTTTTCCCATTCAGTCTATGGGGAAAAAAACAGTTTTGGGACCCCCCCTATAACTTTGCCCCCCCTGGACGAATCCTCACCAAACTTTGTAAAGATATTCAGAGTGACCCAAATACTTTTTTTGCAAAGTTTGGTGAGGATCCGTCCAGGGAGAGCGAAGTTATAAGCCACCCAAAAAGTGCTCTTCCTATGGAAACAGCAACTTAACCATAACTACTTGGCCACTACCGTGGACATGTAAAATATATATATATACATATATAATGTAAGGTGAATGAATGAGTGAGTTCATGATGTATGGGTGGCGGCCTGGGTGTGCCTGTGTGAGTGTATAGTGAAAGGGTGCACACTTAAATGTATGGGTGGCTGGGTGTGCATGTGTTAGTGTATGGTGAAAGGGTACATACTTAAATGTCTGGGTGGCTGCCTGGGTGTGCCTGTATTGTGAAAGAGTGCACACTAAAATGTCTGGGTGGCTGCCTGGGTATGCCTCTTTGGTGAAAGGGTAGACACTTAAATGTATGGGTGGCTGGGTGTGTGTGCGTGCTTGTGTGGATGGTGAATAGTGTGTGTGCTTGTGTTCAAGGGCGCAACAAAACCTACATTTTGGAAAAGGAGGGGGATAACCCTTCAAATGTTGGGAGAGGTGCAAACCTCAGGGGTGGTGTGGGAGTGGCAAACATATTTGTGTGAGGGCATCTAACTTCCTTACGAATTCTAATGAGACTAATCTAGTCCAGCTTCAATGTTACAAACAGTTATCTCTCCCCTTTAAGTCTAAAAGCACCCACATATGGACTGCTTTGAGAATGCGCAGTCTCCTGCCCCCTCTCTACCCTTCCAATCATTCCCCTGGCATGCAAGTACTAAACCCACATCACATTTTCAATTGCCTACAAAATTATGTTGTTGAATGCAGGTTCTTACAGTGAAATGCTTCATATTAGTAATTTCCAGGACTTTGTTAACGGCGAAACCCAGGTGCTGTTAAAAATCTGTGTCCTGTTCTGTCGGGCAACAGTTCTGTAGGTCAGCCAGGTCGGGTCAACATAGCCCACCATTTCGGGGGCGTGGGTGTGGGGAGGTCTGAAGCCCAGTTGAATCAATTTTGTGGAGGCACTGCTTGTGCTTAATGCTATGTTTACCTATTGGTAATATTCATTACTCTTAGCCATATTCGTCCTTGTCTCCGTACTTGTGTATAAGGCACTTTGCCTCATACACAAATAGTGGGATGAGGTAGCAGGACATGGAGGTAATGCCTGGATTAGTTATCTGAAATCTTCATTACTTCTAGTCCCACTCTTCCTCGCCCCAGTACTTACCTATGAGGAAAGGTGCCTCATACCCAAGTACTGGGACAAGGAAAAGGGACATGGAGCTAATTCTGGGATGATCTGAGGAGCTGATTTTGGAGGTTGGAGGAGGGTGTGGGGTGGGGCAGGGATTGTACAATAAATTGTAATGGCCATCCATGTCCAGACTAAGCAGGAATGATGTTATGTTACTTGGCATTTATATAGTGCCTTATGAATCATTGGTATGACCTCAAGGCGCTGGTAGGTTGAACGCCCTTGCGAACCGTAGTTCTAGTCAGTAGAGAGAGAGTGTCGTATGGTGCGTGGGCGCACCGGATATGTGTGCAGCTGGTGTGGTTGTTGCATGATAGCTGCTTCTTAGCGGTAGGTGTGGTGGTGAGGAAGTCAGTTGAATGTGTTAAATCTGGAGGGAAGCCACCCAGACTGAGTTACGGCTGTGTTAGGCCTGAGGAGATGCCTAAACTAGCTGGTATGGGCTTCAGCTATCTGTGTTTCAAAAGGAAGATGAGGTGTTTGTGTGGTCATGTTAATATGAGAACAGCTAGACCGAATTTTGTCGTAGTATAGCTGTGCTCTAGTTGAATGATGGCAGATAGGAGAGAGTTAGAGTAGTAGTATGTAGTATTAGTGGCTAGAGAGGAATTTTGGTGCAGCCAGTCGAAACTGGGCATCTCAGATAAAGCAGTCCTGCTACGTGTAATACCTGGCTAGACTGGCATTTGGGTGCTGCCAGTCTAGCCAGTCATGTTTTACTGAACATTTATTTAAAGCCAATTTTTTGCAGATTGTGTTTGCTACAAACTGCTGCGGGTCAAGGCAATACAGGGTGGAGTGTTGGGTGAGTGGGCATCAGGGTGGTGGGAAAGAGGTGTAATGTGCCTGCCCTCATAACGCAGCAACAAAAATGGGACACATTTGGTAGTGAACAAATGGAAAATAGCACAGTAAAAACACATAGAAACGCAAAAAGCAGGAGGATTCTGCAAGAATCCATGTAAATTACATGGGTCATTCACGGGCAATGCAGACAGCATTTTATAGTTCTTTTGAATAAATGAGTAATTCTAACATGAAGCACGGATCAACCCGAATTTCCGTGTTCGAATTACACCAATTGCCTAAAGATTAAAGAAGCGTAGCAGAATACGGACAGGGAACACAGTTTACTTGTATTCACTGATTACTCTGCATGAATATTGCTTGTTTAGAAATCATTCTCCAAATTCAGCAGAATTGGCTGCAAGAGAGCACCAATTTTTGGCAGTGGGATGAAAACCTCTCCAATCTAAAATGTGTTCCCATCTGTCCCTGTAACATCCTTCATTAATAATGCGACCATCTGTGTTTAGGAATTTCATATTACCACCCATGATCATAGTAAAGTGTACTGCCAGTTGTAACATTAATTAAAGAGTCATGAGGCGTTCACAATGCTAAACATATGCTGTACGGATTTGTGCCTTAGCAAGACACGTTGGCCTGAGCACATTTTCTTTGTCTTACGGCATTCCGTCGGGACCTGGTTATCTGGAATGATGCCGGTGATAACGTCAAACTGATAGTACCGTTCTGGCTACCGAAGTGACAGAATCACAGGCATATTCCTACTGCCTGGGCGTGCACACCCCGCAATACCGGAAACGCTGTTACCGGTGTGACAGTAACACCAGCAAACGAGAGAAATGCTGATACTAGTGTGATAAAAAATGCTGGTAACAGCGGTTCCGGCACCCACCGTGACAGAAACACTGGCAGCGTTGCTTCCGATGCTGGAATCACTGGCAACGGTAACACCGGCACCAGAATCAGCATCAACGCAGGAACTGGAAGTTTGCCGGCGGCCATGTTGTAAAATTCAATTCAGTTCAAATCAGGCATTTCCTGTTGCCATCCATTGACAGAAATACTGGCAAGAGATCTCGAGGGTCAAAGTCAAGGCTGCTTGATATCCGGCTCCGCCTCACTGAAGCTGAACTTACCGCCCTAGCGGATCACATTGTGGCCAGTTCAGAAGCGCTATTTGACTGTGACACGCCGCACAAGTCAGCTGTGGAAGACTGCCATATGGTGGTAAAGGGGCCGCAAAGTCACTGCAGTGGGGCATGTCGCCCGAACCCACAAAGACTAGCACAAAAGGTGGGGCGACCTGCACCTAGCAGCACACCATTGGGAATTCCTGGTCAGAGGAGGCGGGATGGCCTCTCCCCTCAACCTGATGCCGTGGAAGGACAGATGCAGTTCCAACATGCATGTCGGGGGGATTGAGGGCATCAGATCTGCTGGGCCAGAGCAAGGACCCAAGGAGATTGTAGTGAGTACAACAAGCCACACCTGAATGCCCAGCATGACACAAATTGTGAACACACCCAACAGATCAGGGAAATGTGTCCAAGGAAAGGGGTACTAAACTTGATGTCAACATCAAAAATCACCCTGCACACATAGATGCCAGGGGGTGGGGTCAAAGTAAGCCATGCAAATGCATTTTAAACCAAAAGCATCCATGTACATGAACCCAGGCGATGTGCCCAATGGCATGAGTGGGCAATTAGTACATCCCCAATGCACAGACGACAACAGGCCACTGCTCCATAACTACCACCGAAATGGCTTCACACCACACATTTATGCATGCATGCATCCATGCACAATTGAGCCCCAGACATCATGTCCAGGCCAAGGAACATGCAATGTGTTATTTGTGTAATGCAAGTGCGTCGATATGACACACAGGTATCTAACCACTTCCTCATCTCACCCTACCAGCCACATCGACTGACAGCAACACAGCTGGACCCTCCACAGCCCGTACAAGCCCTTGCAGGACTGCCCAATGGGCCACCCCCACCACATCCCTGGCAACGCCTCCTCCACCAACCCAGCCAGCATCCCAGGCTGAACATCTACCATCACCAACTCAGCCAGTGGCCCAGGCTGAACAGCCACCACCAACAACTCAAACAGAGGCACTGGCTAAACAGCCACCACCACCAACTCAGCCACTGGCCCATGCTGAACAGCCCCCGCCACCAACTCAGCCAGCGGCCAAGGCTGAACAGGCATGTGGCACTGCGAAGGCACACATAAAGTGCGCCAATTACACATCAGCCCCAACCCTATCACAGCACCACCTCTGATGAGGCCAAGGCAGCAGACGGAAGGGGAAGGCACTGATGCTTCACCAGACCGCACCCCATATCACACCCCCACCTTCAGCTCTTCAGTCCCTCAACCCTCCACAGCCCTCCACGCTAACAAATGCCCAGCATACGGGAAATTGACAAACTGATCCATTCCATGGAGGCCTGTCATGAAGAAATGGCAGACATTGTAAGGCTGTAATTAACTGAATCCAGGTTGGTGCGGGAGTGAGTCCAAGCTGCCGCTGTGCCCGTTCCCTGGACTGCACAACATCAGACCTCACACTCACACTCCTCGCACAGTTGGTTCGGGAAGGCAACAAGGGGTGTCTGCTCTTGCAGAGTCCATAGCACGCTCCCTGGAGGCCAACCAGGAGCGCATAGTGGCTCAGGCATCTGACCACCCTGCAGTGCCAACACCCATGCTAGTTCAGACCACAGCACTCCGAGGTCACCACTCCAAGCGACTTATGAGCACACCCGCTCATGGCAAGAACCATGCCATGAAAAGGCACAGGCAGTGACATTGTGGACAAGCACATTAGACACTTTAGTTTTGCGAGGTGTGGGGAGGGGGAGGTGAGTGTGTGGGGAGGGGGATCATCATCATCTCCGCCCTCTGGTGGTGGCATGTCCAGGTCTGGGGGCAGGGGAATTTTTTGGTCTGATGCAGATGTTATGCAACATTGCACGGGCCAGCACTATGTTCCCCACCTTCTCTGGCCTTTGCATAAGTGCACCCCCTGACCGGTGTAGGCATCTGAAACGTGCCTTCAATAGTCCAAAGGTCTTCTCAACGGTTGCCCTGTTTTTCACATGGGCACACTTGTATGCCATCTTCCCCGGCATCTGTGGATCCCTCAGGAGGGTCATTAGCCAGGGCAGTAGTGGATATCCGTAATCAACTGCAAGGGGGGGAACACAAGGTGAGCCATGGCATGCATGTTGCAGGACTGTTGTTCTCATAGCATGTTTGTGTATTTTTTGCTTCATAATGCATCTTGGAATGTGTTTAGTACGTGTGTCATGCACTGTGCTGCACCCTGTGACGGACGATTTGTGTCATCCATACTGTGCTGTGTTGTAATCCCTGGGATGGATTGCTGTGGGTGGGACTACATTAGCCATCGAAAGTCCCTGCATGCAAATCCCCATGGTCTGGTGTGGTATTCGCCAAGCAACTGCCCCAACAGTGCCTGCACACACTACATGAAACCTGCACTGCGGTCTGGACATTCACTGACATGCATCAACGCAGCATGACAGCTTACATGCACAGTAGGCCCGGATAACTCATGACAGGTTTGGCATCACTGAAGCTGGCAAAAGCACTACAAGGATGTTTTGGCCATCTACCATTCAATCCCACCGGCTTACTACCCCTATGCTTGTCAGATTGCAGTCACACTTGAGCACCCAGCATTCACGCAAATGGCAATAGTGCACTACACGAGGTCCTTTGATGTTCAAATTGACTATGGACATGCATGGCAGATGGTGCATGCCAGTGGTGCTGCCTGTGTCTGAGGGTTCTACACAATCAGTGTATGCATGCATGCATGCACCCCGCAAGGACAGGCCCTCATGGGCCCGGGTCGGTCAGAGTGCTGCAGGGCTTGATTTGGTGGAGTGGCAGTGTTGCATTCTGGTACCTGTAGTGTGTTGCCTGTTTTTGTTCTCATGGTTTAGGTATGGATTTGTCACTGACTGACACTACAACAGTCTGGTGATACGTCAACACAACTTCCAGACAGATTGATACCCTCTCCCACTTCTATCTCACTTGTGGCATTCCCCAATGCTCCAACCTTTCACCCTGGCTCTTTAACGTCTATCTTGCTCCACTTACTCATCTTATTTCCACTTTCTCCTCTCACTTCGGTGTTATGCAGATGACACCCAACTCTTCTTCACACTTCCCTCTTAACCTCTCCCTACCTCCTCTAGCATTCCCGACTGCCTATCTGCTATCCAGTCCTGGTGTACATCTAATGATCTCTGCCTCAATGCCAGCAAAACTGAGAACCTTCCTATTGGGACTCTTGCTTCCTCCTGTCTCTCTGGCCACCCTCCATGGGCTCTCCCCCTTCTCCTTCATCTGAAGCCAGAAACCTTGGAGTCCTCTTCGACTCATCTCTCTCTTTCCTCCCTCACATCCTGGACCTCGCCAAGAAGGACTATTTTCAACTCCACCTCCTCTGAGGTATCAGTCCTTTCCTCACTTTTCCACAGAAGCTCAATGTCTCTAGCCCTCTAGTATTCGCTAGGCTGGACTACTGCAACAGCCTCTTCCTTAATCTACCCTCTTTCTTTCTATGCCCCCTCCAGTTTATCCAGAATAGGGCTGCAAAAAGTATTATTGGCCTCAAGCCCAGGGACTGTATCTCTCAGCTCTAAAATCTCTCCACTGGCTCCCGTTTGCTGCAAGGATCAAATTGAAATCCCTCTGCATCATCCATAAGGCCCTCTGTGCCCGATGACCACACTATATACAACTTGCTCTTACCAAATACTCTTCCTCCAGATCTTTATGCTCGTGCAGCTCCAAATCTCTGTGTGTCAAGCGCTTCACTAAGCAGCTGATCACTTTCCTCGGCTTGCTCCCTCCTCTGTAATACCCCCCCTTCCTCTCTGTCTTGATGCGGATCTCTTCAAATTCCGTAAGCTCCTCAAGACTTTACTCTTCACCTCCTCCTTCTCCGTCTCCTTCCTGTGCTAAACCCCACAGTTGCGGAGATTGGTGGCCTGAGCTCTTATGTGTCCTTCTGAGTCTTGGCCTTCGGCCCAGTCACCTTCAGCCTTCCTACATCTCCCAGCACTTGCTTTTGGGCACTCACTGGCCTGTGTTGTCTCACAGGCCTACACTTATTGTATTGGCAGGTGACCACTCCTTACCAAGTGATCTATGCTAGGCACTTTAAGTGTTGCTCGCAACTGACTCCTGGCACTTCCCTCTGTGGAATTCCTAGCACTTACCCCTTTCCCTTGTCCCTTCTCTCTCTGCACTTGCCTCTTTCTTGTTTATCAGTTTTACTCTATTTAGTTTTTGTTGCCAAGTTCCCTCCCCTTATCCCTGTGCGTGCTTTGAAACACAAGTTCTTGATGTATAGCCTGACATATGCACAACAAAATAAAATAAAATAAAATAAATAAATATACCAGTGTATTGTGGCCTGACAAATGGGCATGAGCCGGCTGTTCCTGCTAATGTATGGTGGTTCTGGAACATGCATTTGTGTCATGCCCCCCCTCCTTTTTCCTGTGACCCATGCAGCAATGTGTGTGTACTTGTCCGTATACTCACCCAACATCCAGGTCCTTTGTCCTCTGTGCCCCACCATGTATGCTGGCAGGGTGCAGTTCCGCAGAACTATGGAGCCGTGGGTTGACCCTGGGAACCAGGCTCATCAGTGCATGATGGTGTGGTTGGCGTCACAGGTCACCAGGACATTGACATAGCTGTACACCTCCTCTGTGGCGTGGGGGGCCACCAGCTCTACATGTGTGCAGTCCACTGCACCAAGTGCATTTGGCATGCCTGCAAGTGCGTGGAAGCGGGCCTTGGTGCCATTTACCTGTGCCAGGGTGGTTGGGAGGGCGATGTGCTCACCCACATGGCACAGGAGGGTCTCCAGTGCCCGCACCGGCACTCTGGAGAAGGCAGGCAGTGATATGCCATGCTGCTGGCCCACGGAGTGCTGGAACGTGCCTGTGGTGAGGAAGTTCAGGACCAACACCAGCTTCAACAGCGGTGGTATGGTTGTCTGGATGCCGATCCCGCTCCCTATGTCAGCCTGGATTGGGTTCAGTAGTTCATGTATTGTCTCCCTGTTTAGCCGGTACAAGGTATGTATCTGGCCATCTGTCAGGGCCCTGGGTGTGGCCCTTGTGCAGGGTATGATAGCTTGACTCTGCATCGCCACTTGCATCCCAGTCATCATCCTCTTCCTCCGCCTCCTGTCGCCACTGGTGCTTCTCCAGCTCATTTAGCTGCACTGCAGCGTGCAGCGCCTCCATGTCCATTGCTAATACTGTGAGAGGCAGCATGGTTGTGTTTGGGGTGTGTTCTGGGTGTGAGCCTTTTCTACTGTTGCTGGACATATTGGGTGCCCCTTGGCGGATTGGTGCACCTATGGCCTGGGCCCATTTACTGCCTGTACCGTGATGCCAGTGTTTCCAGCATTGGATTTTCCATTACTACTGGCATTTTTCTGCCGGAAGTACCGGAATATCCTTGCTCATAATGTGAGTGTGGTCCTGTGATGCTTGTGTTACCAGCAGGTATCTGGGGGGTGCTGCTACTACCTGGTAGCACAGTGTGTGGTGTTGGCAGTACTGGTGTTTCCCGCAACATGGCTCTGGATTGGCTGGTCTGGTAATAGTGCCAGTACACGGTGCTACCAGCACTTAATTACCAGACCGCCTAACTTATAATGAGGGCCCGTGTCTTTGTTCTTGACATGGTGCTACCATTATGAATAGTGAAAGTCCTACCTCCTACATTGTGCGTCACCAACAACGGATGTCAAGATGGAAGAAATCAACCAGTGCACTTTCTGGTCAGATCAGGCCTGTCAATGGCAGTTTATCCCAAGGATCCTCATAGTGATTTGATATGCCCTGTCGAGAATTACAGAGGGGATGTGAGTACCCTGTCCCTTGGTGTGTAGCTCCATGCCTTACCTCATAAAACATCTTAGATGCCCTGATCACTCTCCAGTGGAGAAGTTTTCTTCCTATATTTGGCAAGGTGGACTTTCATGACTACTTCTACCCCTACAGATGTGATAGTCATGCTCTGGAATGTGGCTTCTGAGGAGAGCATGCGTTTCACCATTGCACTCCTATTGCAGCTGGTAATAGATCTTGGACATTCACTTTGGTTGTGGTTCTATTGAGGAGAACCTATCTGAGGGTCAGATGGTTCCTTGGTTGTATCCTTTGCTACTGTGCCCTCAGTAGATTAATAGACCAAGTAAATGATGTCCCACTGGTATTTCCTATTGCTTGGTTCTTTGCTATCCACTGTCAAGTTATCTACCCGTGGCTCTAAATACCAAGTACAATGTTGTAAAAACCCTGCCTCTTTGTCTGTTCTCACCCACACCTAAAACAGTTTTCAATGCTGGTTCTAAGGAACTTTCTGGAAAGTCGGACTATTCACATTCTGAGAAGGGGGGTGGTCACTTTGAAGGGATCTACTGCTCGCATTTCCTGTGTAAACTGTGAACAAAATCTCTCCATCAGATGTGTTTACTTTGTTTCTTCAGCAAGCTCGTTCAATGTTTCAATTTAAAATACAATGTTCATTGAGAATTGTATTGCTTTACTTACTCTACCATGAGTTCTGAGAAAAATAACATAGTGTCAGTCATGTTAACCTCAGCCACACCCTCACCTGTTTAGTGCACATACAATTGTGGTTCTGCGAGCGCTTGCAGCTCAATCTGGGTAGGATTCTGATCTTTTCCTTTTACCGCAAGGCCATGGCTGGTGTACAAATTTGTTGAGCTAAACCTTTTGAAGAAAGTTATCACATTTGCTCCCTGATTATCTCCCGCCCCAGCATCTTTCAGGACACGCATTCCCATTGCTGACAGATGCTCTTTGGTCTGGTTTCCTGGCTCTCATGGTAACACTGCCATCCAAGTTTAAGTAAAATGAGTACCCCGGAGGGAGGCTGTGGCGGCCTCCCAGCCAATCAAGAGCTCAGAATGGGAGCTTTACCACATGGTAAAACCCCTGCTCTGAGCCTCCTCGGAGCTGGAGACCACCATCTTCCCTTCAGGTAAGCGCTCTCCCCCCAATATCCCCTTAGCCTTAAATCCACCATCCTTTTCCACATCTACAATCTCCCCCATCCCTGTCCAACTTACATAGCGCTGCCTGGTCCCTAGCCAGTGCTGGGAACCCTGGTGCTCCCGGCGCAACCCCGACATGGCAATACCCATAATGTAAAGGGATAAGGGACTACGTGTAGTTCCCTTCTCCCAGATACATGGCGGCCATCTTGTTTAGTATTTTTTTTAAAGGTGAAAAATGGTGTGTTTGCCATTTCTCAACTAAAAACACATTATTGCATGGGGGCATTACCAGGGCAGGTAATGCCCTGAGCTATCGTTAAAGGCCTGGCTTTGCTCTGTGTTCTAACTGGGCAGGGCATTACCTGGTCCAGTAATGCACCCCCACTTGGGTTACATTGCTTAAATAAACACACAGCATCACTATCAATCCATGCCAGGGAAAACACAGCAATAAAGGCTGAACATATACTTACTGGGAGACTGGACAAATGAGAATTGTAGTTCAGGAAGCATATGAAAGATAGGCAACTGGATGAAGAAAAGGAAAACTGAAAAAAATAGCATTTTAAATGTTCTTGGCCAAGCTAATTTTGAATTCAAATCAGAGGGCCTCGCACTGGTTCCTCGCATCCATTGTGTAATATTCTAGGATACTGCCCATGGCATGACTGAACATTGGAAAAACGAATGTGTTTTAACACAAGGCCTTATGAATTGAAATAAATCCTGCCAGCGGGGGTTGGGCCTTAGCAGACTATCCGGATTATTTTAATGCTTTTTCTGTCACCTTTCTTTTCGTGCCAATATGGTCAGAGGTTCAAATAGACATGAGCATAATATGACACCATCATTCTTGTTCTAATGGGACGTTAAAGGAAAATACACTGATGAAAACCGCTTGCATTTTCCCATTTGCACATGTTCACTTCAGGTGACATGAAACTTTGTATCTGCAAGGTTGCAATTTTGCCAACCAACTGCTGATTGCTTTTGGACTGCACACAGTAGAAGTCCACATGTATCCCCTCTATGAATGTCATTGATTAGTTACTCACTTCTTTGGGCAGAAGTCATCCCATGAATAACCACTGTCACCACTTTTTAATCAGAGACCGTATGGCGAAAATGTTTATTTTTTTTTGTCAAACCACACTTTCTATCAAAAATCATCTTCCCTTTGTTTTACAACATTGAACACAACTCAAAAGAATGAATGTTCACAGAAGGAATTCTGTCACAGTACCACTATGTTGCAACACCTGTGCCCTGCTTAGATTCCTCTTTCTGCATGAAGTTCATGTGGAAGTAAACAGCAGAGCATGTGTACCTTTCTTGCTGCACTACAATCGAATGCTCTGCACTATCATCTAGGATGGTCAGCTTGTGGAGTGCAGTGATAATGTATCAGGTGGGCCTTGAGACATTTTCCTTTGGGTACACATACTACACTTTTTGTCTGAACACAAGTTGCTGGAAAATGGTGCCACTATGAGGCCGCCATTTGTTCACTGTTGATATGTTACATAGTTTTTCTGCTGTGCCCAGCAGAATTTGGTGGCCCATCATCAGCCATGCCATGGGGTTCCACCCACTGTCACAGGAGGCCCGTGGGAAACATGGTTTATATATTATATGTGCTGGTCATCGCAGGTGATATCAACTGAATTTTCTGTGGGGATGATGGCATTGTAACCATTATGACCCGCTGGAAAGTATCACTTGAGCTTGTATCACACACTCCTGGCATGTTAAGCCTGGGGTATCCCTTCACAATGTGACAAACATCCATTTGCATTGCTCTGGGTTCACTCCATAGTCTCAAAGTAGTTGGGCAACCTAACTGTGTTCATCGGCAGGCTTGTCGGAGAGTGGTAACGAGGGGAAGCACCCATTGCACTTGCTTTGTCAAGAAAGCACAGTGCAAAACATGTGGCTTTCTGGTGAGAATTCTCTCAGGGTGATGGGTCACTTTTCAACCATGGTCCTGACCTTGGGCTTCATGAACGTTCCTCCCTCACCACCAGCACTACCGTCCAGAAGCCCACTGGTCCAGACCAGAGAGCAGGCAGAAAATGTGAAAAAGGATAAGGGATATACAAAATTGTGGGCATTCGCATACATCTTGGGCAAGATAATTGTATGAGAGAGATTGAATGAGTGTGCAAATCTGTGAGTAAGCGATTGTATTGGGCATGCGTGTTTGTGTGTGTGACCGTGTGTGCGACTGTGACTGTGCATGTGAACATGCATGAGTGGAAGGGAGGTGTTGGTGGTTCATTGAGAACATGTGCTGAACAGTCAACATGCTGCATTTTTTCGCCACCATCGTGAAAGTGTTTGGGAGTAGCAATACCGCCAAATATTTGGGCACCGGCAGCATTAAAAAGTGTTTTGCAAGACCATGCTGGAAAATATCATGGAAACAGGAAGGAGCACATCAAAGCATGTATCCCAAAACTTGAGCTAGGGTGAATGTAGGAAATTGCTAGTTGCCAAAAATATTTAGGATATTTCAATGAAAAAATCACCATCAGAACCAATCTGTTAGTGGTGTGGCACCTAACCATAGCCTCAAATACAAAACAATATTTGATTTGTTTTTAATAATGATTATTTAATGCAAAGTCTAATAACACAAGCATACAAACTATACAAATAAAACCTAAACAAAGGTGTAAGTAAAAATCATCACTCATAAGAATGCACCCACAAGGGAGTGCTTAATGGACATAAAGAAATAGAAACAATAACAAATTAAGACAAAACATTCGATATAAAATTAAAACACATTAATCAGCTACTAACTATACAGGAGAGTTTTGAAAAAATCAAAACAAACCAATAGGGAAAATATGTATTTCAAAAAGCATGCAAAAGAGAACATACATTGAATATTGAATGGAAACATTGGTCAAATAGAAAATGAATCAAACATTCCACAATAGAAAACATCCTTTGCAAAAAAAAGTTTCAAGCAATTCATTGAATATTGAATATTGAATAGACACATTGGTAACATTACAAATAAATCAAAGATTCCAAATAGAAAATTAATTCACCTTTTTCACAGATACATTGGTCGACATGTACAATGTTTCGTCATTTTGATTGCCTTCGTCAGGAATAACATTGTGGTATTGGTGCCATCAATGGTGCATATCTGAACAGAGGGACAAGCAAATGAATGTACATCTTTTAACTCATCAGACCATCACTGTGTGTTTTTCAAATTACTGAATAGAAAAACAGAATAAATCAATTACTATAGGTCCAAACTAAAGTGACCAAAGCAAACTGCTAGTCAAACAAAGTTTTTCCACACATATGCTAACTGACTGAAGCATACACTGTTGGAGAACTGGTACATCTCTGCTTCCAGAAATGCTGCAGTGTCTTTTCTGCTAAATATTTAATATGATGAAATTAATACCGAAGCAGCATGAAAACCGCTAATGATGTTCACTGTGATCACTTGTAACGTGTGTACCATCAGTGTGAGAGCAACCGCTTTATGGCTTCCATGTTAAGCTAGGAAACAAGGTGAAGTTGGGTCAATATTATACATACCACCATCTCATTACTTATAAGGAAAATGGTTAAGTAAATTGATTCTCACAACCAAATCTCACCTTCATTATGTTTCACCAACCGTGACCATTCACTGTATTGGACACGTATGCAAAACACAAACCAGTCCTATTTAAGGAACTGTTTGTTGTCTACGTCAGAGACACATGTAGTACAAAACGGAGGCTGTTTTGAGCTGGCAAAAAACCTGAATTTAATTGACTAATAATTTCGACCAGCAGGACTATATGAAGTTAAGTAACAGAGAGTATTCTTGAAGGAATCATTGAATTTGTGTTACGTTAGGTATTTATCCAGTTAAGCCAGTGGGACTATGTTTGTGAAGTTAAGGTGGACTAACTAATGAAGAAATTTAAGCCAGCGACATGAGAGTTAAGCTGATAAATCCAAAATGCTCCTGTCAAGTCACTGTATACTGACCGACCAATGCTTTGGTATATCTGGATATCTGGGGGAAATGGTTACGATAATCCACTACCTTAATTCATCAGGTTTCTGGTTGTAGTCCAGAAAATGTTGGACAAATGGGTCATCAATCTTCTAGCATATGATCCTGGATTTATGTTCTACAATGCATGTTTTCACAGGTTGAGGAGTCTGTTCTATTTTAGGGCGGAGGAATCATTACATCATTGTAACTCTTGGAGGTGTAGCTGTGTTGTGGGTTTTGTGGGTAAATAAAAGGCCTGTTCGTAGAATGCCAGGCCATCCTTTATGGTGAGTTTTGGACCAAATGTATTCCATGTCCATTGTGTCTAGATGTGCATGGCTTTCTGGACTGCTGCGTATAGCTCGGTGTTCAGTGTGGTCGCTCCGATGATTTGTGTGGACGGTATTACTGATTTTGGCCAGTCTATGGGAGAAGCATTGGCTAGATTGGGCTATCAGGAGAGGAAGTCAGCCTTTTTATTTCCAGTATCTGGGTGATATGTTTTTACAAAGTCAAATTCTGAAAAGTATAAGGCCCATCTGAGCTGGCATGGGCTGAGAGTTGTTGGCATCTTGATAAACTGTAGATTCCTATGATCAGTCATGTCCATTACTACATGACCTGCCCTGAGCAAATAATGTCTCCACTCTCCTAAGGTGGCCTATATAGCCAACAATCTGTGATCTGCTATAGTGTAGTTCAATTCCGCCGGGAGTAGTTTGCAGGATTAAAAGGCAACACGTGTAGTAGGCCTGTCTGGGGGTCTCACTGGAAGAGGATAGCTCCTAGGGCAGTGCTTGTTGCGTCGGTTTCTACTAAAAATGGCTGTGTGCTTACTGGGTGTCGTAAAATGGGTGCTGTCATAAAGGCGTTTTTTAACTGCTGAAAACTAGCTTTAACGTCTGTATCCCAATGAAAGGTGCATCCTTTTAGTAGCAGTTTCATAATGTGTGTCATGATGTCTGAAAAGCCCTGTACAAAACGTCTATGAAAGTTAGAGAAGCCCAAATACGATTGGACCTCCTTGAGTGACGCAGGTGGGGGCCAGTCTAGGACAGTGCAGACATTCCTCTGGTCCATTCATACACCCGTTGGGGATAAGAAAAAGTAAAGGAATTCTATAGTGTCCCGATGGAATTCGCACTTTTCTAGTTTTGCAAACAAATGGTGCTCACAGAGACTCTTTAGAACAGCCCTAACATGTTGCACATGATCCTGTTGGGTGCATGAATATTGGCCCAAAGGCTGTGTCCACTGGCCATGGGCGCTGACCACGCTAGTGGTCTGGAAGCATTCTAAAAATCTGTGGAATAACAAAACCCTTGAAATTCAAAGAAATGCTTTACTTGCAGGGACCTTAAGGTAAGAATTTAGCGCAACAAAACCCCTGAAGTTCAGCTACACCCACCTTAACTTCACGCCCCCTGTTGTGCAGCCTATGACCACAATGATGACATCACAGATCACAGCACTGATGAAATCACTAATTACATGTTGTATGAGAATACTGATGACATTACAAATCACATCACTGATGCCATCACTGGTGACACAACAAAGTGCATTGTATATAACTGATTACATCAATAATGGAATTAGACATAACATCATTTATTAGTTAGTTCATGAAAACTTTGATTACCTTAATAACAATTTAGGTCGTGGACTTGGCCATGACAAAGGCTGGGGTCACTAGCCAGCGCCAAAAGCCATAGCTAGTGGTTGGTTAGTGCTCAAAAATACCAATGTGCATTGTTAAAAGCTACGCATAGTAGCCCATCCCTCTTATAAAACATACAGTGGGCAACGTTGAAAGCTGTAGTCAGTGGCCATAGCTAGTGCCCATTAATATGTTAGAATATACAGCCAGCACAGCCAAAGGCTAGTATTGTGTTGAAGACTGTGGCTAGTGGCCGTTTAGTGTATATAATATACTTAATAATAATAATAATAATAATAATAATAATAATAATAATAATAATATTATATTTATTTGTATTTAGTCAATATATAGACTTTTACAAATACATACAAACATATCAATACAATACAATACAACAATCATTTTCAGATGAAGATAGTTCAAATACAGATAAAATCTTAATTATTTATTTAGTTGATTTAATCAAATTATTGATTTTTACAAACGTAATCGAAATCAAAACGAAGTAAAGAACAAAGAGTAAAGCTGAAAAGGGAAGACAAACCGAAGTGAAACCGAAGAAAATCTTAATAAACATTCTAGTAAATATGGATAATCAGAGCCACAATTGAAAGCAAGTCTGCTAATAAAGAAGGCGACAGACAAAAGACACATAAAATACTGGGGAGCTGAGGGGGACAATGTATCATCTTATCATGTCATTTTGTTATTTCATATACCCTTCTGTTGACCCGACACCCAACGACTGCCCTCCAACTTTTTCACTATGTTCAGTCATAGTCAATACAATATGATTTGGATTGATGTTGAGTTTACGTTGATACAGTAATTCCAAAAATCAATGGTTCTTATTGTGTCATAGTCAGTGATGTAACATAAAATGTGTGAGCCACCTGCAAGCCCTGCTGAGGGACCCCCACCACACACTGCCTCCCTGCGCTGGGCATGGGCTGCATGTGGCCCCCAGCACTGCGCTGGCTGCGGTGGCCACCGTTACGCAAGTGGTCATAGTTGCTAATCAGTCCATCATATGCACACATATATACCGATCCTAATACTCGACATTCAGTGAACAAAATGTTTTACAGTTTCCGGTATGTGTGCCAAGTCCCATATTCTACAGTATCTCGGTTGTTATGTAATTAATGATGTCATCAGTGATGTGATCTGTGATGTCATCATTGTGGTCATTGTCTGCGCAACAAGGGGTGCAGAGTTAAGGTGGCTTTATCTGATAGATCTATGAGCTTGCACAGTCGTTCTCTGCAGTAAATAGACCCATTTTCCCTACAGTTGGTGAAAAAGGCACAATTCCTATTCTGTGGTACCAAAAGAAAATAAATGTTTTTGTACAGGAAGTAGTTGAGGAAGTTGCACAAGCGAAACACGGGTAATGTCGCTGGAGTGGTTTCATAGTGATAATGGAGCATTTCACATGATGACTTTTCACATATGTAAATGAGGAGTGAATTAAGATATACCTTAAATTTGGTCCCCTTTTAAATGTCGGGATGTCGAATGGGCTCAAAATAGGTCAATGCTTTTGAGCAATTTGTAGAAATTTTTAAGTGTGGTTGTTGAATGTAGTCACATATACAATTTCCAAGTATTATGGAAACAAGCCTGAACAGGTGCTTTACAGTGGTAGTGCTGGCATATGTTGTAAGCACAATCAAGAAAATGTACAGTGGCAGTGCTGGCATGTACTGTGTGCACAGACATCGTGAACATGTTTTGCAGTACTGCTGTGTTTTGTTGATGACCTGGCATTCAGCTATTGGTGTTCTTGCATATGTTACCCTACAGAACTAATTGCAAGCTATTTTTGGCTATTTACCCAGTTATTCTAAAAACGTGTGCTTTAAAGTGTACCATGTCACACCATTATTTTTTAAATGCCTTCAGGGGGAAACTGCCCCCAAACCGATATAATTTGCTTTGGGCTTCTTTGCTATGCTAGTTTGACCACAAACATTCAAGGGAATATTACTGAATCTCAAATGCATACATATCCCCAGCTGTCAGGGACCATGAATATTTTATAATGGCAGTGTCCACTCAGGATACCCCCTTCAGCAAAAGCTGAGACCCCCGCTGATTATGTTGCAGTACCACTTTTGTGTCAGAGATGTGTGTGGGGGAAGTGAGCAGTGTTTCATGAGTTCATTCAGTTTATCTTCCTCTCACCTCCGAGATGGCTTTAGAGAATGAGGGCTGCTTTCTTTTCTGGATCTTCCGAATTACCCTTCGAAGAACCCACATGTCATAATGCTGCATAGCAAGCATTACTTTGCATGGTTATGTTGGCGCGTGTGGACCTTTCCTCTTACCCCTGACCTGCTTCGCAACCATAACTGAAGGATCTTGCGTGTGTGCTTGCAATCATCTGAATCTCCCCTTGCATTTGCGATAGAAGAAGGGGCAGAGTGTGAGTCTAGGCACTGGCGTAACAGGGGCCCCCGCAGCCATCGCGGTGCGTGGGGGCCCCGCTAGCACATGCCTGGCAGGGGGCCCCACTTGGAGAAAAAAAAAATGAATTCTTTTTTTTTTTTCAAAATATTTTTTTTTATTTCTTTTTTAAATCACTTTGCCTTCATAAAGAAATTATTTCTGTAACAGAAATAATGTCTTTATGAAAACAAAGTGACTACTAAAAGAAACCTTCTTTTTGAAGTCAGAGGGCTCCCCCTACCCCATGACATGGAAGACACCAGGCTGGAGGCCCCCATGTCATGGGTTGGGGGAGTCCTATGAATTAAAAAAGAAATAGTTTATTTCACTCTGCCTTCATAAAGAAATGATTTCCGTTATGGTTCGGTCCTTAACAGAAATAATTTCTTTATGAAGTCAGAGTGATTTAAAAAAGAGACAATCAGCCTCATTAAAAGTTTGGCGGTAGCCTTGCCGGTAAAACCGGTAGGCTGCCACCAAACTTGCACTTTTTTCTGGCACCTGCGAATGGGCAATTACCAGTAATTGGCCATTCGCGAGGGCTGGAAAAAAATGCTCCCCATTCTCATTTGATCCTCATAGGGTTCAATGGGAATGGAGAGCTCGGATGCACCAGCACCATTCAGAATGGTGCCGGTGGATCCGACATGCTCTGCTCGCGAGTGCCGGTACGCCCGCCAGGTCAGACCTGGCGGGCGGGAAGGCACCCGGGAGCAGAACTCGTAGTTTGCTGGTCTGGTACCAACGGTACCGGCAAGCTTAACAGTACCGTTGTTACCAGACCAGCAAACGTATACTGAGGCCCAATTTCTTTTTTAGTAATAGGGCGACCCTCAAACCAATGAGGTGTGTGAGTGTATTGTGAAAGGGTGTACACTTAAATGTGGAGGTGGCTACCTGTTTGAGTGTATGGTGAAAGGGTGCACACAAATATATGGGTGACTGGGTGTGCGTGTGTGCGTGTATGGTAAAAGGGTGCACACTTAAATGCATGATTGGCTGCCTGGGTATGCCTGTATGGTGAAAGAGTGCACACTTAAATGTAAAGATGGCTGGGCGTGCATGCATGTATATGGTGAATGGTGTTTGTGCTTGTGTTCAGGGGCACAACAAAACCTACATTTCGGGGGGCTGATTCTTCAAATGTTGGAAGAGGCGCTAACTTCACGGGTGGTGGGGTAGGCAAACTTATTTGTGTGGGGGCATCTAACTTCTTTACGAATTTTAATGAGACTATTCTAGTGCAGTTTCAATGTTACAAGCAGTTAACTCTCTCCTTTATATGTAAAAGCACCCACTTATGAACTGTTGTGAGAATGAATAGTCTCCTGTTCCCGTTCTACCCTTCCAATCACTTCCCTGGCATGAAAGTACTAAACCCACATCAAATTTAAATTGCCTAAAAAATTTGGCATTTGGATGCAGGTACTAACAGTGAAATGCTTTACGTTAGTAACGGCTGGGCCCTTGTTAACAGCGAAACCCAGGTGCCTGTTCTGTTCTGTTCAACATCTGTGTCCTGTTCTGTCCGGTAACTGCTCTGAAGGTCAGCCAGGTTGAGTCAACATAGCCACATTTTCTGGGGGTGAGTGCTGCATCCCAGTCAACTGAATATTGTTAATCCCCTACTTGTGTTTAATGCCTTAATTACTTATTGGTAATTGTCATTAGTCCTAGCCCTATTCTTCCTTGTCCCTGAAGTTATGTATGAGGCAGTACTTGGGTATGAGGCACCATGCCTCATACACAAGCACTGGGATGAGGTAGAGGTACATGGAGGTAATGCCTGATTTAGCTACCTGTATATTCATTACTCCTAATCCCACTCTTCCTCATGCCAGAACTTACCTATGAGGCAAGGATCCTCAAACGTAAGCTCTGGGACAAGGAAGAGGGACGTGAAGGTAATTCTGGGCCAAGGAGCTGATTTTGGAGGTTGGGGTAGGTCATGGGAGGGAGAGGGGATGTGTGGGTGGTGGGATTGTGCGATAAATCATAATGGTTGTCCATGTCCAGGCTAAGCAGGCATGATATGTGGTATTAGTGGCTAAAGAGGCATTTTGGTGCACCCAGTCTAGTTATTCCTCAGTTTATTATGACCTTTTTTTAACTGCAAATTTCTGATAAAGCAGTCCTGCTAAGTGTAATTACCTGGCTAGATTGTCATTGGGGTGCTGCCAGTCTAGCCATTTCTTACTGCAGCATTGTATATTTTTTTGAGCATCTGTGATAAAATGATATGATATAAGTCTATTATAACATGCCTATACACAAGTATTTCTTGGTGCGACAAGCAATGGTGTGAAGATAAAGGGTGGACAAGACAAATGATCTTACTAGGCCTTGTGTCATTCAAATCGTGCAAGTGTGAAAATTAGAAATGCAAGGGGAAAGGGAGGGGGAAGTGCAAGGAAGAAGGGAGGGGAAAACAGGGCTGTAATGCTCTGAGTAAGTGCAGCCAGGACAGTGAGGCTCTAGTTAGTGCAAGGAGGACAAGGGACTGTAGGGTTACAGTTACAGTCCCTAAGTGTGTGGTAGGCCAGAGGCAGTGCAAGGGTGACTGATCAAGAAAGAGCTTGGACTCAGTGAGACTCTGAGGGTAGCCAAGCAACCAGTCGGTACAGCGGACAGGTAGGTCAGGTAGGTCAGCAGGGGAGGTCAGCAGGGGAGGGAGAGAGCGAAAGCAGAGGAGAAGAGGAAAGTTTTGAGCTGCTTCCGGAACATCAGGTGGTCCGCTAAAGTTTGGGAGGGGCAGGGAGGCATCTGCAGAGGAAAGAGATCTACCCCCCACTCTCTGCCTGAAGAAGCGTCTAGCCCTTAGAGAGTTGGAGGTAGCCGGGAGAAGGGCTTGAGAAAAAAGGTATTTTGGAAGAGAGCATTGGATGTAGTGTGAGCCCGACCCCAGAAAGCCTTGTGGGCAATGCAAAGGGTCTTGATCTTGATTATTGCAACCACCGGGAGCCAATGGAGAGATTTCAGGGCTGTAGAGATATGATCCCTGGGCTTGTGGCCAAGGATAAGTCTTGCTGTCCTGTTCTGGATTAGTTGCAGAGGGTGGAGAGAGGAAGGCAGCTTGAGAAAGAAGAGAGGGTGGAGAGAGGAAGGCAGCTTGAGAAAGAAAGAGGCTGTTGCAGTAGTCCAGCCTAGAGAGAAACAGGGCTCTGGAGACAGTGAGCTTCTGGGGGAAAATGAGAAAGGAAAGAGTCCCTTTGAGGAGGAGCAGCTGGTAGGTAGTGGGACTTCTTGGCAACGTCCAAGATGCGAGGAGAGAAAGAGAGAGTGGAGTCGAAGATGACACAAAAGGTTTTTTGCCTCGCAGGTGAAGGAAGAGGGCCCTAGGTAGGCGGCCAGGGTGAGAGAGGGAAAGCAGGGGCAGGGGTCCCAATGAGAAGGATCTCCATCTTAATGGCACTAAGGTAGATATCATTGGCGGCTCACCAATCCTGAATCACAGATAGACAAGAGATGAGAGGAGCCTGAAGGAAAGCTGAGTGCCATCCCCATAACACTGAAAGTTAGAGGAGAAGGTAAGCCAAAGAGGCCAAGTAGAGGTTGAAAAACAGGGGTGAGAGGATAGAGCCCTAGGGAATGCCACAGGTAGAGAGGTGGCAGAGAGAAAGGGACCAAGTTGGACCTGGGAGGGGCAGTCCAAGAGGAAGGAGGTAAGCCACTCCAAGGCCTGATCTGTGATGCCGAGGTTCTCATGTAGTCGATTTATCAGGATGGCATGGTTGACTGTGTCGAAAGTAGAGGAAAGATCAAAGGGGATTATGAGAGAAGGAATGCTGGAATCAAGGTTAGAGAGCAGATCTTCACAGGTGTTCAGGAGAGAGGTTTTGGTGCCTCTGGCAGCTCTGAAGCCAGACTGATGGTCATGGAGACAACCAACAGATTCAATGTGGAGAGTAAGCTGGGAGATGGGCAGCTTTTTTCCAAGAGTTTGCCCAGGAATTTGGGTGATGGAGATTGGGCGATAGTTTGCCTGACAGGTAGGATCGACAGACAGCGTGTTGAGGAGTGGGTGCACAAGGGAGTGCTTAAGGGGAGAGGGAACGTTCCAGTGGTGAAAGAGTGATTACAGAAATCGGCCAAGGTGCAGAGAGAGTGTCAATATGGTCCTTGATGGTTCTGGAGGAGCATGGGAGCACCATTTGGACAGCACTTTCATGGGTCAGACTTGTCTAGAAACCATGTCAGGTGTTGTCAGAGAGAAAGAGGAGAAAGGACGAGGAGAGGTAGAGATGGCCAAAGGGGGGCCAAGAGAGGGAGAGGAAGAGGAGATAGTGGACAGGATGTCCTGAGTTTTAGCAGAGAAGTGAGAGGCCACAGCCATACAGAGGGTCTGGGAGGGAACAGGAGAGGCGGAGACCGCAACAGGATTGACCAGTTCCATGCAGATTTTAAAGAGTTTGGCCGTGTTGTTAGAGGCAGCAGAGACCCAGGCTTCAATGTGTGCTCTCTTCTTGATGAGTGTTATTGCTTCGACTGGAATTTTTGCGCAACCAGTCTAGGTATGTCTAAATGTGGCCTGGCATGCTTTACTGTAATGTTATAATGTGTCTACACTGGTCTACATTGTGCAGCCAGTGGGACATGTTTTCAATGTGGCATGGCATTTTTAATAGCAACACGTGATTTGCATGTATTGGATTGGTTTTACCCTACAAAACAATGGCAAACACTCTGGCTTTTTAGCCAATTTTTCTCAGAAAGTGTGCTGTATATTGCATTAAAACACATATTTATATCTTTCTCCTAGTGCAGTGTGCGGTATACCCCTTCAGCAGCACGTTCATGCGTATTGTGCAAGCGTGATAATCTAGGCTGGCCCAAAGTGTGGCACGACCCATGATTTTTTGCCGAGCTGGGGGGGCCCCCTCAGCATGCCTCGCAGCAGGGCCCCCACATTTTGTGTTACGCCACTGAGTCTAGGTCGTGACCCGCGATCCTGCAGCTGGTTCCCCACCTCTCTTTGGTCAGAACAGGCTGCCTTTGCTGGGCTCTTCGCGCTTCTATCTATCCATGCGTTGTGTGGCGTTCACAAGGCACGTGATTGCATAGGATGGCCTCATTATAATCGCTTGTATGCAGTGATGTTGGGTGCTGCGCTCTCTGCCTCCCTCTGCCTCCGTTGCATCTTCAGTCCTTGTGATGATCTAATGATGTGATTGATATCCTGTCCTTGTAATAATGTGATTGGTAATCCTTGGCCTTCTGTTGTGTAACTCTCCAATAATCCATGTTGCCGTTTTTCCTATGGGGGTGCTATTAATCTTGCAGTTTGTTTGCAGAAACCCAGCCTGAATTGGTAAACATGGCTCATCGTGTTTGCTTAGGGGTGCATGTTTCATAGAGCCCACGAAGCACGAGATTCTCGAAACATTAGGAAACTGCACACAAAGCTGTTGTGACATTTCCTAACAAGGCTCAACTGTCGGCAGAGGAGTTCACTTGGCCATTGAGTCCTCCCTGCTAAAGCCCATTATTTTACAGCACTTCATTCTTGAAAGTTCTGTGGATCCTTCATTACATATAGGAGAGGGGTACCGCAGCACCTACAGACATCTAGCAAACTACAAGCAGAAGTGGAGGGGTATGCTTACAGTGCTCTGATGTCAGAGTATAGAGGAACAGAGAGGCACCTGGCTGTGCCGGCACACAGAACCCAGCCACTGTGTTTGAGTTTGCTAGTGTCATAATAGAGGATTGTTTAACCCCTTTTTCCCTTTGTTTAAACCCTCGAGGAGAACGACACTGAAGCCCCCTTGTAATTTGAGGGTTATAGTGGAGCTAGTCTTCTGGTATAAGGAATGGAGCACCCATTGTTACCTGAGGTCGAGATTTGTGTGCAACAAAAGATTTCGGATATCATGTGTGAATGTTAGTATTTGTACTGCACTGGCAGCCCCCACGCATCGGGAAACAAACATAAACACAAAAGATATGAACACTAAAAACGCAACAGGAAATCCTAGGAATTAATCAGGCAGGAGTCAGTCAGTTGAAGAGAAGGGTTTTTAAGGCCTTCCTAAAGGATAGCAAGTCAGGATTAAGTCTAAGGGCCAAAGGTGGTCATTCCAGAGACTTGCCTTTTTGGCTGGAAAGCAGCTGCCAAGACCCCTGGTACATTTCACTGTCGTGCTCTGAATAAGTCCTAACCCTGATGATCGAAGGGGTCTAGCGGGCCGATAAGGCTGAACCATGGATTTGAGATAGTCGGAGGGGAGCCAAATAGGCATCGGTGTGAACCATAGAACCAACCTTAAAGGCAATCCGATCCTTGATTGGTAACCAATGCAAACGCCTCCTGTGATCTGAGATGTGAGACCTTCTGGAAGTGTTTGTCACAATTCTGACCGCATCGTTCTGGATTACCTGGCACTTTGATATGTTGGAGATGGAGGCGCCAGCAAGAAGAGAATTGCAATAATCCAGTCTTGTCAATACGGTAGCTCTTACGATTATAGCGCAATTGCTCTCAGATATGTAGGGGCGGATATCCTTTAGGAGGCGGACATGATACTTGCATGTATGTTTCACAGAAGATGAATGAGCATCTGCATCAAGAGACGCTTCCAATTGGACCCCTTGGGTTTTGACTGTTTGTTTTGAAGGGTAGAGGAGGGGGGTGGGGCTGTGAGATTGTTTGTTGGGTCTTGATGTTTGGGAAAAGATAGCACCAGAATAGGTGCTCACTTCCACCTGTGTTATTTCTGGAAGTCCACCCAATTCTGAGTTTTATGCTGGAAATGGTTGTATTGTTAGAAAACTGATGGTGGTATACCAGCAAAAACACTTGATTTCCTTTAAAAACATTTTTGAACCCATTTGCTCCATCATGTTGATGTTGAAAATTGATAATGTGCAATATTGTTTCAGACCACTACTGTAAAAACTTTAAATGCAGAAAAGGTTCATTTGCCTTCGTTTAATGCATTCCAGTGGCCCAATGTACGTTGTCGTTGCTCTTTATGCAACGCAAGCAAATGCCATTATCTTCTGTACAGTTATTTGTATTTTAATTTGTTTGAAGAACAGGGATGCCAATGTTGATTAGCTATTCATTTGTTATTGTAAGAAATGTGTAATCGCGGCATTCCCCAAAAGGGAGCCTGTACAATGGCACTAAGATGAGAACACGGGTTTAGTCACGTTATGAGGATGTGAACAAAGTGAGACTTAGACCAGGAACAAAACATAAACCAAAAAAAAAAACAGAATAAAAAAAGGTGCCTTACAAAGGAAAAATGAACCTGGGGGCAAGAGTTAGAAACCAAAGAGGAGTAGAATACTCAAATGTAAAATACATTATTAAATGACACTTAAAGGAGGGGTGTGTTCAAGAAGGGGGAGTGAGGGGAGCTCCTTCTTTGCCAGCATGCTAGATTAAGCCGAGCTTTGAAGGGAGTAACTATCCGGTTGGCTTTGATTGTGATGGGCAGCTGGTTATATTGGTGTTGGGTGAGTAGGGAGAATGAGTCCAAGCGAGAAGAGGCACATGGGGCATTGGGCAGTGAGGTTGAGTTCAAAGCGGGAGCAGAGGGAACAACATGGTGAGTAGATAGTGATACCGTTAGCCAGGTACTGAGGAGCAAGACCATTGACAGTTTTGTAGACCAGGAAAAGGAAGTTGAAATTATGGAGAGCAAACTAGCAAGGTGTTGGTAGGTAGAAGTGGCGGGGGGATGTTGTAGATTGTAGAGAGTGTGGGCTATGCATCTGAGGATTTTGTCTAGAGAAAAAGAAGTAGTAGAGAGGAATGACAAAGAGTATGCATGAGCAGTAATCGAGTTTGCTGAGCAAGTGGATGGAGAGTAAGGATTTGGTAGAGTGATGAGTAAGAAGTGACACATTTTCTGAATGTTGAAAAGATAATACGAGCAGCAGAGGCAGTGGTAGAAGTGTCCTACAGGGAACTCCTGAGATTTCCTGGTGGGCTTCTGCAGCATGGGCCTCTTTTGAGTGGGATGAAGTAAAGAATCTGCTACAAAGCTTCCAGTATATGTTAATAAGGGACTACTTTGAAAAAACATGTTCAGGACCACTTTAGGTTTCTTGTCCCACACAGGGTTGTACTGATACATTGTCGCTATTAAAAACAAATGGTATGAGCTGTTGGCAAGGGAGCAAGAAGGTCAGGAGGGAAGGAAATGTGATATGGGAGTGGAGGGATGGTGTTGGAAGCAGGAGAAATAATGCTTTCATATTCGAAGAGTTGAGGATGAGGCAGCGGACAGCAATTCAGTGACAGAAATCAGTGAGACAACAAGGAAAGAGGGAACAATATTTGAGCCTCTTCAGCAATGGCATCATAGTGAAAGCCAAAGGGTGAGATTAGTCTACCTAGGACAGAGGCACAGAGGGTGAAGAACAGAGGTCCCAGTACTGATGCTAGGGCGACAGCAATACAGAGAGGAGTGGTGTCAGAAGATTTTGAAAGAGCAACTTTCCAGGTAGGAGGCAATCCAGATTTGCAAATCTCAAGATCCTGGATAGAGAGTCGGGGATTGGAGTGGTTGGCAGTCTGGAAAGTGGCAAGGAGGTTCAAAAGGATGAAAATAGAACAGAGTTTGGAGTGGTGAGCATAATGGAGAAAATTGGAAAAATACATGAGTACAGTCTCAGTGGAGTGTGTTCTATGGGAGCCACATTGAAGGGGACCTCCAAGGATATTATTCTAAAAGTACTTGTGATGCAGTGGAAGACCGCCCACTCAAGGACTTTTGAATAATGGGAGGTAGAGAAACTGGATGACAGTTTGCTAGGACCGTTTGGTCAGCAGGCTTTATTAAACAGGGTAGGAGAGTTGCTGATTTGAAGGAGGCAGTGAAGATTCCAGCAGAGAAAGAGATGTGTTAAAGATCTTAGAAAGATGAGAGTATGTGATTAGGATTAAGCATGGGTCAGTTTGAGGAGCAAAGGGTTTATAGGAGCACAAGATGGGTTGGCACTATGAAGGATGGCTGCTAATTTGGTAGGAAAGGTAGGGGATAAGTAATCCAAAGTAGGAGGTGTAGGGGGAGGGATGAAGAACAAAAGAAGGGTTGAGGAGGGGGGGGCTGTGAGATTGTCACAAATGTTTGAGATTTCAGAGGATAAGTAGCAAGCAACATCATTAGCAGAGTGAGAGGTGGCAATGTATAAATGTATACTGCCTCGGGAGGTGTGAATAAAGCTTGGAGGGTAGGTGAAAGTTTGCGGGGGTGACGGCAGAGCATTAGGTTTGTAAAGTAGGAGGATTTGCCAGAGTCCAGTGCAGAGGTGACTGCAGCAAAATAATTGTCATAGGCTAAGAGTAGGGCAGGGGTCTCCGATTTGCTCTAGCAGCATAGGTCACAGTGCATGTTTGTTTTGAGGGTTTGAATCTCAAAGGTGATCCAGGGTGGAAACAGGGCTGCGAATGTTTGAATGTGTGTGCGGGAAGGTGTTGATCAAAGGGAGTCATAAGCACACAATAAAAGTCAGAAAAGACATGGCCAATGCAAGAGGCATAAATAGGGGGGAGATAGGACCTCCCATCATCAATCTAAGGGGGAACAGTCTGCTTGAATTTTCTGTTGGTCATGGATGATGGAAGAGAAGGAGTAGAGGGTGGAAGGGCAGAGATGTGATCACGGGTGAGGGGTCAATGGAGGTGTCAGAGAAGGAGAGGGAAGTAGAGAGAAAGATACGGTCAGGAGCATTCCCACCAGAGTGAGTAAGCAATTTTTATGGAAGGGAATGATCAGATAGGAAGGAGTTACATCAAAGTCATTGGCTATGGAGGACTTGGGAAGGTTAAAGGGGGTCATCATGAGTTGGGCAGAGCAGTAACAAGCAGCAGTAATGCTGGATTTTTCGCTCTGCCTAATCTCGCGTTTGGTGGAAATTGGGAGTTTTTCCCCAAGCTTTCTGCTGGAGGTAAAAATCTCCCCTTTCCGCCTGTTTTCAGCACTATTATGGTGGCGCTAATTGCAACAGCGGTAATAGTGCCAAGAAACATCCACTGGGTCCAATGGACCCAATGGGAATGGGGCTTTACCTCCCATCCGCAACCTGGGATCCAGCACAAATTGCGCCAGTCCCTGTTGCAGTAACGCTGATAGCATTAGGCGGTATCCTGGCACAATTACCACTGGGATACCGCCCAACTTGTGATAGAGCCCAAAGTCTCCTACAATGATGATGGAGATGTCAGTGGGAAACACAGTTAAAAAAGTGGAAAACACTTTTGGAGCCAATTCATATTTTTACCTCTCCTCTGGGATGGAGGTAAATACTGCTCAACTCAGAATTAGGCATATGGTAAAACACCAGTATTTGAAAATTGCTGTTGTTTTTACCATTGCAACCTAATATGAAGCAGACTGCAGACGCAATAAGATTAGTTTCATTATTTATTTGTATAGGAATACACGCAGCAACTCCCAGCACAACCTCCTTGTTCAAGCTCCACTCCACCAACTGCTTTTCATGGAACCTAGAACCCAGTTTCCCCCTGCACATTCCACAAGGGTTTCCACTTCCAAGACACTTCACAACACACCCAGATAGAGATTGAAATTGTGTTATTATTCCTATAGCATGCCTCCACTTACCAAGCATACATTTAAGTGGCTGGGAGTTTCACCAGAAAGAATCAGCCTTATGAAGGCAACTAGCTTAATAAGGACATACTTCCATTTTATGAGTAATAGGCAGACACAGAATCCAGGAACCAATAACTGTGTACAATTAAATACGTACATGGATGAAGATAGCTTGTTCTATGAATAAACACCCCGTACATTCAACAGTGGAAAGGGTTATGGGTGAATACACGTTCATCAGAACAACCCAGCTGCTATCTCATTCTGAATGACACATTCCACCATAGAGGGATACCCTGAACCATCAATGGGCAGTCTGGTGTTAACACCAGCATATGATATGATATGGCATTTGTAACGTGCCTATACACATGTGTTTCAAGGCGCGACGAGGGAAAGGGGGGGAGCACAGGGAGGACAGACAATGATCCTACTAGGCCAGGTGTCATTCAGATCGCGCTAGTGCATGGGAAGGGAAAGAGGTAAAGAGCAGGGGAGGGGGAAAGTGCAGTACATGGGATGTAAAAATAACAATACGTAGAGGAAAGGCCAGCAAGTAGCATGTGCAAGGGTAAGTGCAGACATCAGGTGTCAAGGGCTTGTAGTGGGACTAGTAGGGATACAGAACAGTCCCAAGTGCGGGGGTTACCGGGAAGGCAATGCAGGTGAGCAACTGGCGGGGTAGGGGACCCGGGCCAGAGATCAGATGGTGGCTGGGTAACCAGTGCAATGTCAGAATCAGCCAGGAAGTCACCAGGGCAGAGGAGGAGAGAAAGCAGAAGCAAAGAGGAAGGTTTTGAGGTGCCTCTGGAACCGGAGATGATTCTCTTCAAGTTTCAGGGAGGAAGGGAGGCTGTTCCAGAGGGAGGCCACAGCAGAAGAAAGAGATCTACTACCAACTCGTTGCTTGGAGAAGCAACTGACCCTGAGGGAGTTGAAGGCGGATGAGCGAAGAGCTTGAGAAGGAAGATATTTAGGAAGAGAGAGTTGAAGGTATTGAGGCCCAAGGCCCCAGGAGGCCTTGTGGACAATGCAGAGGGTTTTGAACTTAATCCTAGCAGCCACTGGCAGGCAAGGCAGAGATTTCAGTCCTGAAGAGATACGATCCCTGGGCTTGAGGCCAAGGACAAGTCTTGCAGTCCTGTTTTGGATAAGTTGCAGAGGGTGGAGAGAAGTGGCAGGTAGATTTAGAAAGAGGCTGTTGCAGTAGTCCAGCCTAGAGATAACCAGAGCTCTGGAGACAGTGAGCTTGTGGGGGAAGGAAAGGAAAGGAAGAATACCTTTGAGAAGGTGCAGCTGGTACTGTGACTTCTTAGAGACGTAAGCAATGTGAGGAGAGAAGGAGAGTGTGGAATAGAAGATGACCCCAGGGCTTTTAGCCTCACAGGTAGGAGCCGGAAGAGGGAGGCCCTAGCAGAAGAAAGAGATCTACCACCAACTCATTGCTTGGAGAAGCAACTGACCCTGAGGGAGTTGGAGGCGGATGAGCGAAGAGCTCGAGAAGGAAGATATTTAGGAAGAGAGAGTTGAAGGTATTGAGGCCCAAGGCCCCAGAAGGCCTTGTGGACAATGCAGAGGGTTTTGAACTTAATCCTAGCAGCCACTGGCAGGCAAGGCAGATATTTCAGTCCTGAAGAGATATGATCCCTGGGCTTGAGGCCAAGGACAAGTCTTGCAGTCCTGTTTTGGATAAGTTGCAGGGGGCGGAGAGAAGAGGCAGGTAGATTTAGAAAGAGGCTGCTGCAGTAGTCCAGCCTAGAGAGAACCAGAGCTCTGGAGACAGTGAGCTTGTGGGGGAAGGAAAGGAAAGGAAGAATACCTTTGAGGAGGTGCAGCTGGTAGTGTGACTTCTTAGATGTGAGGAGAGAAGGAGAATGTGGGATCCAAGATGACTCCGAGGTTTTCAGCCTCACAGGTAGGAGCAGAAAGAGGGCCGAGAGAGGCCGGCCATAGAATGACAGGAAAGGAGGGCGCGGGTGTGCCGATGAGGAGAATCTCAGTGTTGCCGGCATTAAGGCAGAGATCATTGGCAGCACATCACTCTTGGATTGTGGACAGACAGAGATGAGAGAGGGCGAAGAGGTGGCAGAGGGTAGCCTGAAGATGAGCTGGCTGTCATCCGCATAGCGCTGGAAGTTTGAGCAGAGTGCGGCAATGCGGTGGCAAAAAGTGCCAAGTATTAGTTTAACAGCCAGGGAGAGAGGTTAGACCCCTGGGGAATACCACTGGTAGAGATAGAGGAGGGAAAGGACCCATGTTGAAACTGGGAGGGTTGATCAGAGAGGAAAGAAGTCAGCCACGCCAGGGCCTGACCGGTGATACCCAGGTTATCACAGAGATGGTTGAGCAGGATGGCATGGTTGACTGTGTCAAAGGCAGAGGAGAGATCAAGTAAGATGAGGACACAGGGGGTGTTGGAGTTAAGGTTGGAGAGCAGGTCTTCACGGATGTTCAGGAGAGCAGCATCCATGCTTCTGGAATCTCTGAAGCCAGACTGATGATCATGGAGACAACCAACAGATTCAGTGTGAAGGTAGAGCTGGGAGATGGGCAGCTTTTCCAAGAGTTTGCCCAGGAAAGGAGTGATGGAGATTGGGCTGGGCAGGATGGGTCGGCAGAGGGTTTCTTGAGAAGAGGATGTATGAGGGAGTGCTTCAGAGGGGACTGAAAGACTCCTGTGGTGAAGGAGTGGTTGCAGAAGTCAGACAGGGTAGGAGCCAGGGACTCAATGTGGTCCTTGATGGTTTTGGAGGAACAGGGATGAACCTGCTTTGAAGAGACTTTCATAGATCGGACTTGTCTAGAAACCTTGTGTGGTGAGAACAGGGGAAAGGCAGAGAAGGTGGGAGGAGAGGTGGCCAAAGAAGGGCTAGAGGAATAGTAGAGGGAGGAAGCAGGGAGGAGAGCAAGGACAGGATGTCCTGAGTTGTTGGAGATGAAATGAGAAGCCAGTGCCATGCAGAGGTCCTGGGAAGGGACAGGAGAGGTAGAGACTGCGGGAGGATAGGCCAGTTCCTTGCAGATTTTAAAGAGTTCGGCCGAGTTGTTAGATGCCACATACATGCGGGCTTGGATGTGAGCTCTCTTCTTGATGACGAGAGAGAGCTGATATTGCCTTTGGAGGAGGTGGCAGGCCAGTTTGTCAGAGGATGTACATGAAGCAAGCCATTTCCTCTCGCCCACCCTGCACTTGCATTTAAGGGTCACGAGATCTGAATCGTACCAGGAGTTGCACTTGGCTTTGGGCTTCAGACAGAGCCACATGACAGGGGCAAGCACCTACATGCCAAGCAATTCTTTTCAGCAACACCTTTTGGGCACTCTGCTATGGCTAGCTGTATAGCGCTCATATGCCAAGAACAGTTTCCAGGTGCACCTTAAGGGGATCATGGTATGGGCACCAGGACATCAACTACATGCAAAGCAACACTTTTTAGGGGGACCTGTGGTACTCTTTTAAGGGTTCCATAATAGTTCCGAAATGTCAGAAAACCCTGGTTTGGGTACTTGTGGGGCACTCTGGTATAGACACCACAATAGAGAAGACACTGTCAGGGAATTTGTGGCAGCCACTAGCAGGTTCGGACTGGGACAAGAAATTGGCCTGGATACTCCAAAAAAAGTGGCCCACACCTCACCCCAAAAAAGTGTCCCCCCTCGCCTCAAAAATGTGGCACACCCTGCACATCAAAAAAGTGGCCCTCAAACCATCATCCATGATCCGTGAATCATGTCAATTCATGACTTTCCAGAAAATGCCACTTATGCAGGGTTCATATGTATGTTACATTACAACACAACTCATAAAATAACATCATTTTACATACAGTTCTATGACAGGGTCCACAGCTCCGAGGCGCAGGGGTGGCATGAACACGAACTTTCACCCCTTGACAAAACAGGAAGTGGCATTAAATAGGACGGTTCCTAAGTACACTACGAAAAATATGGTATGACTTCACTAATGTGATGCAACTAATGTAATGTGACATTTCATACAAGAATGGATCACCACATGTATCATTAATATCTGTGTATATAGATCCATATTGTCAAATTACTGTGAATGCAAGCAGACGACCAGAGACAAATGATAATATGTAATTGTATAGAACATACGCTTAAGGTCTTTTTTATACATCCCATCCTGTTTGGTACTCATTTATCGACCTCAGAAGGATGAAAGGCTGAGATGGTTCGAACCTGCAACCTGCAGATCACACGCTCATCCCAGCAGCGAGTCTCAACCCACTGAGCTATCATATCGGCTATAGCAAAATGAGAAATTATTCTGTAGTGTGGATACCATTAAACTGGTAACTGAGATTTAACAGCAGACCAGCTAAGTTCATCGCACGTCTGGTGTAAATTTGGCCACATGTCAAGCCTGCATGCATCTTCTTTTCAGGTTTCAGGGTGCATGCAAGAGCACTGGTCGAATCCATGTCTCCTGAGGGACAGTATGTCTCGCCTGCGCATTCTCACACCATACCCCCATCCCCTACCTTGTGTGTGTGATTTGACATGGACAGCAGAGGCACCCTCGCCTATTGGACTGTACAGACGAGCATGTGCATCCCATAACGTGTGTGCGGTGCACCTCAGTCCAGCCACACTCCCCACTCTTCAAGAGAAGCTTGCGACTCCCACAGAGCACTCCGAAACCAAAACAGTTCATAGAAGGAGCTTCACATCCATGTGAAATAATTCATGATGTTAAAGTACCAATGTGAAGTGAGAGGCTCGTAACCTTCATTTCAGAATTTCCCACCCCAGTATGCAAGTTTAAGGGGTTAATGTGCTCTCTGCAACCCCTCCCATATTTCTGCTGTAGAGGCAGAACTCCTCGTGGCTTCTGCCTCATAGTCCCGTAGTCTAGATGTTCCCTGGAGCTCATTAAAGAGTGTGCACCTAGAAAAGAGTATCTACTCACTGACCCACTCACCATGTCCAGAGGCCTGGCGGGCCCCTTGAGTGAATTCTCTCTGCATAGTCTGAAGACCGAGAACCCTGTTTAAGCAGGTGCGTCCTGAGCAGAACTCCCCAGCCAAGTCTCCTCTCCTTCTGAAGTGTGTGCGTGCCCGAGGGGGGGGCCTTTCCTTGCATTCCCTCTCCAGCAAAGCCAGGAACCACTTTGAGGTGTGTCCGCCAATCTATGAAGCAACGACACCTACACACAGTGTTAATTTGCCATGCAGAACACATAAAACCTGCAGGTACAATCAGGGACGTAATTTCACCAAAATGCCAGGGTTAGCGGAAGTGACATCACACTAAACCATGTTCACATAAATACCATCTGATTATGAATTTTGGCCTAAGCGCATTCGCATTTGTATTAAAAACTGTGGTTAAACATATCTAAATAGAGTTGACTTTGCTGCCATTTTGGAAACATCTGCCATTTTGATTCTAACCCCCGCTTTCTGTCCTGAAATGGTGAACTGTGTTTTCAGCTGTCACTGAGCAGAGTGAACTTTGAGCCTATGACAACATTAGGGCTGCTGAGAGCAGAATGTTTGTTCAGTGCAAAGAGACCTTGTAATCGAGATGAACTGCGATTCAAAATGTTATCTGTGTCTACAAGCCTCATCTTCATTCAAACAATGGAACACAATGCAAAGCAACTAAAGCTGTGTGCTTTGGGAGAAACCCTTTGTGTTCATCTCTTGGAACCAGACCTACCCTAAAGCTCAAGAACAAGGAAGAGTCTACATGGCCAAGAAAAGCAAAGTTTGATATCATTGTATTTCGTGTGTAAAGGATTGTGTCTTAAAACTGGAAACAACAATGCTGTATTTGCTATGTGAACTGGGCATGAACTCTAGCAACTGTGTAACTTGAAGAGGGGCTGGACAATGTAACCGGGCTTGGGGAAGAAAGTATAAATACTGTGAGTTTTGTAATGTCCAGTACTCTCTCCCCTCACAGTGTCTGCTGGTACACACCGTGAGGCGCTTCAGAGCCAGATAGCTATCTGCTTTCATATTTGTATCTGTACACAATAAAAGTTATACTTATAACTTTGACTTCATGACTGGTCAATTTCATTTTTGGTGGTACTAGGCCTCAATATTCCTTGCTGATCTATCAGATGGTGCCCCAATAGGGACCCTCAAGATTGATGTCACCTTGCTGATCAATGGCGCAGCTACCGGACCGGGCTCGGAGTGTGAAAAGGGGCCCCTTTTTGTATGAGACGTGACACCTCGACAGTACTGCACGATCCGATCCCTGGATGGTGAGCAAGCGGTTCAAGAGGACATCTTGACGAGGGTCCCCATATCGAGGCGGGTATTTTTGCCAAAATTGCCAGCCACGTCGATCCTTTGTAATCCGAACAGACCCTTGGTATCTTTGAAATCAGGTGAGTCGTGCCCTGATTCCTAAGAATCCTGATATTAGTTGCAGTTTGTTCACATGTGTACAAAGAACGTCAGGTAACACCAGTAACATGCCTGGGAAATTGTCTTCCTGTTTCAGGGTTCTATTCCATAGAGATAGACAATCTTTGGGACGAGGCCAACAGGCGCCACCCATTGGGTCGCCAGCTTGTTTAATGTACTGTAACTACGGCCTAGATAGTATTGTATTTAATGATATTTGGCACAGACAAAATAGACATGCTTCCGAATTTCAGTGGCCAGTTCATGGTAGAGTATATATTGTTGAAGAAAAAGGCAAGGCCTGTAGCATTTGATGTAATTAAAGATTGGAGAAAGGAAGCTATGCAGCAACTTAAGAGTAAAGAAAAACATGCACATAGACACGTGTTTAATACTGAAAAAGCATTATTGTATCATCAACAGAAACAGTCAGAATTATTAGAAATATGGATAGGGCTTTTCAACTTGGATTACAGAAAATATATCCGTCTCAGGATTTTCATACCTCAGATGAACTGATTAATAAGCTATTGAATGAACGTAGGATTGTTGCCACTCTGCCACCTCCTTATGTAACTCTCCCCGTTGTTTTGCGTCTTCCTGCTGTTGCACCTTCTCCTGTTGTTTTTCTCCTTCCTCACGTTGCTGCTCCTCGTCCTGCTGTTGCTCCTCTTTCTGTTGTTGTTTCTCTTCCTTCTGTTGTTCCCCCTTCTGCTTCTTCACCATTTCCGATAGTTGCTGTTCCCATAATGCCGTCTCCACCACCAGCGGTAGTGTCTCCACTACGTATGGAACAAGATTTGTCTGAACTTTCTTTTCCAAGTGGTTCTGCTCCACTTATAGTGATTGAAGGGGCGAGTGCTGATTCAAGAATTGTGACTCGTGGTACAGTATATAAAGCTAGAAAAAGAGAATTGTGTGCATGGGCTAAGAAATATATAGAAGACGGTGAAGAATCAGCTGTTTTAGTTGCAATTTCTGTCCAAGAAAGTATTCCCGAACAGGCTATTCTGATAGAAGGGATGGGAATGCATTTAGCTGATATTTGAAGTGATTTGACGGACATAAATGTCCCACAGGGGTTGAGGGATTTGAATGTCTTTGCCCACTCAAGGTACACTGCGGAGAAAGTACATGGGCATGTTGAGAAGGCATTTGAGTTTAAAACGGAGCTAGATTGGTTAGCCAAAGTTTAATTAGATGGTAATAGATTGGAAGCCTCATATGTGCAGAAACAATTTGTTCCTTCATTTAAACCAGTGAGTGAAGAAACACGTATTTGCACAAGAAACGCATGTAGTTCGGATGTTTCAATTTCTCCCATTGAAGTGCATGACACGTTTAGTCAGTATGCTCCGGCTATGCAAAGGAAAGTGTTACAAGTGATGGTATCTACATGATGAGTTTACAAAGAGAAAGGTTTGTTGTCCCACGGATTTGATGGTCATTTATAAGAGAGCATGTTCACCCGATACTGCTTTGACTACTTTGTCACTAGATTAAGCTTTGTTGATTAATAGGCATTCAGAATTGCCTATTTTATCATTGCCAATGAGGGAGGTTCTTCCGACATTTGTTACCAAAGTAGAAATTCCAGCTGATGCCGCAGTGGGTACACTAGCTACTACTATTGAAGCACATCTCACAGTTTGTGCATGTCCCATTTTCTAGACAGGAAGTGAATACCATTAGACAAGTTTTCAAGCTGGGTGATATAGATTTGATGTTCCCTGTGATCCTACCTGCTGATTTATGGAAACAGATTAGAACTGTAGATGATCAGGCAGGGATGGGTGATACATGGGTTAACGTGGTAATGATAGATGGAGAAAGGAAGTCTGGTGAGAAACCGCCACAAGTGATACTGATGTTGCCAGACAGAATCATAACTAAATTGAAAACTCTGCTTCCAGAGAGAAGAATAGTTTGGGACAAGCTTACAGCTTGCATCCAAAGGAAATCTGAAGGTACTACTGAATTTTTTAATCGATTTGAACAAGTTTTTTTCAGTTTTCAGTGGGCAAGACTTAAGTACAGAGTTAGGGAAATGGCTGTTTGTAGACAACTGTGTGCGCGATTTTTGCCCGAAATCCAATCACAAATTATGACTTCCGAGAGTGCTTGGCAAGCAAAATCACAGTCAAGTATTACATATGGCTAAGTACTATGAGAATAGGGTTAATACCAAAAAAGAGAAGGTAGACAAGAAGAACGGAGACTTGAAAACTAAAGTATTGTTGCAGCAAATAGTTAGAGGAACTAGGGATGGGAATACACAGTTTAGAGGTCAATTTATGCCACAGAGGAATGCACAACTGGGTCCTGTACACATGAACCAATCTTCACATTGTAAACAGGAAGGCCATTGGCAAGCACAAGGCCCGGTCCTTTAGCAAAGATCAAATAGCACATATGGTGCCATGGATAGATGATCAAGGGTCCGTCCTGGGGTAGGGTGTCCTGGTAGAAGTCAGTTCACTCAGAGTCAACATTGATCTTCACAGGATATTCAGAAACATAGTGTCAATAGTGGGAACATTTTTGGTAATCCTTCGACTGTTTATTTTTCTGAGGATCTCGCATTTGATCACATACTGTTCCGCTAGGACAGCCCAAAGCAGAGTCTGGGACCTCTACCTATTTCCGTCAATCAGAAAGGGCCATACGTATAGATGCAGGTGGGGAATAGGAAGCATCTATTTTTGATAAATACAGGAGTACGGAAGTGTTCCATTGATCATTTCATGGGTTCCGGATATTCCTCTGTCAGGGCAGAACAACATTTCTGTAGGGTTCTCTGGTACGCAAGTGGTTAGTCGGTCTTTCAGCCAGTACCGATTGCACTGGGGCCATTTTCTGATTCGTGTCCATTTCTTTTGATGACAAATTGTGGCAAAGATTTGTTGGGCTTAAATTTGTTGAAAGAATTGAATGCTGTAAATTATTGTTCTCCGGATGGAGTGCATGTAATGATTTCGTCCCAACAAAATTCTGTTCCATTAGTGTTGTAGATTTAAAGAATGCCTTCTTCTAGATTCCTGTACATGTTGACAGTAGATATTTGTTTGCGTCCACTCTAGGAGGAAGCTCATTTACATTTACTTGTGTACCACAAGGGTACACTGATAGTCCAAGCATCTATAGTAGAGCATTGAAGGAACAGCTTGATACACTTGAGTTACCTTCTACTTGCATGTTGTTACAGTATATAGACAATTTACTTTTAGCTGCTGAGTCTGAAGTTGCTTGCAAGGAGGGCACCGCGTTGCTGCTTACTCATTTAGCAGAACATGGGCATTAAGAAAGTTTCAATAGTGTCAACAGGAGGTTGCCTATTTAGGCTACCTCCTGTCAAAAGAGGGAAGAAGACTGACACCTGAATGGATACGAAGCATCTATAGCATGTCTGTCCCAAATACACAGAAAGAGGTCAGAGCCTTGATAGGTACGGCTTCATAATGTAGACAGTGGCTCCACAATTAAGATAAGAGATGTTGCTCATTAAATTCGGCCGAACCATTGCCTCTCCCGCAAGAAATTGCTTGCAGTGACAAGACGTAACATGACTGCCTCTATACCACAGAGCAAGAAACTAAAGGCAGAATTTATTTAAATGATACACCCTTAAGGAAACCAGAAGGGGAGCTGTTTTCCGATGGCTCCTGCTTCAAACTTCCAGATGGTACATCCACTGCTGCTTATGTAAACACCACTTTAAGCATGAGAGTGGAAACCAAAAGAATTCCGCAAAATACTGTGCAGGCCACAGAGATTATTTTCATTCAAAGATATATGTGGTGGACCCTACCGAATGGGTCACTAACACTTGTGTGATAGATGAAGGAATTGGTTGCATAAAAGACAGTCAAGCTGATGCTACTTCAGATGAAATTAAACAGTGGGCTGAGGTTCCAGCAAGTTCGATGATGAGGGCTGTTGGGTAGACACTGAAAAACTAAAATGGATGCTACCCAATGCTTATGTTACCACTATGGTGACAATGGCTCATGGTCCAACTCACATATGTGCCAAAAAAAGATTTGCAAAATGGTATAACCTGTCTGGGTTAATGTAAATATTCCCCAAAAAAAACTGCTGAACGTCTTGTCCAAAATTGCATATTATGCCTATGCAAAGGAACCCCGGGGTAGTTTTGGCCTCCCTTCTATGCCCTTTTAAGATCCCAAAGCCCAAATTACTGAAAGATGTTGAAAATGTACTTCTTTCCGACTATTGTGACCAGTTAACTCAGAATTTGTATTTGATTCATCAACAGGTGCGAGAAGCCCTCCCAGTAAAGTAGGAGGCTCCAGGTCATCGACTTCGACCTGGTGACTGGGTGCTCGTGAAGGTAAAGAGCTTCCTGTCTTGCACCACGCTGGAGTGGACCGCATCAAGTCCTCTTGGCTACACAGACTGCCATCCGAGTGACCGGCAAGAAGAACTGGATCCACGTAACACATACAAAGAAGATTTCTTTTCCTCTGGCCTATGACAGAAGCGAAGAGAAGGGAACTGGTGACCCTGGTGCTCACAACAAGCCTGTTCTAACCGACATGTAGGGTGTCCGGAAACCCTTCCTGAGCCCGTGGGGCCTGGGGAGATTGTTGCTTCTTCTGCAAGTTCTTTTTCAACATCGAGCAATCTTGCCCCTGCTCCACCATTGTCTTCATTGCTTTCAGTAAACGACACTCTGTTTGCAGATAACACAATACCTGGATTCTTGAGGTAAGATCTGCAACTGTACCTACAAGAAGATCATAGTTGAGTCAGTCCCCTGTCATTCCTCTGCTGCATCAAATAAGAGGAAGGGACTGACAAAAGCCACCTACAATCAACATAAGCCACGTGGCTGGAAGCCACCGACGGATGAGCTAAAAAAGTGGAGAGAGGCTTCTAAACGGACTCTGAGAAACAATGCCTATTCTTCAACTCGCTCGTGCTGGAAAAGATATCGGTCACATGTATAATGATGAATCTGCCATCGAAGTTCATGGTCCCTGAGGACCTACTGTTTTCTGGTCATAGTAGTATCTTGCTTAATAATTATATTTACACTTGGGTTTTGGTATCTGGAAAGAGTGCCTCCACTTGACATTCATCTACCCACTGAAAAATCCCCACTGTGTCTCCACCCTTCGTGCATCTGCACACTCTTCCTGCTGCTCCCTCCCAGTGTTTTGAAACACTGACTGTTGCTGGTGCCATGGTGTCGCAGGACATGGCAGTTGGCTGCCAGCCCACCGCATTTATCAAAGAAACGTAACACTTCAGTGTTACCTTTCTCTGCATCTGCAGTGTGCTGGCGGGGCTACAAAGGATTTGTATGTTACTTTGTCCACGAGGCCCTGTTGGCCGGAGTCCGACCAATGTGTGGGCTTCAGGAACTGGCCCCCAGGGCCTCGTCATGATTTAAGCCCGGCCATGGGCCGAATGGCCGATGGGTCAATCCGACCCCAGCCACTATGCTCACACCCTAAGTAATCTTAACACCACCACCAAGGTAACAGCATGAGTTGGCTTCTAAGACATTACCCATGCCCTGTAATATATATCCTGTCATTTTCAGTCAGTCAGTACTTGGGCTACCCTCAAGGTTGTCTCCCTCAGGACAGGGTGATCGATTTTGCATATTGGGGACTCACACTAGCGCCTAAGGCAAGGGAGCACAAGAAAGAAAACCTACTCCTGGAACATAACTTGTACTTCCTAACCAGAATTTCTGATTTCATCTGGCTACAGTAACCAGCTCCATCTCATGGCCTTCTCTCACAATTCCCAATATCCAAGGTATATAAACCAAACATCTTCTATCGGTTCCTTTACCCGTCACACAAAAATGGGTTCTCTCAAGTTACATGTCCTTCACTACAACAGGCCTGCCCAGAAAATGAATAATATGTCACAACAGTACCAGGAACTATTCAACACAACATAGTGATGCTGCTGCTCAAACCAGTAAGAAAGAGAAGCTTAACCCATTGATCATCAGCAACAGCACCCAAAGGAAAACTACACAGACAAGACGCTAAGCTGCTACTAGCACATGTTTAGATCAAAGCATTAGAATTGGAAGGTATATTTCCAAAATCTACTTTCCAGGACAGGTAAATAGCAGGCCAAGCTGAAGGTTAGGTTGTCTAGAGACATTTGGGGCATAAGGAAGAAGACAGCCATGCTGAAGGTTAGGTTGTCGAGGTCATCCAGGCACTTTTTCTCAAAGATTCTAATCTTACTAGTACATTCTTGGTAAGTTCTTGCTGGATAAAATTCCACACTTCTGCTAGCTATAGTTGTTGCACTACTGATGCTTTTAACTAATCAGTCCAGTTGTTTGTACACTATGGGCCTCATTACGACCCAAGCGCTAATGGGTTAACAGCGCCGTAAAAGGCTCCGGCGCCGTTAACCTATTAGCGCCTAATTACGAGGTCCCTTTGCGGGACCCGACCTTAATGGCTGGTTTTATGCAATTTGCGGCACCGTACTTAGCGCCTTCCCCATTCCCATTGAGCCCTATGGGGCAAAAATGGGAATGGGGAAGGGCCATGGCGGCATGGGGAATTACCGCCCCACCAACTTCAGAATGGGGTGGTAATTCCCCATTCCGCCATGGCGAACCACCTGGGTCGTAATGAGGCCCTATTACTTTTTACAGCCACACAAACGTATGTCAGCGGCGAAAAAACAAAACATTGAAAAACTGGACAGGCTTCGATGTACAGCAGAACAAAGGAGCAAAACAGGGCCCAGTATCGGCAATATGGTAACCATTAAGACAAGACAGTAGTAAGCATCTTGACTGGAGTTGCGGTTTTGATGAAATAAGAAATGTCTGAAACAAAAACCAAGCCAACACTGTTCTGATGCTCATCAGTTTAGAAATAAAATGTTAAAGGTTTTGCAGGGCCTGAAACAGCACTAACTCAGTAACAGAACTTGAAAACTACCCAAGTGAGCAATCCTGGATGGAAATTACAGGCCAACCAGAGCTACAGTTCATCATAGTACTCAAACAGTTGGGTGTGCTATCCGCTGCACACCTGGAAGCATGAGCCCACCCCAGGGTACCATTATGTTTGCAGTAAGTAGAGTCGTCGGCTGGTGGTGTGGAGTATGGTCACAAGAGTGACAGAAAGATCTAAAAACCATATTTCACAGAATCAGAAATCTCTCTCTGAAACAGCATATCACAGAGGAAAGGTCGCTCGGCCCCATTTCTATGAATTGCCCCAACCAAGCCACAGGAGGAGACTATTTATCCATCAATATAGAGTCAAGGAAACAACTGAAAACAATGATTACAAGAAGATTTGATACACATATTTGTGCATAGAGTTCAGAAATTATGAATCGGATTCTATAACTGAGCACTCCATTAAATCCATAGAACAGCACTTCTAAAATATCCCTACCTTTAAGCAAGGCAGAACGTGATATTCAGTTTTATTACAGTCATGATAATATCTCAAGAACTAGGTTTCACTTCCTGATGATGCCTGCATTATCTTTGCGCTGAATCTTCCATTGTTCTTCCTAATCCAATAAACTGGCATATGATAATGGAGTGATTATGGTGGGTGTGATTATGGGTTTATAAGGCGTCAAACAATGGGAATGGGGGATCTGCACAGAACTAACCTTGCCTGGGAGACAGGAATTGGGAGACTAGGAAACAGAGGTAGATGCTGGGATCTTTGAAGGGAGATCTAAATAGAGGGGTGAATGCTGGTGGTGGCTATCAATGACTGAAGTGCCTGAACAGACCCCTGCTTTCCCCAAGAGAGGGTGTAGAATTGCTAATGTCTTTCCTGAGCACCAAACCCAGAGATGACTACGTAAGTTACCTTGCCCAACCAAACCTGATTTTGTGGACTTCTGTTTGAGTACTACATATCCATTAATTAGGGGTTGGGGTCCAGGTAGTAGACCCTTACCAATTTTTACTAAACAATAATTCAACCCATATAGGTGAATTAGACCGAGTAATCTTCTTGAAGTTCGAAATCAACAACCTTGCTTCCACTGTGAGTTAAAAACGTTATTGTGTTTCCTATTATTTTTGCCAACCCCAAATTTCCCTAAAATAAAGGGGTGTATGAAAACAAAATTCCCCACTGCTCGTCATTCCACAGATCCTTCTTAAAGCTAGACAGGTCCCAAATGATCAATTCAATAACTGGGTTTGTGTTGGGGCAGAACAGTGCCTTCCCAAAATTAAACAGAGGGAAGTCACTGATTTAAAAGTACATCTGTGCAGAACATGGGGAAGTGTTTCTGAAGAGAAGAGAGATTTTGAATTGCAGATTGGTGATGAAAGGGGTCTCCAAAATAAAGGAAAAGTGTTTGCTTTGAAAAGTTTGTTGTGCTCCAAAATTGCTAGAATTATCAAGCACTCAAAATCAAGAGCGCTGCATGTGTTGAAAATCAAACAGTATTGCCTTTTATTAAAATTCAACTTCATATAAAGTCACATTTTAAGGGGCTGCATCCTTTTAACATTCATGGATTCTGTGTTTGATAACAGTATTGAAATGTTCACTTGTCCTGCATTCTATTTACTGGAGACTTAAAAGCAAAAGCACACATGTATTGGTATTAAATAATTTTTTGGTGCCACAGAGAATGTGGCATGTCGTTTGAGGTAGTTTGAATATTGATCTTCCCATAATAATTAATAAAAGTATATTCTTTCTGTACACTTGCCTAGTTCTTGGCTTAACATTTCTAAAGGGGGAGATATTCATTGGTTCTAGATGGGTTGCAGACAGGGCTGCATAGAACACCAGAGTCTATTTGTGTGGCACTGTTGATTTGAGGGGGTACTGCCCACATTAACAGTGATCCATTAAATACATCTCACAAGCTCCGACTCTGCTGTGCCTCGGCAGGTGGAGGCATACAGGAGGTAAACGCAGGGCCTTCAGCCGGGCACTGCTCCTTTGCCTACTATTAGGCATGTGCCAGGCCGCCGACTCACTGAGTCTTAAGGACACCATATCCTCTTATATTATTAATGAAGATAAAATGTTGCTATTAAAGAAAGGGTTAAACTGTATTCGTATAATACCGCCTTGCTATGAATATTGGTCTAAAACCAATCGCGTTGCGCGGAAAACTGGATCTGAAATGTTTTGATTTTTGATCAACTTAACAGCCATTTTAAGAATCATCCGCCATTTTGATTTTAACTCCTGCTTTGTGTTCTAAAATGGTGGACTGTGTTTTCAACTGTAGCCGAGTCGAACAACCTTTGAGTTGTGTCAACATTTAGGCTGACCAAGAGCAGACTGTTTTTTCTATGCAAAGAAACCTTGTGACTTGTATGAACTGCAATACAAGTACTGTCTGCGCTCACAAGCCTCATCCTCATATAAACAACGAGACAATGTAGAACAAACTCAGATCGTGTGTTTTTGCTGAACTGCATTGTAGCGATTCTTGAAGCAAGGCTTACTGTGGATCAGAGAACCAATGACATCATTGTAACTTCATAGACATGCAAACTTGTTAAATCTGTTGCACAAGATTGTAATATTTGTCATGTGAACTGGGCACAGACCCTAGCATGTAAATTATTAGTTTGGAGAGGGGCTGGACAATGTTTGGAAAATTGTATAACAATGTCTGTGTTAAAATGTCCAGCTTTCTCACCCCTCACTGTGTCATCTGGTGCATACTGCGAGGTGTTGGGAGCCAGATAGCTATCTGTTTGCTTTGAATTCTGTACAGAAATAAACGACCCCTGATTGGGGTATTTAATTTTGTGGTACTAAGCGTCGATATTTCTTTGGTGTTTCAGATGGCACCTGAATAGGGACCCTCAAGATTGATGTCTCCTCCCTGAAAAGAAGACGCGGCTATCGGACCGGGATCGGAGAGTGAGCAAAAGGGAGCCCCTTTGTATGAGATGTGACACCTCGACAGTACTGCACAATCTGATCCCTGAATGGTGAGCACACGGTTCGAGAGGGCATCTTGTCGATGGTCCCCATATCGAGGAGGGCTCTTTGCTGAAATCACCAACCACAAGGATCCTTTGTAATCCGATTTGACCTCCTTTGTATTTTGTAATCAGGTGAGTCATGCCCCAATTCCTAAGAATCCTAATGTTTGGTTGTAGATTTGCACTCGCGAGTTCAAACAATGCCAGGTAACACCAGTGAGCTGACATGCCTGGGAAATTGTCTGTTTCAGGGGTTTATTCCGCAGAGGCAGACAATCTTTGGAATACGGCCGACCGGCGCCACCTGAGGGTTCACTGGCATGTACTATGTACTGTAAGTATGGCCTAGATAGTATTGTATTCAGACAAACTAGATATGCCTCCGAATTTCAGTGGCCAGTTCATGGTAGTTTTGAAATTGCCCGTATAGAATATTTAGTGTCTATATTGTTAAAGAAAAAAACTAGGCCTGCAGCATTTGATGTAATTAAGAATTGGAGAAAGGAAGCTACAGAGAAACTTAAGAGTATAGAGGAACACGCTATTAGAGAGAATAAAGAGAATAAAGAGAATCTATTAGAAGTATGGATAGGGCTTTTCAACTTGGGTTATAGAACATATATCCGTCTCAGCATTTTCTTGCCTCAGACAAGCTAATCGATAAACTTCTAAATGAGCGTAGGACTGTTGCCACTGCACTACCTCCTTATGTGACTCTCCCTGTTGTTTTGCCTCTTCCCGCTATTGCACCTCCTCCCGTTGTTGTTCCTGTTCCTCCCATTGTTGCTCCTCCTCCAGTTGTTGCTCCTCTTCCGGTTGTTGTTCCCCCTTCTGCATCTCCGCCCTTACCGACAGTTGCTGTTCCCATAATTCCATATTTACCGCCAGCTGTAGTGTCTACACTATCTATTATACAAGAGTTGTCTGAACTTTCTTTTCCCAGTGGTTCTGCTTCACTTATAGCGATTGAAGGGGTGAGTGCTGATTCAAAAGTAGTGACTTGTATTACAGTATCTAAAGCTAGAAAAAGAGAATTGTATGCATGGGCTAAGAGATGTATAGAAGGAGGTGAAAAATGAGCTGTCTTAACTGCAATTTTTGACCAAGAAATGCATTTGGCTGAAATGTGGAGTGATTTGACGGACATGGATGTCCCACAGGGGTTGAGGGATTTGAATGTCTTAGCTTATTAAAGGGATACTGCGGAGAAAGTACATGAGCATGTTGAGAGGGTATTTAAGTTTAAGAGGGAGTTGGATCGGTTACAGAATGATGATATGGATGGCGATATATTGGACGCTTCGTATGTGCAGAAACAATTTCTTCCCTCTTGTAAACCAATGAGTGAAGAGATGCATATTTGCACAGGAGACGTGCTTAGATGGATTTCAGATATTTCAATTTCTCCCATTGAGGTACATGACACGTTTTGTCAGTATGCTCTGGCAATGCAAAGGAAAGTGTTACAAGTAATGGTAGAGTACCTACAGTATGAGTGTATGAAGAAAAAGGTTTGCTGTCCCGCAGATTTGATGGTCATTTATAGGAGAGCATTTTCGCCCGATACTGCTTTGACTACTTTGTCACTTGATTTAGATTTGTTGCTTAAATAATGTTCAGAATTGCTTACTTCTCAATTGCCAATGAGGGAAGTTCCTCCGACATGTGTTCCTAAAGTAGAAATTCCAGCTAATGTTGCAACAGATGCAGCAGCCACTACAATTGAAGCTCATTATGTCTCACAATTTTTTCATGTCCCATTTTCTAGGCAGGAAGTAAATACCATCACACAGACGATTCCAGATATCAGGAACATTCCAACAGGATTTTATTAAGGAATAGAATCTGTCTTGCATTCGTCAGTTTTCAAGCGGGGTGATATAGATTTCATGTTCCCTGTGATCCTACCTGCTGATTTATGGAAACAGATTAGAACTATAGACTATCTGGCAGGTTTGGGTGACACACGGGTTTACTTGGTACGGATAGATGGAGAAAGGAAAGCTGGTGAGAAATCGCCACAGGTGATATTGACACTGACAGACAGAATAGTAACTAAATTGAAGACTTTAGTTCCAGAGAGAGGAATAGTTTGGGAAAAGCTTACAGCTTGCATCCATGCAAAATCTGAGGGTGCTACAGAATTTTTTTATTGGTTCAAATAAGTGTTTTCAGATTTTAGCGGTCAGGACTTGAGTACCGAGTTAGGAAAAAGGCTGTTTGTCGACAAATTTGTGCGTGGATTGTTGCCTGATATCCAATCACAAATTATGACTTCCGAAAGTGCCTGGCAAGCAAAATCGCAGTCTGAAGTATTGCACATGGCTCATTATTAGTAAAATAGGGTCAATAATGAAAACGAGAGGATAGAAAAGAAGAAGGGAGACTTGAAGACAAATGTATTGTTGCAGCAGATAGTAAGAGGAACCAGAGGTAGAAATACACAGTTTAGAGGTCAGTTTGCCCCACAGAGTAATGCGCAAAAGGGTCCTGTACACATGAACCAATGTGCTTATTGCAGACAAGAAGGTCATTGGCGAGCACAATGACCGATCCTTCAGCAGCGATCGAATAACACATGTGGTACCATGGGTAGACAATCCAGAGGGCGTCCTGGGACGGGGGTTCCTGGTAGAAGTCACTTCACTAAGAATCAACAGTCATTTTCACAAGATAATCAGCAGCATAGTGTTGATAATAGGAACATTTTTGATAATCGTTCAACTGTTTATCTTTCTGAGGACCTTACATTTGATGATGTACTGTTCCGTTAGGACAACCCAAAGCAGAGTCTGGAACCAGTACCTATTCCCCTCGATCAGAAAGAGCACTAAGTAGAAATGAAGGTGGGGAAAAGGAAGGGTCTATTTTTGATAGATACAGGAGCACAGAAGTGTTCCGTCGATCATTTGCGGGTGCTAGATATTCTACTGTCAGGGCAGAACAACATTTCTGTAGGGTTCTCTGATACACCAGTGGTTAGTCCGATCTCTCAGCCAGTACCTATTTCACTGGGGCCATTCACCGATTCATGTCCATTTCTTTTGATGACGAATTGTGGCAAATATTTGTTGGGGTTGAATCTGTTGAAAGAATTGAATGAAGTAATTTATTGTTCTCCGGATGGAATGCATTTGATGATTTCACCTCAGCGAACTTCTTTTTCACAATTCTTGACTAGGCCTTTACCGTATTAATTGGATAAAGTTCCAGGATGTTTATGGGCGGTTGGATGATAATGACGTTGGTATTTTACAAATTTAACATGTTAAAATTGTGTTGAAACCAGGTGTTAAACTACTACGCATTCCACAGTATAAGATTTCAGTTGACGGTGAGAAAGCTTTAAAGTGTATAGTTTCTGATTTTGTACATCGTGGAGTAATTGAAGAAATTGCAGGAAGTTTGTGTAATAGTCCTGTTCCACCGGTGTATAAGAAAGGGGATAATGCGAATCCTTTACATTTTATTATTGATTTACGCGCTATCAATAGGATTGTTGCTTCACAATTTCCAATTGTGCCTGATGTGACTACAATATTAACAATGATTCCAGCTTCAGCTACTCATTTTAGTATTGTGACTCTAAAGAATGTTTTCTTTAGTATTCTTGTACATGTTGACAGTAAATACTTGTTTGCGTTCACCCTAGTGGGGCGCTCGTTTACATTCACTAGTGTGCCACAATGGTACACTGAGAGTCCAAGCATTTATAGTAGAGCTTTGAAGGAACATCTTGTTACACTTGAGTTGCCTTCCACTTGTACACTGTTGCAGTATGGTGATAATCTTCTTTTAGATGCAGACTCAGAAATTGCTTGCAAGGAGGGCACCGTGTTACTGCTTCTTCATCTAGCAGAACATGAGCATAAGGCTTCATTGAAAAAGTTTCAATATTTTTGACAGGAGGTCGCCTATTTTGGCTATCTCCTCTCAAAGGAGGGGAGAAGACTGACACCTGAACGGATACAAAGCATCTCTAGCATGTCTGTCCCAAATACACAGAAAGAGGTCAGATACTGTACTGTAGACACTTGATCCCTAATTTTTCATTAATGATAAAACCAATGTTGGCATTGACAAAGAAGGGCATTTCTTTGCCTTTACTGTGGAACATGGATTGGCAGAAAGCTTTTGATCTGCTCAAGGCTGTGTTGTGTTCAGCACTGGTTTTGGGCACACCAATTTACGACAAGGCCTTTGTGTTATATGTGCATGAATGTGATGGATGCGCTTTGGCTGTGTTAACGCAGGAACATAGAGGGAAGAATAGACTGTGTGGTTATTTTTCCTCCACGCTTGACCCTGTTGCACACGCTTTGCCGAGATGTTTGAGAGCTGTTGCTGCTGCCGCTGCACCTGTAAAACAAAGTGAGGGTATGGTTCTGGGTCACTCCTTAACCGTGATGGTACCTCACTCTGTAGACATTTTATTAAACAGAACACAAATGCAACATCTCACATCAGCACGATTAACAAGATATGAGCTGATTCTAGTTACACTGCACATCCAAATTAAGAGATGTTGCGCATTAAATCCACCCAAACTATTGCCTCTTTCGCAAGAAATTGCTTGCAGTGACAAGATGTCACGTGACTGCCTCTATACCACAGAACAAGAGACTAAAGGCAGAATTGACTTAAATGATATACCGTTAAAAGATCCACAAGTGGAGCTGTTTTGCAATGACTCCTGCTTCAAACTTACAGATGGTACATCCACTGCTGCTTACGCAATGACCACATTAAGCACTATTGTGGAAACCAAAAGAATTCCGCAGCGATTATTGCATTGACTCGATCTTGTGAACTTTCCGAAGGGCTTAGTGTGAATATATTTACAGACAGTCAGTATGCCTTTGGGGTGGTTCACAACTTCGGTCGATTATGGGCAGAGAGAGGTTTCTTGACCTTGCATGGAACTAAGATACAACATGACAAATTGATAGTTCAGCTACTCTCAGCGCTTGCACTTCCTACTCAGTTAGTGATAATGAAGTGCGCAGCACACCAGAAAGTAACAGATGATGTGGGGAGAGAAAACCTGACAGGATAGCCAAACAGACTGCCACCGATTTGCATTCCGATATGTATATGACAAAAGACATCACTAACACTTGTGTGATAGACATAGGCATTGGGAGCATAAAAGACATTCAGGCTGATGCCACTCCAGAAGAGCTTGAGCAATGGGCTGACGGTTTAGCAAGTTTAGACAATGAAGGTTGTTGGGTAGATAATGGAAAGCAAAGATGGATGCTGCCCGATGCTTATGTCACCGCTATGGTTACGATGGCTCATGGTCCAACTCATATATGTGCTAACAAGATTTGTAAACTGTTAGACCCTGTCTGGGAGATTGTAAATAGCTTAAAACTGCTGAGCGTTTGGTCCAATATTGCATGGTATGCTTACAGCATAACGTGGGGCAGGGTACATCAACACCGAGGGGTAGTTTTGGTCCCCCCTCTGTGCCTTTTGAGGTTATACACTCGATTTCTTTGAAATGGAGCGTTGTCAGAATTACAAATATGTTCTGTTAGTTATTTGTGCTTTCAGCAAATGGGTGGAAGCTTTCCCTTTAAAAGATGCCACAGCAATGACGATGGCGAAAACCATGCTGAAGGAATATTTTCCTAGGTTTGGTTTGCTGAGGGTCACTTGGTCGGACAATGGTCCACATTTTATCGCTGCTGTTATCCTGCAAGTATGCGCAGAATTACATATCGATAAATGGTTCCATTAGGCCAGACACGCTCAGAGTGCTGGACTTGGAGAAAGCCATAATGGCATATTAAAGAACAAAATGGGGAAGATCTGTGCAAGTAGCAATTTGAAATGGCCAGATGCCTTACCGATAGCTCTATTGTCCATGCGGACGACCGCACAAACAAAGACTGGGTTCTCTCCCTATGAGATAATCATGGTGATACCAGCCAATATTTGGAATGTACCCAAATCCAAGCGGTTAAAAGATGTAGAGCATTTGCTCCTCTATGAGTACTGTGACCAGTTAACTAAAAAATTGCATTTGATTTATCAACAGGTGCGAGAAGCCCTCCCAGTAAAATATGAGGGGCCATGTAATCGACTCCGACCCGGCAACTGGGTGCTCGTTAAAGCATTTGAAAGAGCCTCCTGTCTCGCACCTCGCTGGAAAGGACCGTTTCAAGTCCTATTGGCCACACAGACGGCTGTGCGAGTAGAAGGGAAATAACACTGGATCCACGCAATGCACATCAAGAAGATACCTTTTCCTCTGCCCCACGGCGAAGGGGAAGAGAAGGAGATTGTTCACTCTGTTCCTAATCACAAGTCTGTTCTAACCGACACTGAGGGTGTCCCGGAATTCCTTCCTGAGCCTGTGGGGCATGGGGAGACTGCCGCTTTGCCTTCAAGTTCTTTTTCAGATCTTTCTACACCATTGAGCAATCTTGCTTCTGCTTCATCACTTCCTTCAGGAAGCGACGACACTCTGTTCGCAGATCACACTGTACCTGGAGTCTTGAGGTACGATCTGGGTCCGAGACACCAAACGTACAGCACATCATCGGCTGTGCCCACAAGGAATCATCATTGAGCCAGTTCCTTGTCACTCTTTTGCTGGAAAACATAAATGAGAGGCAGGTACTGGCAAAGTTACCTTCAAGCAAGATAAGCCACGTGGTCAGGAGCCACCAATGGATTAACTAAAAGAGCCTAACCGAGAGGCTTCTAAACGGACTCTGAGAAACAATGGGCCTCATTATGAATGTGGCGGAAAGGCAACAATGGCACCGGTACTGCTACCAGCCCCGTTGTTACCACTCCGCCACATTACGAGTTCTGCTCGCCAGTGCTGGACTGCACACGTGGTCTGACCAGGCGTGCAGACCGGCACCGGCGAGCAGAACTCATGGTTGCACCGGCACCGTTATTGACGGTGCCGATGCAACCATGCTCCTGACCCCCATTCTGCTCTAGGGCAGAATGGGATCAGGAGGCCGGCCATAACGGCACCCGCAAATGGGCAATTACCGGCCCATTCAGCTCGTGATGTGCCGGTAGTGGCCCATTCGCGGGTGCCGGGGCCGGTAGCGAGTTTGGCGGTAGCCATGCCCTTAACAAAGGCGCCAAACTCGTAATGAGGCCCAATGTACTTTCCTAAATCTACTCATGCGGAACAAGCTACCGGTCTTGTGGCTGACAAATAATCTGTTCATCAGAGATCATGGTCTCTGAGGACCCTTTGTTTTTTAATCACAGTACTGGTCTGTTTAATAATTATATTTGCACTTGGGTTATGGTATGTGGAAGGGGTGCGTCCACTTGAGTTTTTGTTACCCACTGAAATTATCTCCACTGTGTCTCCACCTTTCGTGCATCTGCACACTCTTCCTCCTCGTGACTCCCAACACAGACAGGGTTATCACAATAACACTCTCCTAATGATTATGAATGGGTTATCACAATAACACTCTCCTAAAGATTATGAATAAACAACAAGACAATATAGAAGAAACTCAGATTGTGTGTTTTTGCTGAACTGCATTGTAGCGATTCTTGAAACAAGGCTTACTGTGGATCAGAGAACCAATGTCACCATTGTAAATTCATAGATATGCAAACTTGTTAAATCCATTGTAAAACATTGTAATATTTGCCATGTGAACTGGGCACGAACCCTAGCATGTAAGTTATTAATTTGGAGAGGGGCTGGACAATGTTTGGAAAATTGTATAAAAATGTCTGTGTTAAGATGTCCAGCACTCTCACCCCTCACTGTGTCTGCTGGTACACACTGCAAGGTGTTGGGAGCCAGATAGGTATCTGTTTGCTTTGAATTCTGTACAGAAATAAAAGATACTTGTATCTTTTTGACCCATGATTGGCATATTTCTTTTTGTGGTACTAAGCCTTGTTATTTCTTTTGGTCTTTCAAAAGGCCTCTCTTTCATGCTGACACATTATAAAGATTGGATTAAAACAGAGCAGAAATTAGCTCATTTATTTTGCAAAGTTAGATTAAAATCCTTTTTTAAAGAACACAATCCAATCGCGCCCGGGCAGCTGCCCTACAGTCCCTGAAGAATATCAGAAATATAATAGTGAAGCAAGCAGATAAAGGTGGAGCAATTGTTCTTATGGATAAAATAAAATAAGAAGAAATGGTCACCCGATTATTGGAATCAGAAAGTAATCATATTACCCTAGGCAATTACCCACTTAAAGAGAATCAACCTCTCATCTCTGACATTACCTGTTTTGCTTTGAATAGACGGATTTGTCAAAAAGAAATTGACTTTTTTAATGCAGAAAACCAACAAAACACAAATGTGTATACACTTCCAAAAGTGCACATGCCAATGTTGGACCCACAGGGACACCCTATAGTGGCAGGATGTGGCTCAGTATAGAACCTCTGTGTCAATATGTGGATTACTTTCTGAAGCCTATTTTCCAGAAGACGAGGACCTACTTTAAAGATAGTACATTGGCTATTAATATTTTTGAGTATAAGCCTTTTGATGAACATGAAGAACTGCTTCTAACTCTTGTACACGAGTGTACCACAGGATGAAGCTATTGAGGTAGCCAGAGAGTTTCTCACCAATACTGAGTATGCCCAACCTACCTATCACAAGATAATTTATCATTGAATTGCTAACATTGAGTCTAGAAAAAAATGTTGAATTTAAAGATAAATATTTCTTCCAAGTGAGCGGTACCTCCATGGGTGCGTCCTTCGCTCCAAGCCTGTTGACCCTTTGTATGGACAAACATTTGAGGAGAGATTTATCTTTGCTGATGATAATGTGTTTAAAGGATAGATCAGGGAATGGCAACAATATATTGATGATTATAAAGTACAGAGGGGTAGGTTGATTTGCGATCTATTTCATAAACCTTTAGACTGCAATACACTCTTACATTCTAAGAGCTTTTAACGCTGTCATATGAGAGCAAATCTTCCATATAGACAATATCATAGATTGAAGAATAATTGTACACTACTTAAGGATTTCAAACATCAAGCTTCACTGTTAGTCGCCTAGTTGAAAGGGGTTATCCCAGAAAACTAATCTCTCAATCAAAAAGATTAGCCAATGTGAAGTTTTACTCACCAATCAAGAAAAATGTCAGGATAAGGAAGCTCTGATTTGTGCCTCTACCTTCTGTCCACATACAAGCATTATTAAGAGAGCGGTAAACAAATGTTGGCCATTTTTGAAACTGCATTTGCTTGAGATTCAAGCCCCTAGGTTTGTGCTTAAACAAGCTAAACACCTTAAAGTCCGTCTGGTGCATTTGAGATATTCTACAAACTCAGATAAAGTTTGGCTGTGGAACTTGGGATCAGTGGTGGAACACTTCCCTTGCAGATCATGTGCTTCATGTACATTTACTGGGAAAGTGGTTTTGTTTAAGATTTGCAGCAAAGATTGGCATTTAAGAACAATGACAAACTGCAGGACGAGTAAAACCATATACTGCATTAAGTGTCCTTGTAACTTACTGTATGTGGGTCAAACTAGTAGAGGGGTGCACATTAGAATTGCAGAACACTGGTCGTGAATTAAATGCAAAAAAGATCAGGGCACCCCTCATTCAACATTATACAGAACAGCAGCAAATAAATGAAGAAATGTTCTGGTGGATAATTGATGTAGTGGCTACTCCTAATAATATAGAGAGCGCATTGCTAGATAAAGAGTCCCAAAGGATATATGGACTTCAAATACACATCAAGGGACTAAATTAACTTGTACAATCAGTCTGATACTGTTATTTCTTCAAGTGAGGTTCAGAACAAGTTACACATAACTGAAATACTGAATGTGAGATGAATAGAAAGCATTGAATAATTCTTTGGTGCTCTACAATTAGCATATTTCTGATTATTAAGAGTGATTTGGGATTTATGGAAGATGTATTGAATATTGCACCCCCAGTTTTATAAAAAGTCAAGGGGAAGCTGGTTTAATTACAATTAACCATGGTATCTTTAATATCTCACGATATGAGTTGTAATCATAACAATGATGGTGCAATCGGTGGCATCAATGCACTTTACAACGTATCTGGAGTGGCAGGATTATGTATTGCTTAACTGATGACATCTGTGTTTTTGCATGTGGCAAACATGGCCAGCAGTATAATTGGAGTTTGTTTAGAAGAGGCTCTGCAGTGTTTACAACAGTACGAAGGAGACATGAGAGGTCTGCTATGAACCACGGGAGGTAAGATAAATATAGAAAGGAAAAAACTCCTGGAGACTGCACCAAATTATAATTTTTGTGATATTTTTTATTTATTTATAGTAACACATTTTACCCTTTATCGATGACATGTGTTTGGCTAATTTCAGCCTTTTTAAAATCAGGGCATAGTCTGTTTTTTAATCCACAATCAATGTATGTGTCCAATACATCAAATGCAGTCATCGTATGCATGTTTCAAGTGCAATTGTCAAATCATTGTGCATTCAAATGTAATAGTCTGTACAGAAAATAATAATATAAACACAGAAAAATAGGGTTGGTAACGGGGAGGATTGGTAGGGTTTGAGAGAAAGAGAAAGTATGGGAACAATGTTATAACACTCGCAAATCAAAATCCAGTGTTTCTATGTCTTAGATAAATGGTGGTTTACCATTGTTCATAGCTTGGTATTCTTGGTATTAAATTGTGTCATGGGTTTGAGCCCATTATTCCTGTAGATAATACATATACAATTGTTTAATTGCACTCCAGGCGCATGCATTCCAAATGCAACAATTGTCCAATATCGCTATCAAATATTTCCTGCATATTCCAACATATGAACGGCGCAGCCCAGCCGAGATAGTTCATCTCCAACGAGTGACTTCCTTACTTTCATTTCAATCTTGCTTAGGTTGCTCATTGCTAAAATTAGTTAATGTTGGAGCATCGCGGTTACGCTTACCCCATTCTAATACTTGAGTCTCTTAACTGTGCGAGGATGCGCGCATCCTCATGGAAGTTCCGACCCTAATCTTAATAAACTTTAGTCAATATCAGTTAGTCTCGATCCATAAATCCTAAGTATGAGTATACTTCCCTATTTGATCATTGTCGTTCGTTCAGATTACCGTAGATGCTGCTTCTAGTAATGCGCGTTGGCTTCTCAGACTCGGGTGCCAACGCCATTCTTAGTTGGTTACTATGGCAGCATAGCTGAAGCCTTACACATTGCCGTGGCAATGCACCGTGTCCCCACTAGCCCTTTTACACCTTCCTTGGTAATCAGACTGGAGCCACCATCTTTAAGCGGTGATCATATTGTCCTGTGTACATCTATGTCTATCGGGCTCAAACCAAATTAATAATATTCAGCTTTTATTAGAAAATGTTACCAATGTGACATTTAAAGGTAATGGTATCCAAAATAAACTTACTTCAAAATAAAGCATCCCTATGTGTATTTGATAGCTTTAGAGACAAAAGTGTAACTCTGTTCACTTCCCAAGTGCACAGATGGCTTTCTAACGTTAGTATCCCAGATTGCAATATGTTATTTCTATAAATCTTCTCCATATACTCTATGACTTACGGTGTCCGTTTATCATCTTAAAATGCTTTCTGGTTCCAATATTGATATGACTCCATAATGTTGCTAATGGCTTTGAGAATTACTTACATGAGACTCTTTTCTCATATCGGCGGCATCAGCGGCCTATGTTATGTCTTAATAATGTATAGACTTCAACAGATACAATTCTACATATTTTTGACAGTAGAACTAAACATTCATACCATAAGAATGTACTGATATACAGCAAGTAAGACAGTTCACATACGGTTCAATACTTGAATCGTGTTCGTCCATCCCTTCCTTCTACTTCATCATTAGTGATAATAACCTTCTTAGCTGATACATTAAACATCACATCAGTTATGCCTACACATTCATTAGTCAATGGACTTCGTTTATGATATTGTCAATTCCTTGCACATTAATACCTTAAGACGGTACTTATATACAGCAAGTAAAACAGTTCACATGCAGTCCCATACTTGAATTGTATTCATCCATCCCTTCCTTCTACTTCATCATTAGTGATAATAACCTTCTTAGCTGATACATTAAACATCACATCAGTTATACCTACACCATTCTTTAGTCAATGAACTTTGTTTGTGATTTTGTTCATTCTTTACACATTAAGTTCCTGCATTGGTCATAAACTATCTTCAAAGGAAAGACGCCATTTCATTATCCAAGTTCAACCCTTTCAAAGTCGAGTTTAGATAACAGAGAACTCTTTCTTTGGCTTGTCTTAACATTTTAAGTCTATCACCTCCTCTTTTTCCAAGTGATATCTGTTGCAATCCTATAGATGTAATGGCTGATTTATCCTCCAATTGGTGCTCTGTTTGCCAATGATATGCCAGCGGAAACTTTGGGTCCTGGCTTCCGATTGTGGCCAAATGTTCACGAATCCTATTCCGAAGTTCTCTTTTAGTTCCGCCGATATGGACTTTCTGGCATTTTCAGATAATCCCATGAATCACAAATGTAGTTCTGCAGTTAATCGTCTGTTTGATTTTGATTATTTTACCATTTATATCTTGAAATTCTTTGGTTTTGACGTGTGCATATCTACACATAGTGCAAATACCGCATTTCCTGAATCCACTATCTTCAACTTCCAACCAACCATGTTTTGTTTCTTTTGCTCTTTATGTTTGGTAGTAATGATGGGCTCACAATATTTCTTAGAGTATCCGCTTGCTTGAAGATCATTGATGGTTTATCTTCTATGTAGTTTCTGATATGTTCATCCAATTTTCCAGTGTTTCTATAGAACTTTGCGTAGAACATAATGATTTTGACTATACTTTGTGATAAACCCCACTTCCGTCAGTTGTGTAGATTCGTCTTTGCTTTTGCCCAACAGTGGTTAATTTTCCTTATCATATTGCATGCTGCTTTAATACTTTAATTTGTGTAGCCCCTTTGTTGAAAATATCTCTCCTGAAGATTACATTCCTCCTCAAATCTATCTTCCTTTTGGAAATTACGCCTTGCTCTAGTGTATTCTCCAAGTGGGATATTTTTTATAATAGGTTTATGGTGGCAGCTCTTAGCATGTAAGGTCAAGTTCACCTCTGTTTCTTTTCTAAATGTCCAGGATTCTAAATTGTAACCTTCAGCATTTTTTGTGAGGTCCAAAGAGTTAATCTGCATCCTATTACTTGTCCCTGTGAACTCAATCCAAAGGCATTGTTGTTCAATTGATCAGTAAATTCCTGAAACTCTTCCGTCGTTCCTTCCCAAATGAGAAGGACATCATCAATACCGTGACGAAATCCTAACCTTGCTATTGCAGTCTGAATCTTTGTACACAACATGATCTTCAAACATACCCATGAAGAGGTTGGCTAGGGCTGGGGCGTATCATGTGCCCATGGCCACTCTTTTTGTTTGTTGGTATAAACAGGGTGTTGTATCCTAGTCTCTGGTTGATTTACATATGGTATGAGAGCTGTGGGTATGTGAGTGGAGCTTGGAATGTTTGTGTGAGGTATGGAAGGTGGTGAGTGAGAGGGTTCCGGGATGGACGGTTAGGGACAAGCAGAGAGAGAGCCAAGGATGAAGGCAGCATACTATTGATCTCCTGATCTCACCTTTCCTACTGAAGCTGTAACCAATAAAGAAGTTTTACTTTTGCACACCTAGCTCTCTGGTGGTTCCTGTGTATCCTGTGTGTATGTTGATACCATCAGAAGATACATCATTTTGGCGACGAGGATCTAAAGAATCCAGAGGAAGGTGGAGACTGATGAGTATTGGAAATTAAGATGCAGAAGCAAAGCCTTTGAGGTGATGGAGATAAATGGAAGTGTAAGCCCGATTGCCACTTTGGAAGTATTAAGCAGCTCTGCTGGTGATCCGAGAACTGAGAAGAGTGTGGCATCGGGGATGGCTGCAGCTGATGGAAGGTCATGGCCCTGGTGGGTGGTGAGGGCCGAGGCTGCAAGTTGCCCTAGAAGACTACTAATTGCATAACACACTGGTTGTGTGTACCTTGAGCAGGACAGTGAAGTGCTGCAGATCGAAGCGCCGTTGCGCTAATATGGAGTGGAGGATCTTGGGACTTGTGGTCCCTGAGAAGGAGCAATTCATATGGAGGTACTTTAAAAAAAAAAGACAATGGATTGGTTGCGTTTCGGAGGGTCCCAGGAGGCCATGGTTGGCGCGCGCCCATGTGAGGCCCCCTGCGTACCAGCCACTGCTGTTGAGCTGGAACGCATGGAAAGCGCCCTGCTCCATTGTTCCGGTATATGAGCCACAGAGTTACTTTCCGTGCTAGAAAGACTAGAGGAACGGTCCTCACAACGTTAGAGGGCGTGATGACGTTCTCTCAAGGAACAATGAAACTAAAGGTGTGAACATGGAGGTTTCCTGCAATAAGTCCCGGAGTAAAGTTTTGACTGTTCGCATGGTTAAAGGAGTTCCTAACACACAGACGGATTTGACTAAGCAGCTGATGTTAGACAGCTGTCAGGTACTGTTTTGGGTCATTTTTATGGTGGTCGAGGAAGAAAAATAAAAGCTGCCATTGAGATTTATTTCGGTACTCATTCAGACAGCGGGCGATTCTCATCAGAGCTATTAGAAATTGAAGGGAGGGCAAATGTTTATAATAGACTTGCCTGTTTGGAGATCAATGGATTGAGCGGGCATTTTATGGAGCTTTCGGAATTTAAGAGGTACTGTTGTTGACTGAGCACATCGCCTTGTGCTTTATTCTGAATGCATGGCATGGAGAAGTTGAAGTTTAATGTGTGGAAAAACAACTCATGTCTAGTTTTAAAGCAGTTGATTAATGAAGTATATTTTGTTTTTTGTTTTCAGGAGTACATTCAAAATGTATGCTGAAGTTTAATGAATGTCTTTGGGTATAATGATGCATTTTAATGCTAATATGTTTGAAGTGTATACTGTGTTATGGGTTCATAGAGGTGTAATGAAGTATGGGGAAGTTTAAATGCAATTTGGTATGCATGTGAGTTGGGTGCAGTGAGGATTGTAAGTGTATAATGGAAAAATGCATTTTTGGAGCATTTGCACAGTTTAAATAGGACTGCACATGATTAAATGTTCAACAATAATGAAAAGTGGTTCTTTTAGGAGTGTAACTTTAAGCTAAATAACAAGGATTGTAATGTACACAGAATTCTATTGAAGGGATCAAGAATTTAAAAAGGGATGTTGTACAATTAGAGAGAACAAAAAATAAGAGTTATCTTAATAATCTCTTTGGATGCAATATCGGGATTTATGTACACCCCACCATGGTGACTGATCACCACCATGGCTGGTGGTGCAATACATCCCTATATTTGAGGAAATGTAGACTGTAGTGTTCATTTGTGTGTGTGTATGTATATTGTGGACAGTGAATTAGGAGTTGTGTCTGTGAGTGCATAGATTTTCGTATGTGGGCACGTGTATAATGTGTAGTTGTGGTTGTGTGACGCCGGGGGGGTTGGCGCACAGGATATAATAGGAGTATAATAAGTGTGTGAGTGTAGCACAATTAGTAGTTGTAGTTTACATATCATGTGAGGCGCGTTTGTAGTGGAGTTGCATGCATATAATGGGATTGTGTGGTTCAATTTGAGGTGCTTTTTGGTGATACCCTTAGATATGTACTCTCGCGACCGATACTTTTGATCCAAATCTATTTGGAAATTGGAATTTTTGAATTGGAGATTCTGTTTTGTTAACCTTCAGTTTGTCGCACAGGTGTATGCAAATACGGACACCATGAGCTCCTCAACTCCATTAGTAAAAATAGAAAACATTTTTGGTTTTGCTTACACCTTTCTTTGCGCCAGTATTTCCTGTCTTCACATATATGACTTATACTATTCCCAATGTATAAATGAAAGCATTCAAGTCTGTCTGTGTGTGGATTTATTTTATTTTTGTGATAATTCTAGGCCCTTTTGGATAACACGTGTTTCGGCATTACACTTTGCCTTTCTCAAATTCGGGCATTTCTGTGACAAAAATTATTGAAATAATAGAAATAAATAAAAAATGTGAAATCATGTAATAGAACTTAAAGATATTTGCATATTCATTTCCCTGTTCAAAAACGTGTGAGAGAGTGAATACATGAAGTAAAAAACACAACAAATTTAACCTTATACCAATTTGTGCAGCATAAACCTACAGAGAAAGCATGTGTTAGAATGGGGTCTAAAATGCCCCTTCATACTGTTATAGTAACCCGTGGGATTAGTTGGTGATGAGAAAGTGAAAAGAAAATTGACATATACATACAATTACTTTTTAGCAATTTCAGCACCATTTATCATTCTAATGTCTGTTTCATCTTGTCCCCTACTTTGTCCTGTAAGTATTTTCCTAAAGTTTCCTCCCACTCATTCCCTTTCACAGAAAAGAAAACCTAACCGTTGTCACCGTTTGTTGTTTTGTTTAAGAACTGCATATGCGTGAAACATTTGGTTGCAATTAATGGGCTTTCTTACCCTAAAGTATCGCAGTCCCGATAGTCTGCTTTATTGCAGTCCAGTTAGTAATTGGGGTCAAATCCCATCCGCTAGAAAAAGTAAACACATTTATGATGACCCTGGTATAAGGCTTAGATCCTAGTTTCATGCAGTGCAGTGCGAGATTGTTAATTTGCAATTTCCGTTTTATAGTATGTTATGAATTCCATAGTAGAGAAAAATAAAATAATATAATTTCAGTCTCTCTAAAAAGACGGTTTGACTATGAGGCAGCCTCATGGTAGTGTTCATTACACTTTGATAACGTTTAGCTTTGTTGCGTTGTGTTAAGGTTTTAAAAAGTATGCTGACCAAGCTCATTTAAAAACAGCATGTTCCCAAATAAGCAGCACTTGCATTGATTGTTCCCAGTTTCGGGTGGGCTTGTGAAAGGACCCTAGGACTTACCTGAAAAAAGTCCAATTCATGCTCTAAGCGTCGAGTCAGTTAGACTGCCTCCTGGATGATAGAAGAAGGACTAGATATGACACTGCCTGTGAGGCAGAGTAGTCCTACCTTCATTTCCATCAGATATCTGATGGCGGCCGTGTTTTGGGCTAAGTTAGTCATGTGCATATTGCTGTAGGGTGTTTGAACCCAAATTCGTTTTAAATCCAAGTATGTTTTAAGTGTTAATTCGGTAATAGATATCTAATATTTTTTGTTTTTTCAGAGGCCTGATGTAATTAGATGCTTTAGTATTTTTTGACCTTGTTGTTGGCCAGGTTTGTCAATGCGCTACCGCATATTTTGCTCGAATTTCCAATTTTCGGTACGTCGGGCATTTTGGCCATTTGAGTCCAAATTCTAAAATCTTGGTTTGCACTTTATTTCGACTTATAATTTAAAGCATAAAGAATGTTTTTCAAACGGCAATTTTGTTACTGAAATAGTAATCTGTCTAATTAAAGCATGTGAATATCTTGATTCTAAATGGTTTTGATTTCCCCCATTTCTATCACTAAGCATTCTGGTAGTGGTAGTTCTTCGCTGCCTTTAAAAATTCATGTATTTATAGATTAAAGACCTAGATTGACAAACTCAGTACTACCATAGGTGGAATTCTTGATTAGAGGTGGTTTCAAATTGCCGAATTTCAACCGCTCGGCATTCTGGTAGTTGTGGTTTATATCTAACCTTTCCATTTTCTATTTAGATACATGAGAGGCTAGGTTAGTCATTCCGATGCTGAAAATGTATGTTATTTAGATTTATAAGAAAATACAGGTTGCAAAGCTTTTTCTGGTCCTATAGAGTCCAAATTCTAAATTCTGAGTTTGCACTCTACCTAAACTTTAAGTTAAAGCATAGAGAACGTTTTTCATACGACACTTTTTGTTGCTACTGGAAATAGGAATCTGTCTGTGAGTATCTTAATTCTAATTGGTTTTGGGTTTCACAATTACTACTGCTAAGCATTCTGGTAGTGTTAGTTCTTCCCTGCCTTTAAATATTCATGTGTTGATAGGTTCAAATCTAGATTGCCATTCTCAATACTAACATGGGTGGAATGCTTGAATGGAAGTATTTTCAAATTGCAAAAAAAAAAAAGAAAAAAAAGAAATTAACTGCTTGGCTTTCTGGTAGTCAGATTATAAGAACATAGGGTGCAAAACCTTTCCACTAAGTGATTTTGGTGGTTGTAGTTCTCATCCTACTTTTCATATTTCGATTTATGTTGGTGTACCTTACAACAAATGGTCTACCCGTACATATCCATGCCCTGTATCATAAAAACGACACCATTTCAATGTCGGGGTTTAGGCCCCGTTCTACAGCTTTGAAGTGACAGATAAGTCTTGCTTCTTCCTGGCGAAGTCGTAGTTCCTGGTTTCCTCCTCGTCTACCCAGCTGAATCATTTTAAGTCCAACAAATTTGATTTCTCTTTTGTCCTGTAGTTGATGGTGGGTTTGCCAATGTTCTGATAGTGGCAAGTTCTTGTCTTGACTTCTGATTACTGATATGTGTTCTCTGATTCATGTTCTTAGTTCACGGATTGTGCTCCCAATGTATATCAGTTTGCAAATACATATGATGGCATAAATGATGAATTTAAAGCGACAGTTTATTTGTTCACTGATAAATGTTTGTATTCCATTTTTGTCCTTGAAAAGGTTTGTGTTTGGTATTGCATGTTTACACATTGAACAGACACCACATTTCCTAAATCCAAAAGTTGGTTGTTTTAACCAAGTTGATGATCTTATATCCTCTTTCTCCGGTAGTAGTGAGGGGCTTAGGCTGCTTATCAATGTTTTTGCTCTTCTGTAGGTTAGGGTCTGTTGATCTTTGATGTATTTTCCGATATGGGGATCAAGTTTTAGTAAGTACCAGTTCTTTTTTAGTATTTTCTTGATTTCACGATTGTTTGCACAACAGGTGGTAATTAATTGAACTTTGATTTCCTGTGTTGTTTCTTTGATGGTTTATGTTAGTTTATGTTAGTGTCTCTGATCTTTTCATTTTGTGCGCTTTGTTCCATGTTGTTGTGATTGATTTTTGAGGGTACCCTTTAGCAGAGAATCTTGGAGTTAATAATTTGCATTCTTTATTGAAAGTATCTTTGTCCGCACAGTTTCGTCTTGCTCGTATGAATTTCCCCTTGGGGATGTTTCTGATGACAGGTGGGTAATGACAACTCATGGCTAAAAGTGTAGAGTTTACTTCTGTTTCTTTCCTATAGGTTTTGGTTTTGAGCTGGTTCCCCGATACATAGATTGTTAGATCTAAAAATTGATTGCTGTTGTGCTACTTGTTCCAGTAAATTCTAGCCCGTATTGGTTATCTTTGACTTGATATTGAAAGTCTTTTAGTTCCTGTTTTTTTCCATTCCATATGAGAAGAACATCATCGATAAAACTGATCCATTTCACTACTTTTGTTTTATATGTTTCAAGTTGGCAGATGAAAAGATCCTCAATCATGCCCATGACCAAATTGGCCAGGGCTGGGGCGTATTTTATGCCCATGGAGACACCTCTTATTTGTTTGAAATATTCATTATTGAAAATAATAATATTGTTTTCCAATGTTGTCATTAGCATTTCTTTAAGCATGCAGACATAATTGTAGTGTGATGCTGATTTGTCTTTGAATACATTGTCCATTGTTTCCATGGCTAAGTTGTACCCAATCGATTTATAAAGTGCTTTTACATCACACGTTGCTAAAAGGTAATCTTGTTCCAAGTATATGTCTTCCACTATTTTTATTGCTGCTGTAGTGTCTTTCAAATAAGCTTTGACTTTGTACACTTTAGGTCAGGGATCCTCAACGTGTAGCTCAGGAGCAACATGTTGCTCGCGGCACGGAAAATTGTTGCTCGCCAGTTGCACTGGGTCATGGTGTGGAGGCCTAGAAGGAGATGCTGAAGACATGAGACCTCAGAAAGCACTGTAGGCAGGACAGAGTTCTGGACTGTACAAGAATGTTGGCCAATGAGCCGCTGTGGTTCCAGCTGGCTTATTTTTTATGCATGCAAGATTTGTATTTGGGGCCACCATGCAAACAATGTTTTTGTAAATGTCCTTACTTATGCTAGTAGTGTCATTGTTAAAAACCTGTCATCTTCAGTTGCTTTGCTCAGCTGACAAATGTATTAATGAGTAAAATATTTGAACCATGTTTGTGTTCTGGAGAACATGGGTGTATTCTGTTCCTTGGTACAGCTAGTAGGAGCGTAATGGACAAGGAGGTGGTATGCATGTCAAACTTTCCTTTATTAATTAATTTGCATGCACTGCTTTCTGTACAAGTGAGGTTTGTGTTTGATGCCACCATGCATATTTATTGATAATATTCATTTTGGTGTCACCTATATTTATTATTATATAGTGTCCTAGCGGAGAAATGGTAATCGTTTGATACTCTGCCCATCTGGCACATGGTTATGGGCAGATAAGGTAAATGCATGCCAATATTTCATAATTAATTTGCCCTGTATTCCAATCCAAATAAGGTACTGTTAACAGTTTTAAAGTAATAAGGCTATTAATTAATTCAAATACCTAGTTAACACCACCACACCCCTCTATGAAGTTGTCATCAAATGCTCAAAGGTTTGACCAATGTCTGCCACTAAGTCGTGTGTAAAATCTCTTTTGGGCAGAGAAAATAGGCTCCAAATCATTCAGAAAGGTATTATTTTTATTCCTAACCATTTTTTCACCAATGTAACAGCTCTCTCGAGCATTAAAACGCACCATTTGCCATAACATTCCCAAATAATTCTTAGGAGGTAACCTCCAAAGGCCCAATGAAGTGATCTTTAAAGCCTACCTTGTAATGACATGTAGTACTAATTAATATATAATGGTATTTCTCCATTAAGTTAGCAACATTTAAAATCATGTTTCATATGTTTCATACAATTCACACAGAACAAGCTCAAAATAAAAAAGCAACTTTAACATTTTCAAACTGGCTATATATAAAAGCCTGATCATTACAATTAATTATATAAAACATAGCTCCCATGAATTCCACTCTTATGTAAAACAGAGAAACAAGGACAAAAAATGAACCAAATCTTTGACTCCTATTTTGCAAGCGCACTTTGTGCTTCCTCCTGCACACCTTCTTAATTTATTGAGTAGTGGGTACATTTAAATGTACCATTACCACCAGCCTCCTTCATTCTGGGGATCTTATTTCACAGATTTCTCCTTGCCATCTTTCATGTGTATGTAAGTCTGTATACAAGGCTAAAGTGGGCAGCCTGTGTATATTTTGGACATCTGACACTTTTTCCATTGGACAAGCTCTTGCTTTTGGAGCTATTTTGAGGTGACTTAATGCGCCAAATTTAGTTATATTCCATCCTTATGCAAATGGGTCGTGCCTTACAACTGCCCATAACCACAAGTATTTTTCTTCACTAGGGGAGGCTACAATTGCACTTGCACTGAAATTCACTTTATGATTAGCAGAAAATCCCAGATGTTGTTTTAAAAAATAAGTAACATTCTTAACTGGCCTGACACTTTCAAATTGAACACCCCCAATTCAGATAACAAGGCGCTACCCGTAGTATCTATTTGGCACAGGAATTTATTTTGGAACCCCTTCAGGAAATGACAGTTCTAACCATGCTAAATTTTGCGTCCTTAAAATCATGGAACAGACCTTTGCCTTATATAGCTCCAGACACTTCTCCAATAAGAAAGCCCCAAACTTGAAATAAAAATGTAAAAAGCCTGTTAATCTTTAATGATGCCTTTTCAGCTATCTTCTTAAAATGATTGACGCAAGCACTGCTCTTTGAGAAGAGTAGGCTCAAATAAAAATGAGACTGCTCCCTCATCTCTACATTCATTTAAAAACTAGCTACACGGTTTCACCATTTGCCTGAACACCATCATTTTTATCATATTTAATTTCAAACTATAGTTCCCAAAATAGTAATTTGTGTTTAGCAGGCCCTGTTGGAGTCCAAAATAGCTGTGTCTTCTGCATAAAGGAGCATGCTATAAAATGAACCCTTCAGGTGCAGGGTGGATTAACTTTCCTAAGAAAAGTACTAGAATCAACATCCAAAAGGAACAAATTGGGACCAACCAACATCCCTGCTTGTCACCTTTATTGGTGGTGGAAAACAATATATAATTCCACGATCTTGTATATTGGATAGATGCTGAGATGTCTGTGTATCACCGTTGGATAAGACTTATTAAACCATTAGTGACCTGTAAGAGTGTAGAAGTAGGACTCGGACACAATGGGCTGATATTTATTGGCATAAACTTTTATTGAAAGTAAAAGGGTTGGGGAGTGGGGAAACACCTGCCTTTCATTAAGCCAAGAGGGGTTTCCCTACCTCAACCAAAACTAAGGAAACTGTCAGGATGTCTTTGTCTAAAGTAAATAGTCCACTGTCACAAGTCTGAAGCCTATTTCAATCCCTCACACTATTAATTAAACTATAAAAAACAAAAGGTCTTCTTAATTCAGAAGAATAGGTTGTAGATCCAATCAAAGAGTTCCAAGTAACAAAGGTTCCAAACCCAAAGTTCTTAGATATTTCTCTGCTGCACAAACTTCACAGCAATCAGGTCACAAGATAAGGAACCAGGGAAAAGGAGTTATTGCCCCTTGTCCTGGTTCCTTCTCTTGGCAATTCTCTATTTCTTGGACCACAACAAGGGGCAATAACTCCTTTTCCCTGGTTCCTTATCTTGTAGGTCCCAGATATCTGCTTCTCTCTCTTTCCGCTTGGGCCAACTTGGTTCACTTCCCTGACAAGTATGGTCCTTAGTAAATTACTATGTGGTTCCCCTCCTTCTCATGGGATTGGGTCCCAGACCACTCTTTATGTTCGGGAACTGGGAGCCCTTTTCTTCCAAGTACCACCATAAGGAAGAGGACTGTGTGTTTCTGGTGTAGTGGGTACCAGATCCCCCTTCTTTGCATGCAGGTAGTTGGAGCCCTTTCCTTCCAAGTACCACCATGATGAAGAAGACTCCTGATGCTTTCGATTGGTGAGTCCCAGACCCTAAAGTTTCTCTTGTTTCAGGACAGACCTGGTTCACGTGCCTGCCAGGTACTGTGGCTATTAAAATGCTGACTGCACCTTCTTAGTTTCCAACCAGCCAGCTTGAGTGCTCACCCTACCTCTAGAGTACCTTGTAGTGGTTTCTGGTCTACCTGGGAACACTGCAGTGTCAATTTTTACCTGGGCAGCGTGGTCTTTCTTTCACATGCTTCCCAATCTTCAGGAACACCAGAAGCTTCTCTCTGCCAGCTCGCCTTGTGGTCCTTCCATTTTGGACTGGCCCTTGTCCTTCCAGCTCCCCTCTTGGCATCCTGGTGTGCTTCCTTGCACCTTCCCGCACTGTACTCCTCATGCCTCCTCTCCTCCTCTTCGTCCCAGTCCATATTCCAAGTGGTCTAGAATGATCATGTTGGTTCCGTCAGGCACTCTACATTCCTCCATGTATCTTCTTCATCTCTTTAGTTGTCAATAACATATCTTTCAACTCTTCCCCATTCTTCCTTGTCTGAGTATTTCTACCCTTGATCTCCCTTGGGTCAGTTGTGCCCTTCATAGTCATAGCACTTATATAGAGAAATGGCAGGGCACCTATAACTCATGAGCCTATTAGGGAAGGGGTTCTTCTTTGGGTTATAGGAATGGAGGTCTATGGTCTGGTGATTGGCGGGGATATCGTGTTCTCAAGGGATGGTCATCCTTAGTCCCATGTGGGGTTTCCTCTCCGATGTGATCCTCTCCCTGTGCACCACCCTCAGGGGGACTATTGTCCTGAGAACTTACCGCCCTGGCCCCATGGGAATGGTCTCCCCCCTACGGGGGAAGGGGCAGCATCCACAGATTTGTCACAGACTAAATATGTAAATTACACCACATTATGCTTCTATCAATCAAATACCGCAGAAATCCACCCTGTAGTCCTATGGATTCCATTGTTGGGGACTAACACTGCTAAACCACCACTTGGAATCTGGCAGCGATGCCGCCAGACCAAGTGGCAGTAACGGTACCGTTGAGATGCCACCAAACTCGTATTGAGCCCCATTGTCCAGTAAGGAAATTGGCCTATAACCTTGAGGGGCTGGTGGTCCAAGAACTACTTGTCTAAGGGGATGGCATAATGCCTGTCTTGACAACAGCATTAAACATAAAACAATTTGGTGTCCTTCAAAAAAGCTCCCATTGTTTCTCAAAGTATTTTTTTGTCTTAAGGCAATTTTGTATGCCATTTTAAAACTATAAATCTGACCAGCAGTGTACACACCACTCATTAAATTGTGGTTCCGTTTTTTCGAGATTCTACATTCTGCATCGGACCATGGTGCATCCCGTTCTATAACCTGGAACTCCTGGACCTGTTGGCACTGTTTGCCAATAGCTCTGTCCTGGATAGTTTCTCCTAAAGACTCAAACTGACACTTTCCTTTCTGGCTTCTGACCTGTTTAACAGTTTCAAGAGAATATCTTAAATTCTTGTGAATTATTATTCTTTCCAATGCCACCTTTTCGAGCGTAGGCATCGCCAACCAGCCTCTTTGGCTGTCAGACATCTTCTCTGTGGTGCCTACCTTGGCCATTGGAAAATGAACTCAAGAGGATTGTGTTTACTCTTTGATGACTAAGAAATGCAACATTTCATAACATTCCTGAAGAAAAAAACAATCCACAATACAGGCATCAAGGACTAAGGAACAGTATTGCTGATCTTGTATGCTTAGGAATTCACAATTTGCCATTAAAGATCCCATAAAACAATACAGGCATCAAGGACTAAGGAACAGTATTGCTGATCTTGTATGCTTAGGAATTCACAATTTGCCATTAAAGATCCCAGAATTTCAAAGTAGACCTGAAAAATCAGTGCTCCATTTGTGGCCATTTTTACTGTCCAAACATTTGCACTAATATTTTACTTGGGAACCTGAAACTGCTGCTAATGTTTATTTAGTACTACTATATTTTTGAACAGCTGGACTAGTCCTATGTGTGTAAAAATGTACTACTGACCACTCAATTTTCTCAACATTTCTTGGAAACAACCACAACGTCAAATGAAGTTAAAGGACTTGCACATTTCCTTGACTAGAATAACACGTGGTCTACATAATTATTAAGTACTGCAAATTAAATATTCTATACGCAGTTTTAACTTAGTTACATTTCTAATTTGTGTTGCAATCATTTGCCCGCCAACTGTGTACCGATATGTTCCGTCGAAAAATGGATGTTGCTCACTATTTAATTTGATATGCCAATTTTGCTCATTGCGCTCAAAAGGTTGGGGACCCCTCCTTTAGGTCTTAAGATGTTATCAATGTATTCTGCAAGTGGTTCCATGGCCCAGCCTTTGCCACTTACAATTGGCCTTCTTTCTGGAATTCTCTTGTACTTTAGGAAGAAAGTAAATTTGTAGGTAGTATTGGCTTGGGAACAAATAGGTGTCGTTTTTCGTTGTCTGGGATTAGCCCTTGGAAATGCCAGCATTCTATCAGGTGTTTCAAAGCTTGTGCAATCAGTTTGGTTGGGTTGGACAGCAATTTCTCATAACAATTGGGGGTGGCTAAGTGATTGTTTGCCATTTTGATATAGTCAGACCTGTTGAGTATGATGATGTTCCCCCCTTTGTCTGCTTCTTTGGTCACTAGCTCTTTGTTTTTCTTTAAGTTTTTGAGCGCTGTTCTCTCTTGTGGTGTAAGATTGTTATAAGTGTGGCTTTTGTTTGGTTTGTTTCTGTCCGTTAGTTGATTCAAATCATGAGTTACTGCCTTATAGAATGCATCCAGCAGATTGTCCGGTGATAGTTGTGGTAGAAATCTTGATTTTGGTTTCAACTCTTTTGATGTAATACTGACCGGGTGTATTTGTAATTCCTGTATGGTGTGATGTATCAGGTACTCTTCATATTCTTGTATCGTTCTTAGTTAGTAAGTGTATGTTTCATAATTCCTCAATGGTGATGGCACTGAGAGTGACAGGCTTGGTTGTGCTTTTGTGTTTTTCAACTTGGATGGCGAATAATTTTTTTAATTTTAATTTCCTGACAAATTAAAAAAGATCTATATGTACCTCTATTGGTTCAAACATTGTTGTGGGAGCAAAAGACAGGCCTCTGTTGAGCAAACTGATTTCTTCCTTTGTTAAAGTTTGGTCTGATAGATTCATGACTAGGTTGTTTATTTTGATTTTTTCTCTTCTCGTGCTCCTGCTCTTGTCAGGCGTCGGTATTTGGCTAGAGAGTCTGGATTTCCTGAGTCTTCCTGACCACCTCCTTCCTCTGCTCCGACTGTAGGGTCCTCTCAAAAGCCTACCCTAAACTGGGACCAATCAATGCAAGAACATGCTGTTTTTAAATGAGCTTGGTCAACATGTTTTATAAAACCTTAACACGACACAACAAAGCTAAAAGTTATCAAAGTGTAATGAACACTACCATGAGGATGCCTCATAGTCAGACCGTCTTTTTAGAGAGACTGAAATTATATTATTTTATTTTTCTCTACTCTGGAATTCGTAACATACTATAAGAAGGAAATTGCAAATTAACAATCTCGCACTGCACTGCATGAAACTAGGATCTAAGCCTTATACCAGGGTCATCATAAATGTGTTTACTTTTTCTAGCGGATGGGATTTGACCCCAATTACTAACTGGACTGCAATAAAGCAGACTATCGGGACTGCGATACTTTAGGGTAAGAAAGCCCATTAATTGCAACCAAATGTTTCACGCACATGCATTTCTTAAACAAAACAACAAACGGTGACAACGGTTAGGTTTTCTTTTCTGTGAAAGGGAATGAGTGGGAGGAAACTTTAGGAAAATACTTACAGGACAAAGTAGGGGACAAGATGAAACAGACATTAGAATGATAAATGGGGCTGAAATTGCTAAAAAGTAATTGTATGTATATGTCAATTTTCTTTTCACTTTCTCATCACCAACTAATCCCACGGGTTACTATAACAGTATGAAGGGGCATTTTAGACCCCATTCTAACACATGCTTTCTCTGTAGGTTTATGCTGCACAAATTGGTATAAGGTTAAATTTGTTGTGTTTTTTACTTCATGTATTCACTCTCTCACACGTTTTTGAACAGGGAAATGAATATGCAAATATCTTTAAGTTCTATTACATGATTTCACATTTTTTATTTATTTCTATTATTTCAATAATTTTTGTCACAGAAATGCCCGAATTTGAGAAAGGCAAAGTGTAATGCCGAAACACGTGTTATCCAAAAGGGCCAAGAATTATCACAAAAATAAAAAAATCTACACGCAGACGGACTGGAATCCTTTCATTTCTTCATTGGGAATTGCATAAGTCATATATGTGAAGACAGGAAATACTGGCACAAAGAAAGGTGCAAGCAAAACCAAAAAAATGTTATATAATGGGTTTGGTTTCTGCCCTATTGGCCAGGTGTGGTTACCGCTTGTAGTTTGAAAATCTTCAGAGGAACACATTTATTGAGGAGGTAGAACACTTTATTGTGAGTGCTCCAAGTAGTTAATCCTTTTGGTTTACGGTAGTGGCATAGTTGCCGGGCCATGGGGCCCATGTTGTTGACACTGGTATGTTTTAGGTTATCGCACATTTGTTCCTCACAGTTGAGGTCAGTGTTTTTGGAAGTGAAATTCACACTCCTAGGAGGTTCTTCTGTGGTGCCAGGCAATGCTTTGTAGGGGGGGTAGTGGAATTTTTAAGCTCGCCAGTGGATTTTGTCTATAAAAAATGTGTTTTCAGTGTGGCAAACAGATTTTATTGCGTTAGTGTTTTTGAGTGTGGTGTTTTTGGGAGATTTTTTGTACTAAAACGGTGTGAACCAATTGGTGAGCACCACACTAGAAGTTGTTTTAGGAAGTATTCTAAAATTTCTGGAGAGTTTAGTAATGCACATATTTTATTTTTCATCTTTTATGTGCGTATTGACTATTTTTTTGCAAATCTATGGTTTGCAATGCACCACACATTTTTCAGTTTGTGTGTGGTTTGGGATTTTTGGGAATTTTTAACAGTTGCTATTTTCATCTTTTCAGCATTTGTGCAGAATTTTCCTGTTTTTGCACAGTAGTGTCTGTGCATCTCTAGCGCACCATGTCTTTTGTGGTTGTGTTGTGTTTTTTGTGATCTTTGTATTATTAGTGGCTTTCCTATCATTTTCTTATCTAATTTTTTGTGGAGAGAGGTGGTGTGTTGTTGTAAGTGGCGATTGGGTTTCCATAAGTGGCGATTGGGTTTCAATGTGTTGTACTGATATTGAATGTAGGTAGGTGTTGCCGTGTTGCAGTTGACGGTAGTGTTCCTCTTTTAGGGTGAGTGTTTGCCTGGACGTAGCAGGTTCAGGGTTTGGGTGTGGCAGGCCCTTATGGAAGGAGGAAGGTTTATGTTTTGATGGTTTCTGATAGTTAGTAGGGTTTTGCTCACAGAGAGCAGATTGTGCTTGGAGGTGGCAGTCCCAAGGTCCTGGTGGGCAGACCAGGACAAAAGGAGGGTAGTTTCTCAAGTGTCTTTTCTTTATACACATGGATAGTTTATTTTGTTTTGTAAGGATGGGGATGGTGTTGTATCCTAGTCTTGGGTTGATTTACATATGGTATGAGAGCTGTGGGTCTGTGGGTGGAGCTTGGAATGTTTGCGTGAGGTATGGAAGGTGGTGAGTGAGAGGGTTTCCGGGATGGACGGTTAGGGACGAGCAGGGAGAGAGCCAAGGATAAAGGCAACATACTATTGATCTCCAGATCTCACCTTTCCTACTGAAGCTGTAACCAATTAAGAAGTTTTACTTTTGCACACCTGGCTCCACGGTGGTTCCTGTGTATCTTGATACCACCACAAGATACATCACAGTCATCAAAGGTAAAGATATTATGATCCAAAGTCAACTGTAGCTTTTCCTTTATCATCTGTACTTGTTGGTAGTATGATGCAGAGTCTTCCCTGAAAGCATAGTCAATAGTGGCGATTGCCCATTTATGTTGTATCAGGGTGTAAAGGGCATTGACATACAAGGTGGCTAGTACATAAGTTTCCTGCCATATCACTGTCTGCAATTTGTTGATGACATTCGTTGTGTCTCTCAGGTAGGATTTGACTTGGCCTGCTCTTAGTCAGAATATTATCCAGATATTGCGATAGATGTTCCGTCACCCAGCCAATCCCACTGAGGATAGGGCGTCCCACTGTGAAAGGCTTTGTGTATCTTTGGTAAAAATTACATTGTAAGTGTAATGGGTTCTTTAATCATCAAGTATGCTCTTTATTCATCTGTGATGAGTCCCCTTTTATGCCAATTGGTAATATATTACTCCAGCTGTTTTAAAATCTCAGGTCTAGGGTTCTCTGTTAAAGTTTTGTAGCACCCCAGTGATGTTAAGTGGTTACAGGCCATTTTTCGGTAGTCTCCCCTATCCATTATGATGATGTTCCCTCTTTTGTCTGCCTCCTTTATTAGTATCGTAGTGTCTTCTACTAGGGATTTCAAAGATTTTCTTTCTGCCTTTGTCAGATTGTCATTCCCTCTTTTGGACTTCCCAGTGTGTTTGGTATCTTTTTCAACAATCGTGTATTGTTCTTCTGACACTGCTTTATGAAATGTGTCAATCACATTATCTACTAGTAATTGTGGGACAAACTTAGATTTATTTTTAGATTCTTTCAAAGATAACATATCTGGTCTGATATTGAGTTCTTGCAATAGATTCCTGATCTCAAGGTCCTCGATTTCAGTTAATGAGTGTAATATAAAAATATCCACAATTTCCTGAATCGTAAGTTCACTAATTGGGACTGGCGTTACTTTATTCTACTGGTTTGACACTTTTGTGGCAAAGAATGTTTTCAATTTTAATTTGCGCACAAATTTAAACAGGTCTATGTGTACATCAACGTGATTAAAGTTGGACGATGGTGCAAAGGAGAGTCCTCTATTTAGTTCATCTCTTTCATCTTTGGTCACTTCCCGTTGGGAAAGGTTGAGTACTATATCTTTCATTGTTTGTTCTTGTTCACCTCTCTCACACTGGCCCTTGTGTATCTTTTGTTGAAATTGGCTAATGCATCTGGGTTCCCCAGTCTTCTACCCCACCCCCATTCCTCTGCTCCTGGAGTTACTTGGGTGATTCCCATAGGTCCTGGTATCTGAAAATGGATTGATTTCTGTGGAAGGTTTTGTGGAGTATTTGTATTGCCTTTTTTATAGCATTTGATCTGATTCATGTAGCCACGTTGATTTGGGTCCAAGCTTTTTTCTTCTGTTGTGCCAAATTCTTCTTGGTCATGGTTCTCAGGTTCCGAGTCTGCATCAGAGCTTGCAGATGAAGTATTTGGTGTCAAATTTTTAGATGATGGTTTTGAGCTAAAGTTATACTTTTCTTGGAATTTATACACCCGATACTCTTTATAGTCTCACTCATCTTGATAGCACTTCCTTAATTTCCTTAACTTAACTTCATCTTGGTATGCCTGAAGTATCTCATACATTTTGTCAAAATTATTTTCCTCTGTTTCTGCCAAAGCTTTCATTTCAGCTATTTCTTTCTTTATACTTTCAATCCCCTCTCTGCTCTCTTGTGTTCTCTTGTAGCGTGTTCAATCACTACGTCTATCATTGTCATTAAACTGGCACTCAAGTTCTTCTCCCATGCAACTGCTAGATCCTTATACTGATTGTTGTGAAAAATAAGGAAATATGAGAATCCTTAGACCTCTGGGTATGCGTTTCTTCTGAACATAATTTTCAAGGGATACCTTCTCCCAATATTTGTCGATTTCTTTTTTTTGATATTCTTTCCAATTTGTTAAATTCAAAGCAAAGGTCTTCTTTTTTAGTACCCATGTAAGCAAAGGCATGTGTCATGCCTCCACGTACCATGAAGAGGTTCCTGGTTTCTTCCTCTTGATTTCGTAAGTATGCTGCCATTTTGAAAATAAAGGTAAGGGTAACGGGTCTGCCCAATGCCAGCCGAAAAAATATATTAGGGATCAAACAAGATCTGGCTTTAGTAGAGATTGATCTAGTTGGCGACTCCTTTAGATACCCTTTTCCATTGGTGAGCCTTGAGTAACAATTGATAGTCAATTAAGATAATATTGTCGTGTCTCGATGGAGAAAGCGGATATAGCCAGAAACCGCTGTAATGGACAGAAAGGAAAAAACTCCTGGATACTACGCCAAATTGTAATTTTTGTGATTTATTTATAGTAACACATTTTACCCTTTATCGATGACATGTGTTTGGCTAATTTCAGCCTTTTTAAAATCAGGGCAAAGTCTGTTTTTTAATCCACAATCAATGTATGTGTCCAAAACATGAAATGCAGTCATCGTATGCATGTTTCAGGTGCAATTGTCAAATCATGTGCATTCAAAATTAATAGTTTGTACAGAAAATAATAATATAAAAACAGAAAAATAGGGTTGGTAACGGGGAGTATTGGTAGGGATTGCGAGAAAGAAAAAGTATGGGAACTATGTTAAAACACTCGCAAAACAAAATCCAGTGTTTCTTATGTCTCATTCAATATTAGAGAAATGGTGGCTTACCATTGTTCATAGCTTTTTATTCTTGGTATTAAATTGTGTCATGGTTTTGATCCCATTATTCCTGTAGAATATACATATACAATTGTTTTATTGCGCTCCAGGCGCATGCATTCCAAAGGCAACAATTGTCCTGTATCGCTATCAAATATATCCTGCATATTCCCACATATGAACGTTGCAGCCCAGCCGATATAGTTCATCTCCAACTAGTGACTGCCTTACTTTCAATTCAATCTTGCTTATGTTGCTCATTGCAAAAATGTATTAATGTTGGAGCGTCACGGTTATGCTTACCCCATTCCAATACTTGTGTCTCTTAACTGTGCGAGGACGCTCGCATCCTCGTGGCATTTCCAACCCCAATCGTAATTAACTTTTAAATACCTAGCAGAAGACACTACGATAGTAATAAAGGAGGGAGACAAAGGAGGGAACATCGTCATAATGGATAGGGGAGACTTCCGAAAAATGGCCTGTAACCACTTAACATCACTGGGGTGCTACAAAACTTTAACAGAGAACCCTAAACCCGAGATTTTAAAACAGCTAGAGGAATATATTGCCAATTGGCATAAAAATTGGCATAAAAGGGGATTCAGCACAGATGAAGGAAGAGCATACTTTATGATAAACGAACCCATTACACCTACAATTTATTTTTTACCAAAGATACACAAAGACTTTAACAGTATCCCTGAGGGACACCTTATCCTCAGTGGGATTAGCTGGGTGACGGAACATCTATCGCAATATCTGGAGAATATTCTGAGACCAAGAGGAAGCCAAGTCAAATCCTAGCTGAGAGACACAATGAGTGTCATCAACAAATTGCAGACAGTGACATGGCAGGAAACGTATTTATTAGCCACCTTAGACGTCAAGGCCCCTTACACCTTGATACAACATAAATGGGCAATCACCACTATTGACTATGCTTTCAGGGAAGACTCTGCATCATACTACCAACAAGTACAGATGATAAAGGAAATGCTACAGTTGACATTGGATCATAATGTCTTTACCTTTGATGATTGGTTATACCAGCAAACAAAAGGATTGGCCATGGGCACAAGATATGCCCCAGCCCTGGCCAACCTCTTCCTGGGTATGTTTGAAGATCATGTAGTGTACAAAGAGTCAGACTTCAATAGCAAGGTTAGGTTTTGGACACAGATGAGCTCCTTCTCATTTGGGAAGGAACGACGGAAGAGTTTCAGGAATTTAATGATCAACAATGACTTTGTGATTGAGTTCACGGGGACATGTAATAGGATGCAGATTAACTTTTTGGACCACCCAGTACATGCTGAAGGTCAACATTTAGAAAACTGGACATTTAGAAAAAAAACAGAGGTGAACTCAACCTTAAATGCTAAGAGCTGCCATTATAAACCTACTATAAAAAATATCCCACTTGGAGAATACACTAAAGCAAGGCGTAATTGCGAGAAGGAAGATAGATTTGAGGAGGAATGTAATCTTCTGGAGAGACATTTTAAACAAAGGGGCTACACAAATGACAGTATTAAAGCAGCATATAATACGACAAGGAAAATGAACCAAGCACAAACACTGTTGGGCAAAAGCAAAGGCGAATCTACAAAACTGATGGAAGTGGGGTTTATCACAAAGTACAGTCAAAATCACTATGTTCTACACAAAGTTCGACAGAAACACGGGTACCTCCTCAAATTGGATAAACATATCAGAAACTACATAGGAGATAAACCATCAATGATCTTCAAACGAGCGGATACTATAATAAATATTGTGAGCCCATCATTACTAACAAACATAAAGAGCAAAAGAGATAAAACGTGGTTGGAAGTTGAAGATAGTGGATTCAGGAAATGCAGTATTTGCACTATATGTAAATATGTGCACGTCAAAACCAAAGAATTTTGACATATCCATGGTAAAATTATCAAAATCAAACAGACCATCAACAGCAGAACTAAATTTATGATTTATGGGATTATCTGTAAATGCCAGAAAGTCTACATCGGCAGTACTAAAAGAGAACTTCGAATTAGGATTTGTGAACATATGGCCACAATCTGAAGCCAGGACCCAAAGTTTCCGCTGGCATATCATTGGCAAACGCAGCACCAATTGGAGGATGAATCAGCCATTACATTTATAGGATTGCAACAGATATCACTTGGAAGAAGAGGAGGTGATAGACTTACAATGCTAAGACAAGCCAAAGAAAGAGTTCTCTGTTATCTAAACTCGACTGTGACAGGGTTGAACTCGGATAATGAAACAGCGTCTTTCGTTTGAAGATAGTTTATGACCCATGCAGGAGCTTAAAGGAGTAAGGAATGAACAATATCGCAAACGAAGTCCATTGACTTAAGAATGGTGTAGGCATAACTGATGTGATGTTTAATGTATCAGCTAAGAAGGTTACTATCACTAATGATGAAGTAGAAGGAAGGGATGGACAAACACGATTCAAGTATTGAACCGTATGTCAACTGTCTTACTTGCTGTATATAATTACATTCTTATGGTATGAATGTTTAGTTCTGCTGTAAAAAATATGTAGAATTGTATCTGTTGAAGTCTATACATTATTAAGACACAACATAAGTCGCTGATATGAGAAAAGAGTCTCATGTAAGTAATTCTCAAAGCAATTAGCAACATTATGGAGTCATATCAATATTGGAACCATAAAGCATTTTAACATGATAAACGGGCACTGTAAGTTATAGAGTATATGGAGAAGTTTTATAGAAATAGCATATTGCAATCTGGGATACTAACGTTAGAAAACCACCTGTGCACTTGGAAAGTGAACAGAGTAACACTTTTGTCTCTAAAGCTATCAAATATATGTAGGAATTCTTTATTTTGAAGAAAGTTTTTTTTGATAACATTACTTTTAACTTTACATTGGTAACATTTTCGAATGAAAGTTGCATATTATTAATTTGGTTTGAGCCCGATAGACGTAGATGTACACAGGACAATATGCTAACCGCTCAAAGATGGCGGCCCAGTCTAATTACCAAGGAAGGTGTAGAAGGACTAGTGGGGACATGGTGCGTCACCGCGGCAACATGTAAGGCTTCAGCTATGTTGCCATAATAACCAACTAACATAACTCTAAGAATGGTGTCGGGCACCCAAGTGTGAGAAGCCAATGCGCATTACTAGAAGCAGCATCTATGGTAAGCCGAACGAACGACAATTATCAAATAGGGAACTATTTTCATACTTAGGATATATGGATCGAGACTAACTGAAATTGACCGGGGTCGGATCTGCCACGAGGACACACACATTCTCACACAGTTAAGAGACTCAAGTATTAGAATAGGGTAAGCGTAACTGCAACGCTCCAACATTAATACATTTTTGCAATGAGCAGCATAAGCAAGATTGAATTGAACGTAAGGAAGTCACTAGTTGGAGATGAACTATCTCGGCTGTGCTGCGACGTTCATATGTGGGAATATGCAGGATATATTTGATAGCGATACAGCACAATTGGAGCGTTTGGAATGCATGTGCCTGGAGCACAATTAAACAATTTTGTATGTATTATCTACAGGAATAATGGGATCAAACTCAAGACGCAATTTAATACCAAGAATACCAAGCTATGAACAATGGTAAGCCACCATTTAGCTAATATTGAATGAGACATAAGAAACACTGGATTTTGTTTTGCAAGTGTTTTAACATTGTTCCCTTACTTTCTCTTTCTCTCAAACCCAACCAATCCTCCCCATTACCAACCCTATTTTTCTGTTTTTATATTATTATTTTCTGTACAAACTATTACATTTGAATGCACAATGATTTGACAATTGCACTTGAAACATGCATACAATGACTGCATTTGATGTATTGGGCACATGGATTGATTGTGGATTAAAAAACAGACTATGCCCTGATTTGAAAAAGGCTGAAGATAGCCGAAATACGTGTCATCAATAGAGGGCAAAATGTGTTATTATAAATAAATACAAAAAATCACAAAAATTACAATTTGGCACAGTCTCTGGGAGTTTTTTCCTTTCTGTTCATTACAGCGGTTTCTGGCTATATCCACTTTCTCCATCAAGACGTCACAATGTTATCTTAATTGGACTACTCAAGGCTCATCAATGGAAAAAGGTATCTAAAGGACTCACCAACTAGATCAGCCTCTACTAAAGCTAGATCTTATTTGATCCATAAGATAAATATAGCTCTCTCTTTTTCAGTCCTTACCTTAATTTACCTTTTTAAATAAGGACCTGAGGATAATGTTCTGAGGATAATGTTCTTATCTGTGATTTTGTAAATGTAATATAAGTTTAGTTAGATATGCATTAGTTGATACAAAAAGGTTTAATTTGGACTCTAATTTTGGAACTCTACTGTATCTCTTTTTAAATTGCTTTTACACAGTTAATGTTTGATACATTCTTGTGAAATTGTGTAATGTTCTTTTTTATGATATTGTAAAGGTTTGTAAATAAACCAAAACAATAAACAAAACAACAAAAAAAACAAAAAAAAATAAGGACATTTTTAGCTTAGTGGTGATTATTTTTGCCCACAAATCGTGAAATTTTAAAACAATGGGATCCTGTATTTTGTTTGGCATGTATGCCAAGAATGAATAACAAAGATGTATTGTAGGAGTATCAAAAACTATCCCTTCATTGAGAGTATGGCAAGTATCAGTAAAGTTAATGTTTGATACATTCTTAATGTTTGATACATTCTTGTGAAATTGTGTAATGTTCTTTTTTATGATATTGTAAAGGTTTGTAAATAAACCAAAACAATAAACAAAACAACAAAAAAAACAAAAAAAATAAGGACATTTTTAGCTTAGTGGTGATTATTTTTGCCCACAAATCATGAAATTTTAAAACAATGGGATCCTGTATTTTGTTTGGCATGTATGCCAAGAATGAATAACAAAGATGTATGGTAGGAGTATCAAAAACTATCCCTTCATTGAGAGTACGGCAAGTATCAGTAAAGTCAGTTCTCTCCTTGCCCTTAAGTATAGAGATATGAAAACAACTGGCTGCTCCAAAACACTGAGCCTTGAATGCCGAGAATAGGAGGTCATTTGTTGTTGTCATATGGTTGCATAAACAAAAGCGCTTGTTTCAAGACCTTAGGGAGACTTAGGTTTCTCTTTAGTTTTTGTCTTGCATTCAATGTAGAAACACTCTGGAAGGCACTTGATGACCTCAACATGACACGGTTGGTGCTGATTGGTTTTGCTGCTGTATTACTTGTTCACATTAGGTGAGTTAAGGTTGCGGCATAACCCTCCTGCATAAACTTTAATAGATGAGTCGCAGATGGAGTGTTCTATAAACAATTAATCTAATTCATGATCTGTTTGTTTCTCATTAGATTGTATTTACTTTGGAAGAACAGTGAATGTTGACAATTAAGAATTACAAATAAATGCTAGGTCCCAATTTGAGTCTTGGATAGGGTCTGAAGAAGGTGCCCATGAAGGAGAGTATGCCGAAACGTTTAGTGTGGCGTTGACCAATCCCCCTTTAGATTGAATTTTGCCTCTTTTTTGGGGGATGAGGGGGTTTAGATGATTAATTCTAGATGAAAATATTGCCAATTGATCAAAAATGTTAAATGAGATTGTGATTCAAATTTTCCAATGATCTGTACTTTATACTGAACAGATTATTTTTGGTCAGAATGTTAGTTGTTATTGCTTTGTATTTGTTTTATGTTTAACACTTTGGGTAAACCCATTAGCCACTAATCTGCCCCCCTTTCTTTGATCAAAGTGATGTGTCTTTTTATGTACTGTGGTTTATTATGTGTTAACATCTTAGGTGTTATCCAGCTACAGCTAAGGATGCACTTGCACTTTCAGGGTTTAAGAGATTACTTTTTACATGATTGTTTATATTCGTCTGTATTATAACTGTATTCGCCTCATCAATTAGGTTTGATTTGAACATGTTTTGTAATTAATAAAATTGCTAATTTGTACTTATCCTTTGTGCAAGAACATTAATTTAGTATATTCGTAAGCACACTTGACACATGACAGCAATAATTGCTGCACAGTAACCAGTGTCATTAGTGGGGATGAGGGGCACCTGGCAGAGAGGGCTAGTGGACATCGAGACAGTTGGCAGGAGGCAGAATCCTCACAAGGACCATGCCAGGGAAAAGCCAACTTCTGAGAAATGCCTGTGCTGAGCGCTAACCTACAAAATAATATCTGCTGGATTGTTTGCAAGGCAAGTTCATTTATTCAGTAATGATTTTGTCTGGGTTTGCTCACCACTTCACTAAAAGAAGAAACGACTTTGGCTCTGTTTCCAGTGGATAGATGGTCAACGAGTTCCACTTATTATCTACAGGATCAGAGGAACACAAAGAAGGGGTTCAATACGCAGTTAATCATATGGTCTCTTATTACATGGCCTGACTAGTGTCTGTTGTTGTTTTATGCCATGTTGTTTGGTATTTGTAAATCGGACATCTGCCATCAGTAGTGCATCCATCACCCCCAATAATCTGGTGGGAGTTGCACAAACCCATATATTTTAACACTGTGGGAAGCAGCTGTGGCTGGTGGCAGCAGTGGGCACCGATTTGATGTTCTGCCGTGGCACCGGTGTGCTATGAGATCTTGCACTGTTGCGATGAATCTTCAGTTTTGCCCTAATACCGCTTCCATTATTAATGTGATGATTGTTGTATGTTTCTTTGAGATGGCATCGACAGTAGTCAAATAAGGAATTATCCATGTTTCTACCTGATGGCATCTGCAGTATTTATGCAATACATCTTCTACGTTTTTCCTAATGGCATCTACTTTACCCATGTGATAAATTGCCCATGTTTCTGCCTGTTTCTGTCTGCACAATTGCGCTTTTCATTCTTCCATATTTCTTCCTGATTGCATGTGTACAATGTATGTTTCTTCATAATAGTTCCTGCACAGGTTTCCATGTAATAATCCATGTGTGCCGTCTGCCCTATCTATCCATGTGATGAATCATGCATGTTTCTTCTTGATTGCGCCTGCACTATGCCTGTGGTGACTCATCCATATTTCTTCCTGGTGACGTCTCCACAATCCATGCATTTGATTTTCTGATAGGTCCACTTGATGGCACATGCACATTTCCATAAAATGAATATTCGATATTTCTCCCTGAAGCCACCTGTATTATCCATGGATGGAATATTCCCTTTTTCTTCCATCTTGGCATCTGCACTATGCATGTGATAAATCATCCAGGTTTCATAAGGTGGGGCCTACACTCGCTGTATCTGCAATTCTTCTGTCTGTCTCTAGTTATTGCCCAGATATATGGTAACATATGCAGACTAATAGCCAGTCACAGCAGCTTAAATCTTTCTGAACACCGTGAAATGTTTACATATTTCTGAGCATATTCAATACTTTATCTATTTCCACACACAGGCATATGAATCACACGCAATCAGCCCTGTAATTGACAATAATTTTCCTTGTGAACCAGGTGGTGGTGCACCTGCGGATATGACAATACATTACCCCTCTCACAATACAGTGTCTTGCGAGTCCAGAATGCGAACGCTCGCTAGCAATCAAATGCTAAAGCCAGTCACGATGATCGTCCACAATCATTGTAATTCCAATAGTGTTCCGAGAGAGATAATGCATATTTATTTATATATTTATGTAGCGCCAAAGTCCACAGGCATCAGGGCGCACATCAACACGACGACGTCTAAAAAGGACTAGACAACAGAGATTACTAAAAGTAGTCTTTCCTACAGATGGAAGAACAGATGGGGCAAGAGGGGTAGTCATGGTGAAGGCACATTTCTCAAATAACAGAGTTTTTAGTTATTTCCAAAATGGAAGATAACGTTCTTCCAGTCACAACAAGGGAGGGCATTCCATGCTTGGTTGGCGAGAACCGGAAACAAACGTTAGGAAGTGATTATGGGGCCGATTTTGATGCGTTAATTATCAGAGGAGATTTTAATGATACAATGTACATAATTCAAGTGAAACATTGAATGTTTCACTTGAATTGTGGGGTGTAGGGCAACACACCCACAGATCACCAATCATCCACAGCCCTAACACACACTAATTTACATTCTTACAAGCGCTGTGGATCTCTGTTCTTTCTTTGCCCCTGTCTCGCCCTGGATAGGATGAGGTTGGCCAGGCCCAGTGGCATCCAAGAGACCAGGCTTAGCGAGTGGATGGGTGCGATGGGCCTGGTTGATGCCTGGAGGGCTAAGCATCCGGATGTGAGGGGATTTTCATTCCTTTCTTGGGCACATTGTTCCCTATCACATATTTATTATTTATTTACCACGAAGGATGGGGTTTGTGGAATTCAAGGGGTGGAGTACTTGCCGGACGGTCTCTCAGTACATTCCCTGCTTATAATAATAATAATAATAATTATTATAATTATTATGGAATTGAAACGGGGTGGGCGAGACTGCAGGGAATATGGCATCTCAATGCCCATCATCTCTTGACAACGGACCTGGGGCACACTTTAGGAGAAGCCACTGACAATTACTTACAAGAAATCCTGGGTAAGGTAGAGGCAGCAATGACTGAAGTGGGGAAGAGGGCGAAGGAAAGGTTGTGGAAGGCTGATGAAGTGTAAAGGAGGGCCAAGAAGCTGGAGGTCAAATGTAAACATGACAACACAGAGTCGGCCAAAGGGAACTGCAAAGGGCCCAAGACAGGCTGAGGGAAATAGCACTGGACGAGGTGAAACATAAAGGCTGGGCAAATGCAGGGTGTATGAACAGGGAGACAAGAGTGGATGTCTCTTGGCTTGGATAGCCAAACAGGAAGACAATGACAGGTCAGTGTCGGCTGTCAGAGATGACCCTAGTACCTCAAGGGTTAAGAAGCAAATAATTGCAGATACCTTTGCGCCTTTTAAGCTAAATTATATTCTGGAGTCCTGAGAAGGAAAGAGGCAGAGATGACATCCTATCTGGACTCACTCCCTTTGAGAAGAATATCCCTGGCCCATAGGGAGGCTCTCGAAGATGACATGATTCTAGCTGAAATAGAGCGCAGCACTACACAACTGCAAAATGGCCCCACTCCGGGTCCAAATGACCTTCCACCTGATCTCTGATAATTATTGGGGGACAAAGTGAGCTCATATATGCTCTCCATGTTTCAGGAAAGTAGGACAATAGGCAGGTTATCCACTGACTTTCAAGAAGCGGTTATCGTGCTGTTTCATAAGAGTGGCAAAGTCGTGAAATCTTATGAGTCTTAAAGACTGATTTCTCTTCTTAACAGCAGGGTTAAAATCTTGGCGAAATTACTTGGCAATAGGTTACTGACAGTTCTTTCCCACCTGATTCAGAGGTATCAAAATGGCTTTATGCCCGGGAGATCAACAAGATTTAATTTAAGATGGCTGTTTGGGCTGCTGGCCTCTGCAGATTGGTTACCCGCCGGAACAAGGCAATTCTCTCCTAGGACTCTTACAAAGCCTTTCACTCTATTGATTGGGTTTCCTGTGGGCAGTTTCAGCATAGATGGTGTTTGGGCCCTCATCATTAGATGGATATGACTGCTCTATAAATCCCTGACAGCACTTGTGAAGGTGAATGGCCGAATGTTAGAACCCTTCCCTTTACAGCGAGGCATGAGAGAGGGTTTTCCCCTTTGAGCCTTTTTATTCATGCTTCTGATCAAGGCTCGTGCAGTGGCAAAAAGCAGGGATGGACTGTTTACAGGTATTGGCCAGCTGAGGGGGTCACGTGGATATGATATTGCTCCTTGCAGAAGATATGCTCCTCTATGAGAGCATCCCAGAGTCATCAATATCAAGGGCAGGTGAGTTACTTAGGGAATATGGGTCCTTCAGTAATCTGGGGGTGTACTGGGGAAATTCCCTTACTACATTCTTATGGGGGAAAGAGAAGATCATGAGCCCTGAGGGGACCCCGAACCCACAAAGGACCAGTTTAAGTACTTGTGGATTGTGATCTCTAGGGATCGAACACAATTTGGGACCCTCTGGTGACACAATTGGTCAGGGATGGCAAGAGGTGGGCGTTTTGTTTGCTGTCGCTCCGGGGCAAGGTGGCTCTGTTTAAAATGATAACACTGCTGAGGACCCAGCCATTGCCTTAGAAAGGATAGAATGGGTTCTTGGCACCCAAACCATATTCTATATGGAAGGAAGAGCCAAGGTGAGTTCCCACAAATGGGGAAGTTGATGGTCCTGGCATGGAACATTCCGATAGACAAAATGAGGGAAGGGGTTAGGTTGGCCCAGGATCACCAATTACGGGGCAATAGATCGATTCCAGAATTGAAGGCGGTCCAGGGACGACTGGGGTGGGTGGATAAATAGGTGCTGAAAGTCGGGGACGTTATAGGCACGGAAAGCATAACTTCTTTTTAGGACCTGAGAAATGCATTTGGAACAACCTCTAGGATTATGTACCAATATATACATTTCATCAGGCTCTCAGGGTGTACATAGGAAGAGAACCGGATTTCATGCGAGAGTCACCACTACTCAGATTAGTAGCAAATATAAAACTAGATGCCAAGCCGATGTTGACGACTAACAGATGGCTAGTCAGTAAAACATTACTGACCAAACTTAGGGAGAGGTGGGAAGGCGACTTGGACTCCTCGGAGGATGAGGAATGGGAGGCGGCCATTAGGAACACACAAATAGATTGCCATTGATACCATACTTAGGCCATTCAATATAACATTCTACACTGGATGTACTACACCCCACGGACACTGTATAAAATGGGGAGAAGGGAAGGGGACAGGTGTCCCAAGTGCAAGACGGAAGAAGGGGCACATATCCACATACTCTGGTCCTGTACTAAAATGTGTCCTTTGGGGAGAAGTGCTTGACATTCTTAACACCTTGGTGGAAAAAGATTTTCTCTTGGATCCCAAACTATGTCTTCTGGGAATATTGGGGGGACACTTTGCTCACAACATACAAGAGGTCCCTCATGAATCTCACATTTGCAACAGCCAAGAGAGGTATAGCAATGAAATGGGGAGGGGAAGAAGGGCTCTCTTTGCACAGGATGTGATGAATATATGCATGGGCATGGAGAAACTAGTGTATAATAGCAGGGGCACCCCTGCCTCCAAGCCACTGATGCCATCTCGCTTGTTTCAATCATTGGGCTAGGCTGAGCATAAATGAATGCCCACATACCTACACTACGAGAGGCCTCCTTTGCTGAGTAAATGGTTCTGAAAAATATGTCAATTACTTCCCAAACAGGAACGTCCACCACAAACAACAAAAGGGGTGGGTTTACTCTGAAGTAATGCAGGACGCACACACCTCTCTAAACAGCTATTCATTCATCTGCCAACCTGTTTCACACAAGCTTCTCCCATGCCCAGGCTAAGTGTAGTGTCTGCGCCAATATGAAATGAGTGGGATGAGAATCCCACAGGGTCAATGCCTGCCTGTTTTTAAGCGCCATACCATAAACGCTCACAAACTGACATTTGGTCAGAGGTGAACTATCAAAATCAACTAGAAGATTGGAATGAGGATGCTGGACTTGCACCTAAATTCTTTTTTGATTCCTCAAAGGGGCACCAGGGATGACCCGGTGCCATAAGCAATACCACCCACTGCCTTTTACCTGTCTAGTCCGTTATAGACTTGTTTATTTCCATGCTCTAAGTCGGACTTTCAATGTATTTCTTTATTTATTGTTGCATTTATTTCAGCGCACAAAAAACTGTGCAACATCTAGGCGCTAGTTACAGAAAGTGCATGGTACATTGGTGAACTGCAAAAATATGCATAAGGTTAAAAATATGCATAAGGTTACAGGCATGGAATGGTGTGTGTACACAGACTGGCCTAGCCTTGTCTCATGTTACGGGGCTACATCGGGCAGCATATGAGTCAAAATAGGTACAATTACACAGACTGGCAAACCTCGTCTCATGTTATGGGGGCTACATCAGGCAGCATATGAGTCAAGATAGGTACAATTGCGCAGACTGGCCAAGGCACACCTCATGGAGTGAGGGGCAGCAACAAGCAGGCTGCCCCTCTGTAAGGACTGCGCAGGTGCGTGAACAGGAGTAGTGCAGCGTGGGGGAAAGGTTTAACTATGTGAAGCTTACTCTGAGTAGAAGAGGGAAGAAGGCTGCAGAGATGTACAAACACCTAGATTCTATTTTTTGTAAAGGCACTTTATGAAGCATGCATAACATGGTGATGGTATTGTTCGTGGTGGATAGGAAGCTATCAATGGGCAGAGGGGAAAGAATATGAGTATGAAATGTTGCAGGTCAGTAAAAAGTGTTGCGTGAGTTGAAGAGACAGGTTAGGTGAGTTACATTCATCCTGCAGGGTAAGCAATGTACAAGTTGCGTGTTTACCACAATTTTAGGACAAGACCAGCACATTAGGGTGCTGTGTTGAACACACGCTTAGGTGGCACACTCAATGCAGGCTTGTGTGGGCGCATCTAAGGAGACTAGGGTAGCCCCAGCTGATTATCGATTAGTCATGAAAAAGTTTATCGCATCGTCAAGGACAAATACACTTCTGTCTGCACGTAAAGTACAGGCTGTGGCAGTTGGAGTAATGCGGGCACTCATGTCGACCGCTGACGTTAAGAATGGCAGGGTAGGACATCTAGTATATAAGGGCTCCTGCTTAAGAACCCATTCTGCCCAGGAGGACTAAATAATAAAAAAAACAAGTGAATGGGTCTGCCTTTCCTATACCTGTGTCTCAATTGTTGGTTCTGTGTAAAGTACAAGACACACCTTGTTGAGTTTAATACAAAGTATATGTATTTAAAGTTAGAGACCTCATGGTCTAGTTGCACACATGAATATATATTTATCCAATTGTTCTAAATTCTTATGGGAGCCACTTTGAACAGTTGCACACAATCACAATCAATAATTTAGTCAAAGAAAAAACAATTTGAAATCTTAAAGTCCAAGTTGGAAGCAGTTTAGAGTTCTTTTACACGTGTAAACCTTTCAGATTTTTAAAATCGCGGCAAACTTTTCATTGTACGATATTCACGATAACGGGAGAATCACACTGTTTTGATATGCGGTTTTGGGTTCTATGGATAGCTACAGATGTTAGGTACAAGTAGGAGTTTTGTTTCTATCACAAAAACAGAGAGTTATAGAAGTTTTAGCAAAGGTCATTTTGCAAGATAGGCGCGAGAATGGAAAACAGAAATGCATTTTTGAAAATGACAAATGGGTTTGCTTACACTATAGGATGACTATGAAAAAGTGAATACCACACAGGGATCTTACAGTCACTTGATCACGGTGACCCGCCTGCTAAGGAAACTCGACTTCTTCAGATAAGAAAAGGGTCAGCGCAAAGATGGTTCTAACAATACTAGTTATGAAGGAAAGATAGGACGGGTTTGAAATAGGGATAAGACAATGCAAATATACTATGGGCCACCGTTCTTCCTATTAATACTCACAGGATAAGTTTTTTTGAATGGACCGTCAGCTCTGGTCATAGGATTGGTCTGGTGTAGGAAAGACAGCACCTCAGGTGCGGTACTGGATCAGTTATGCTGGTCGCCAGATTTGCACAGGATCTGCCCTCCTAGTCTGTAGGTATTTGAATCAGCTTGATGGCGAGTTCCTCAGACAAGCCTAGTGGTGGCAAGCCAAAGAACTTCAGGATACTGGCTCAAAAGGCCTTCTCCCACCACCCAGCGCTTTGCTGGGTAGAGATAATAAATTTGAGGATTTGGGCCTTGCTGAAATCAATAGTCTCTATTGCTGGCAAGAGTCTTGACATCTGGATCTGGGAGAATATTAAAGCTGGATGTACGATGCTGGATCAGAGTGCTTCACAGGAATCAGGAAAGTGGCTGGATCAGTGAGTCCCTATGTGTTGTCAGCTGTCTTTATTTATGCTATAGGATGACATCAGAAAGGGGGTGTGTGGGCCGGTTTAGCTAAGCTTGCCCTTGTGAAAGGTGATTGGGTCAGAGTCTCCTCCCTGCCTTGATAGGAGGAGAGAAACAGAGTGTCATCTTTATGGTATAATTTTATGATGCTGAGAATCCACCCCTAGCCACTGGAACACAAAGTCCAATTTTGGCAAAATGTACACATGTGCAACCTCTATAAAAATCACATACACATATTGCATATTTTATGGAGTATCTTATCCCCAAAATCCCACAGCTCTGAGACTTTGTTTCAAATTTCTGCAGAATTTTGTCAATTTTGTAATGAGAACATGTTCCAATATTTCTGTAAATATACATGTTAACCATGGGAATGTGTGTATAAAGTTTCACAGTTCTAGCTAGAATACAGTCCCCATAAACACACATTTATTGCCATTCCTGTTCAGAATAAGCTACACGGTTGTACTAAGTTTTCATAGGTAGTGCAAACATTTAGGTTAATTAATCTGCCATTTTCAGATTTTGCACCGCTTCTGACAATAAGTTATACACCTTCTTAATATGTCCATTACATATCCTGTTAACACCAAATGGTCAGTATCTGTCAATCCTTGAAGCATGTGGTAGCCCTCTCCTTTGGAATTGTCTTCTGTCAGCCAGGAGTTTCCTGGGCTGCAGCAGTTTTACGACCTTTCACACCTTCAATATTCTGGGTTGCAGCTTGGTCATTGTTCCTTCGCTTTCTGTAGACAAGATTCTGTTCTAACCTGCAATTAACACCTCCCAGTGAGTTTCTGCTGAGAGGAAGGCCCTCCTTCTCGGAGAAAAACCTGCTTTTCCAGTTCTTGCAGCTTCAGCCAGGCTAATTAACTGCTTAAATCCAGCAAAACCCAAGTTTGTTACATCAAACACAAATACATTTCTTTCTTGGCCTTTAAATCTGTGGGAAAAAAACACAACTAAAATCTGTATTCCTTTTTGGCAACAATCCTTTTTATGTTTGCTAATCCAGCAAACTTTTTAGTTTTAGGTCACTGTTAAAGTATCATCAGTACTCATCTGACAGCTATCATTCAGGTATCCACGGGTACTGCACCCAGATTTTGGCATAGGCTGTCAGTTCACAGACTTTGGATGTTTCACAATGCTTCATTTGATACATGAATTTTAGCACCAGGCAAGATTGTAAATGTTGAAAAGTGTTGTGTTATGGGCATTTTGGAGTTTTTTGACAACAAAGCAAATGTCATTTGTAGGCACATTTTTGGGTTTCACTTGCAAAGTGCTGCTTCTCTCGCTGCACTCTGTTTGCTGGTCATGGAGTCCACTGGCACATTTCTGTAGGGTGTGCCCTATACCACCGCACATGTACCATGGGTGGCATGCTGTGCATCCCTCTTTTTGTTTGCTGAAGCACATGGTTTTTGTAGGTTTTTAGCGTGCGCAAGGGTTTTGCCGCCATTGTTGCTCTTTCTTTCAACATAACTGGCAGGGTGATGCTGCATAGCGGAGTGGGTAAATACATCTCACAGTGCCCCCCGACTTGGTTTTGATCGCCCATCAAGGGGAAGTCGGGAGATTTGGATGTTCCTTTCTTTTGTCCATGATGAGAAATTCAGCGGCTTCTCCCGTCAGTGCTGGAGGTGACCCGCTCTCCTCGCCAGTTCAGGTCAGTAGTATTGCTGATTCTGGTTGGGCATATTGCTGGTTCTGCTTGGGAGTATGGCGCGGCACTCCGTGCCCCTTGGGTCTTTCCTCCCGGTCCCCGAGTGGTCCTCCTTGGTAATCCTATGGATGATTCTTTGTCCAGATGCTAGAAGATAGAACAGAACATGGTTATGGATATTTTCCCACTACTGTGTCCAGACGTCATCTGGGGATGTCAGCAGTGGGAAAGACACTTGCATTGGTTATAATTAACAATATTCCCCATCTATGTTTACTACTGGTCTTAACACCCTTCTTGCACATACACAGTGAATATTTAGTGATTATTCTATATTTCCGGATTTTCCCCTTCTGGATTTCCGGTTGTCTCCTCTTTTTGCCGCAAAGTAAGCCTGGGATGGCAACTCTTCCGCTGGTTTATGAGGACCCACTTGTCCTCCCCTTCTGCCAAACTGCCCTTGGGGATGCGGATTCTGTAGCGACTGGTGAGATTCAGTCCATAATTTCAAAAGGACCCTGCCAACTCGGGAGGAATTTGCGCTCTTTGGCTTGGTTCCTTTGGAAATTGTACAAGTAGACCCGGTCTCCTACTTGATATTCCTTTTTAGTTGTCTTAAGGTCATAGTGGGTCTTTATACTGTCTGCAGATCTCTCTAGATTCCGCTGAGCATAGGCAAAAGCATGTTGAAGGTGTTTTCACAGATTCTCAACATACTCATGAGTTATGGAGGCATTTATCAAGGTCTGCTCTTGGGTTCTGTAGAGCAGATGCTGGGGTAGCACCATCCTTTGTCCAGTCATCAGCTCAAATGGAGACATTTTTGTTGCAGAAGAAAGGGTAGATCTGATGGCCATCAGGACAAGTGGTAATCAAATGTCCCAACTTGGCCAAGAATCTGCCACACAATTTTTTAATATGCTCACAATTGTTTTATTGTACCTCTTAACTCCACCACTAGAGGCTTTCCGGTAGGCAATGTGTAGTTTCCTTTTGACCCCAAGTATCTCCCACATCTTTGTCATCACTTTGCTAGTGATGTGGGTACCTCGGTCTGAATCAATCCTTTGGGGTAGTCCAAAACGTGAGAAGATGTGATTGATCATCAGGGCAGCTGCTGTTTCTGCCTTGCAATTTGGGGCCGGGAGGCATTAGATCCATTTAGTGAACAAGCATGTTACAGTCAACATGTACTTTTCCCCCTAGAGGAGCGAATCACGGGCCTGATAAAATCGACTTGCAAATCTGACCAAGACAGTGTCATCCCCCTCTTTTGGAGGGGAGCACAGTGTGTGAGTGATGTCGGCTAAAATTGTCCACAAGCAAGGCACCCCTTCAAGTACTGGTCGAGGTCCTGCCCCATGTGTGGCCAGTATACAACTTCTCGCAAGATTTCTAATGTATGAAACCCCCGATGACCGACTTTGGCCACATCCTGGGCGTGACTTAACATCAGGCTTCGGAATGAGGTGGGGACCACCCACTGGTCATGGCCAGATATGGATTTCCTCACCAACAAACCGTCTTGGATTCAGAACATTTTTTGACATTTCATAAACACTCTGAAGTCCTCTTTCCCAATGTAATCGGTATCCGTCAGGGGAAAGTTCTCAGGGTTCTCAATGTGTTGATAAAACTTACCAATTATTGGATCCTCTTTTTGAGCCGTAATCAAATCAGCATCTGGGGTCTCCTTACTCCATTGTGCAGTGGAGAGTTCATTGTGAGCATTTGTCTGGGACCTAGTGATAGCAGTGACCTGGATTTCCGCCAACAGGGACTTGATCTCAAGTAGATCCCCTTGGGTGGCTCTGGTTTTGGCCAGCTGATCAGCTAGGTAATTTCCAGTTTTGTCTGCTCCCTCTACTTCAGAATGACCTTTAATCTTTTTCCAGTAGATGGTTATCCCATTCGAGGTGACCAAATCATCAATATTTTGTATTAATTTTCTGTGTTTTAAAGGTTTATTATTAGCACATATCATTCCTCTGGTTTTCCAGTTAAAAAGGTGCTCCACGAACCCGTTTCGTACATAGTCTGAATCAGTGATTATGACCAATTTGTGGCATTGGTGTTGGACAGCAGTGAGGATGGCTTGATGCACAGCAATCAGCTCTGCAACTTGACTACTTTGGGATGCCGATTTTGTACCCAGCAGAGGGTTTTGGGTCATCATTCACCCATGCATTCCCTACGCCGGCCACAAGTTCCTTTTCCCCGTTGTTGTCAACATGGGAGGAGCACCCATCCACATAGACAGTGGGCATTCCCTCACACTTGTCTTCTTCATAGACTTTGTGTGGGGAATTAAGTTATGCCTCCAAGTTGTCCTTGATTTTAAGACTTTCGTCCTCGAGACAGTTTTCTCTGGCACAATCATGCAAGTCAGCCAGACCTTGCGCGAGGGGACTCTTCTTGTTTTGGCCATATCTGACCGTCAAAGGAAAGCCTTGCATTGACAGAATCCAGGAAGTAATTCTGGAATTACTCACATTTCCGGCCCGGATTCTGTCACTTTGAAGATATTGCAAAGGTTGGTGTGGATTCTCCACTATGATGTGTTCCCCCTGGATAAACGGGCAGTAATTCTTCAATGCTCACACCATTTCCAGGAGTGCCTTCTCACAATTGTTGAATTTTTCCTCCACAGAGGATAAAGTCTTACTCGCATAGGAGATTACTTTATTGACCTTGTCATGCTTTCGATATAATACTGCAGTCACGCATGTATTTGAGAACCCTGTCTCCAAGAAGAACTCCTTGGTTTTGACAGGGTAAGCTAGGCAAGGCGCTTGTGAGAGGCTTCTTTTGAGTTGTCTTACTGCCTCGGATTGTTCTGGACCCCACCCCCACTTGACCCCCCTTCAACAGATGGATCAGGGGTCTTGTGATCTCTGCGTAATCCTCAATGAACTTTCTGCTGTAATTAATCAGTCCAAGGAGGCTCCTTAGTTCCCGCAGAGTTGTGGGGTCTTTTATTTTCTGGAGTGCTACTACTTTCTTTTCCTGGGGAAAGAGACCTTCAGGAGTTATCTCATGCCCCAAGAAATTGACACAGGTCCTGCACCACTGTGCCTTTTGGAAAGAGAGTTTTGCTCTGGCAGCCCTCAACTGTGTCAGGACATAACGGATCTCTGCTATTTGTTCCTCCACAGTTGAGCTTTTGATCAGAACATCATCTAGATAGGCCAGGTTACCCCTGTCACCCAAGTCGGGCATGGCCTTATGCAGAAAGATGTTAAATTCATTGCCGGAGTTGATGTATCCGAAGGAAGTCCAGTCCAAGTGTACTGATGCCCCCTGAAGGTAAAGGCCAGCTTGGATTGGTCCTCCCTACTGACAGGTACAGTCCAGTACCCATTGGTCAGGTCGATGGCAGTGTATAGCTTTGACCCCTGGATCTGGGCTAGCCCTTGGTCAATGTAGGGAGGAGGGCATCGGGAAGTATGGACCTGTTTGTTGAGCTCCCTTAGGTCAGCACAAAGTCTCCACTGGCCGTTTGGTTTCAAAATCCCCAGCACTGGATTATTGAAGGTGCTGTGGACTGGACGAATTATCCCATGGGACTCAAGGGGCCTCATTCCGAGTACGGCGCTAACCAATGGCGCTATTAACGCCTTGGTTGACGCCGTACCCGGACCGGCAGCGCCTTGGTGGTTGGCGGAATTACCGCCCCATTCCAAGGTTGGCGGGGCGGTAATTCCCCAATCCCCATTTACCCTTCCCCATTCCCATTCTTGCCCCATAGGGCATAATGGGAGTGGGGAAGGCGTCAATTACGCCACCGTAAATTACGGTGGCGTAATTAACATCAAGGTCCCTTAGCGCCATGGTATTTAACGCCTGCTAAAAGCAGGTGTTAAAAGCACCATGGCGCTAAGGGAACTCGGAGTATGGCGGTAAGGGATTACCGCCACCGCTCTCGTTAGCGGTGGCCGCTATCCCTTACCGCCATACTCGGAATGAGGCCCACGGTTCTTAATCATTTCAGTAAGGGACTCCATTGATGCGAGAGGCAAGCAATATTGCTTCACAAACACTGGAGTCATGCCAGGTACCATGGGAATTGTTGTTGTGTGGATGTCGGTGCGACCACAGTCATATGAGTCCACCGCAAAGAGATCTTGAAAATCTAAGAAAACTTGTTTCAATGTTTGCTTTTGCTCCAGAGTCTCGCGGGCATCAGCTAGGTTGACTCTCTCTTCAACCATCTGCCTGAAACCTGGAAAGACTTCTGGTTTGGCTATCTCAGCGGCCTCCTCCAGATGGGTGGAGAAGTCCCTGGTCAAAGTATTGATTTGGACTGATGGCTTCAGGTGGGGAAGGGAGTCCTTGTGGTCTTGAAAAATAACCTCATCCCTCCTTAAGTCACAGGTCACACCTTCCTTACCATAAGGGCAGGAAGAGTATACCAGGAAATTCCCCCCATGCCGGGTGAAGATCATGTCTGGTGTTGTGTCATCGTCGTGATCACTGTCAAAACAGACCTTGGGGATTGGTCCTAACAGTTTGTTACCTAAATCTATGGAAAAATGTTGGTCATCAACCACCATTCAAATAATGGTTCCTGCACCCAGAGTGATACTCTTTAGGTTGCTATTATCTACCTCTATTGGAATGGTGTCTTGTTCTATGTTGACTCGTGGTGTTGGGTTTACCCACAGCCCTTACTGTTGGAAATGAGCTTTGAGATGAACATAGGCATCAGGATTTTTCGGTTTCTGTCCTCTTTTAATCTTTACTTCCAGTGAGAATTGTCGGGTCCGTTCTGGGAAGGTGACTTCCTCTCCAATCTGAATTTCAACTGCATATGGCAGCAGTTGAGCTGACCGAAATGCTTTCTCTGGGTCATCAAAGTCCATGGGATTACCCGCTAATCGGGACCAGGCTTTGAAGTTTATTAAGTCCAAACTAATGGCAAAGCGATTGAGAATGTCACTGCCTAAATAAAATGCAGCAGGGACATCTCGCACGACCCAACAATTATGGACTATGCTGTTGTTGGCTATGGAGATTTTGAGCATACACTTGCTAGGCAGGAGATGTTTGGAATGGAGTGTTTCCAGGTCCATTTCCAATTTGTCTACCAATTTAAATGTGGGAATGGCTGGATCATTTGGGAGTTTGCGAAACATGGCCTCGCTGATAAAGCTCTTACCGTTGTTCACACATACTCGGGCGAGAACATTGTCCTTCCCTTCATTTAACTGAATAGGGATGAACAACTGTTCTCCGATTTTCAGAATGTCAGCCAAACTTTGAGCTGATTTCTCATCATTTTGGACTATAGGAGTAGGATTTTCTGATTGTGAATTAGTATAGAATTTCAGAGTGTTCCCTTCCAGTGTGGAATGCCACCTTAGACTGGAAGGAAGGTTGATTTTCAGAAATAGAGACGACTCCACATCACCAGTTTGTTGTCCTACTGCAATTACTGTCACATCTGGGATTTGGTTGTTCTGGAAGTGGAATTCAATTTGGTCAGGTCTCTGCTCAAACATATGGCATGTGCCATTTAAACTAACATGGTTGACCCTATGTTTCAATTTTATTGGGGGCTTAGTCTGGGTCCAGATGACCTTGTTTACACGATCTATGAGGGGAGACAATCTACACAGGATGTCATTCCCTAGTAAACATGGTGTGCCCTCTGGAGTCACAACTATGACCGGGTGCTTCACCTTGTGTCGCCCAATTTTAATATCTAAATCCGCAGTCCCCTTGACAGGAATTTCATTCCCATCGAAGTTGTGAAGTTGTCCAGGAAGAGGGGTGAGAGGGATTACGTATTTCTCCCCCCTTCCCAAATTCAGCTGATCAAGGGCCCTTTTTGACAGAAGGGTGGCTTGGGATCGAGTGTCCACCAGTGCCAAAATTGTACATTGCCCCTGTATTTGGACCGGGCATAAAATCTTCCCTCCTTCTCCTCAAGGGGGCAAAGATAATGCACATTTTTGGTCAATTTTTGGGTTCATTTCTTTGCTTTGGATTCTGACAGAGGGGTAATTTGGGCAGGCTTTTGTTTGGGATCTTGGGAACCTGTAAGAAAAAGGTGGCAATTGGATATGGGGACGTTTTGGGTTCCCCTGGTTCCGATTCTGGGCTGCCCCCCCTTTTTGGAGGCAGTCACCAGAATTGGTTTGAACAAGGGGATTTTCTTGCTGGTCATTCTGGGGTTTAATGATGGGCAGTTTTAACTCGGTCCCCACATCTACCCAGTCTTGATCAGGATCTCTTGGGACACATTTTTCTTTGGGAGGAGTTCCCCCATCCCTGAAGGAGAAGATCCTTTTCCCAGAATCCTCTGAGGACCCCTCTCCTTCAAATTGGAAGATTTTTACCTCCTCCCCAAAATGGGCCTTTTTAGGCTTTCTATTTCTTCTACCCGCCCTCTGTTCATTAGGTTGCAGACTTTCAGGGGCAGGAGATTCTGGTTCCGGTTCCTGGGTTTCCAGGGGCTTTCCACAAGTGGGGAAGGAAGCTTCCTCTAAGGCTTTACACCCCCCTTCCCCCTGTACCTCCTCCTTGGGAACCGGTGGGTTGTTGGGGTTCCTCCCCGTCATTGTTCTGGAGCACCAGACCCTTGATTTGAGGAGTTCTGAGTCGACATGTTCATTGGAGGGTTTTGCTGTGCCCTCAACATGCGACCCAGATCCTGTGCCATGTTCTGGACCTGGTGCTCCAGTTAGGACACCCGCTCTGGCTGCTACGGGGTCCTCTGGTCTACCCTTGGTTGATCATGGGAAGGGCAACTGTCCCTTCTCCCATAATACCCCTGGTTAGGATAATTTTGGTACCGCTCCACCCTTGGGCTCCCCTCTCCCGAATTGGGCTGTCTGGGCTCAGGAAAGTGGGGGGAAAAGAAGGGTTGTTTTGGGGGTTGGTGTTTGGCAGGTACTGGGGAAAGAAATTCAACCCGGCATTTGAGGGATTACTGCCCTCCTGGGGGAAGTGAGGAGGGAAGTTTCCTGGGTTGGCAGCTGTCTGGTTGGACCCCCCCTTAGGCTGGGGGAGTCCACATATAGCCCAGGATGGGTCTGTTGCCCTTGTAACGGGGGCTGTTGTAGTCCGAGGAGTTAGGGGTCCCATTTGTGGGGTTACCTCCCTGACTCCCTGTTTGGGATTGGCCCGAGGGCCTTCTGGGTCTTGGGCTAGTAGGATTCTGTGCAGGAATGATTTTAGGCCCCCCATCACCAGATCTAAAATGGGGGCAAGCTTCACCTCCGCCACCTTATCAGCAGCAGGGGTGTTGGTTAGTTTGGGGCTTTTGTTAGCACTTTTACTTTCTAGTGGCTTCTGCACTTCGTAGATGCGAGTTGCTTGTTCAATGACCCAATCTAGTGATCTTTTCTCATGAAAGTCCCTCACCAGCTGGGTCATAATGTATTTAGGGAGTGAATGAAAGAAGATATTGACAAACTCCCTGCTGTCTGTGCGCACCCTTCTGGTGGTCTGCGCAAAGGCACGTTTCAGTTCTTGGACAAATTCTTGTGGGGCCTGGTCTTCTCCACATTGCAGGTTGTAGGCTGCCTTGCGGGCCTCTGAGGATTTCTATGGATTGAAAAATGCTTTAAGATGGCCACCCTATATTTGGACCATCTTAAGTGGTTCTGATCCTCCAGCCCCGCAAAGAAGCTGGAGTACTCAGGTGAAAATGTCCACTTGACATACTGAATACAACTTTGGCAGTCCTTCAGGTGGAAAGTCTCCATCATTTGCTCAAACAGCTCAAGGTGCTGAATATTTGTCATTTTTATGGTAGGGTGTTATGACACTCCTAATAGCCTTGATTTGCTTGGGATCTTTCACTAAAGCTCTCTTAACTTTATTGGCCTTTTTAGTTTTGGTCACCCTGGTCCACTCATCCTCTGACTCGGAGGCACTGCTACCAGAGGTGGCTGTCTGATCTTCTAGGCTCTCCCTGATTCTGCGAGCTTGGGAATGGCTAGCAGAATTTGGGGGCCTACCCACCCCCCTCCCCACCGTCCTAGCTGAGAAGAGGTTTTTAAGATGATCTTAGTGGGCCTAGTCTCATGGAATTCCCCACCAAATTTGACTGACTGATCTCTTGGTAGGTTATGTTTCTGAGGATCCAGTTCTCTGATTCTCCCCTCACTGGAGTCTCCCTGATCAGAGAGGCTGGCCCTAGCATTTGGGAGCCTGTACATAGATGCCCGCCCATCCATTGCTGGGAGGCATTGATCCATCAGTCCCATATTTCCCATGGAGTTGAAGTCTACCATCCCCGTGGCCCTTGGTTCACATGAGCCAGTGGACATGGGATTGGCAGAGTCCATGGAACTGAAGGGATTGAGGTCCCTGATGCCAGGGTTCCTGAGGTTATGCTCAGGAGTTTCTCTCTCCCATCTTACCTCATCTTTTCCAGCCCCTATTTGCTGATGACATGCCAAAATCTGACCTTTTTGCTCCTCGATTAAGGCCTTACTGGTCTCTATGAGTTGTTCTTGCATGGCTATCTGTCTATGGAGCCTGCCATTCTTTTCACAGAGACCCTCATTGTCTCTCTGTGCTCCCTGCCTGATTTGGGAGTATTGTGCCAATTTGTGCTGCAGGAGACTCACCTCCTGAGTTTGGTCCTTACTGGTCTGATTGTTCTTTGCCAGAGCATCCTCCAGCCGCATGGTGTGCTCTAACAACTTTTCATAATCAGTTTTGATTTCCTCAAATTCCTGAAGGGCCAGGTGATTTTCTTCTAACTTTGTTTTTAAATGGCTGACTTCCTGTCCTAAGGCGTCCCTCTCTTGGCTTAGAGTGCCCCTCTGTGCAGCCAGGTCGTCCCTCTGTTTTTTAAGGGCACCAGCTTTCTGGCGCTCCTCATCAAACTCTGTTTGGGATTCTAGATCTTTGATAATTAATTTATTATTTTCCTCTTTTATGGATTCTAGGCAGTTTTGCAGGGTGACTGTTCTGCACAGACGCTATTATTATTGAATTGCTGCTCCAGCTTTTGTTGGCTCTGTTGTAGTGAGTCCAACCTTTCTTGACACTCTTTTTGCAGTGTCTGTATCTAGGTTTCTTGCTCTGCATTCTTTTGCAGTAAGAGAGCCAGATCTTCTTGGAGTTTGGCGGCATACTGCCTAGCCTCTGTTCCAGATTCTTGGCTACTCTGGAGCCTTTGCTCTGCAGAGACCAGATTAGTCTGGATTGTCTGCATTGGTTCCCCTTGCCTCTTTGTGAAGTCTACATGGTCTGCGTACTTTTCCTGTATGACTCCTATGTGGAGGTACAGGGAGGCCAATATTTTGGCAATTTTGCATTGCTCCTCTTTTATTTCAGGGGTCATGTACAGCTCACCGAGTGCTTGATGTAATGGCCCCTTGTCCTACCAGATATTAAGGTTGATTTCAGTGATTTATTGATTTATTCTCTGCAGCCATACCTGTTCATTGTGTTCTAGCCATTCCCCCCTGACAATTTGTGCAGTAGGTCTTCTCTTGCAATATTGATTTCCACTGGGGTCGCCATTCCAGAAATATTAATTTCCTTCCGGCTTATCTCAGGGTTACTTCACTTTTGCAAACAGGCCCAAAAAGAATGGAAAACAGAAATGCACTTTTGAAAATGACAAATGAGTTTGCTTACACTAGAGGATGACTATGAAAAAGCAAATACCACACAGGGATCTTACAGTCACTTGATCAGGGTGACCCGCCTGCTAAGGAAACTCGACTTCTTCAGATGAGAAAATGGTCAGCGCAAAGATCGTTCTAACAATACTTGTTCTGAAGGAAATATAGGATGGCTTTGAAATAGGGATAAGACAATGCAAATATACTATGGGCCACAGTTCTTCCTATTAATACTCACAGGTAGAGTTTTTTTGAATGGACCATCAGCTCTGGTCATAGGATTAGTGTGGCCTAGGAAAGACAGCATCTCAGGTGCAATACTGGATCAGCTATGCCGGTCGCCGGATTTGCACAGGATCTGCCCTCCTAGTGTGTGGGTATTTGAATCAGCTGGATGGCGAGTTCCTCAGGCAAGCCTAGTGGTGGCAAGCTAAAGAATTTCAGGATACTGGCTCAAAAGGCCTTCTCACACCACCCAGTGCTTTACTGGGTAGAGAGAATACATTTTAAGATTTCTGCCTTGCTGAAATCAATAGTCTTTATTGCTGGCAAGAGTCTTGGCATCTGGATCTGGACGAATATTACAGCTGGATGTAGGATGCTGGATCAGAGTGCTTCGCCGGAATCAGAAAAGTGGCTGGATCAGTGAGTCCCTATGTGTTGTCAGCTATCTCTATTTATGCTATAGGATGACATCACAAAGAGCGTGTGTGGGCTGGTTTAGCTAACCTCGCCCC